>NC_136904.1:26395704-26932567 GCF_949606895.1 Notothenia rossii
TTTCTGTGAAAGTGAAGACTATTCATTCATTATTCAAAAACTTAAGAGGGATCTAAGGTCACTTATGAAAAGAATACACGCATCAGATACCAACCCATAAAGCTATTGTATGCTTAAAATTGCACTCTGTTAATAAACCTGATCTCACATTAAATCAGTCCAAGGTGACAATCATTTATTTTATTGGAGCATTCAATATGTTCAGTTTAGTTGTACATGGTGTGTCCCCCAGTGATGCCTTCATTCACTTTTCTTTGCAAATCTTTCCAGTCTAACTCCAATTCACATGTACAGTATAAATAGGATCTTGGTTTGTCAGTAATAAATAATGACTAGAATAACACATTAAATATATAAAAAAAGAAATATCCACAGTACAAAGTTCAATTAAACATTAGACTGTTGTTAGTCAAGTTGGTTGTTTAATCTTTTTACCATATTAGTTTTTTGGATAAACAAAGTCATGCATAAAACAGTTGTCCTGAAAAGCAATATTAAAGCTGTTCTACAATTGGAAAGCTTTTAAATGTTTTCTTTTGTAGGAATGGCAGGAGCACGGCCTGTCAATTAGTTCATAATTTTACGAACTTAAAGTTCTGTTTCATAATTTTTTAATATTTTACATTTAGATTTTTTTTAAAGCAAATTTGAAAGAACACTATCTCCTTTGGTCAAGTTGGCACAACAGCCTTCCTTATCTGGGCTTCTGTATTTTAGAAACACGCACATGTAAGAGCCTTTTTGTGGTTGTAGTTCTTCAACATGGAGCCAATTGTAAGTACTATGTATTTTAAGTATACTAGTATTATACAGTAGTAATCAGTGCTGTTCACTGCATTTCATTTAAGTTTTATTTAAATGTAGTGAAGTTAAAAGTACCATATCTACCTAGTAAAAAATAAACAGATTTCCATTATATGCTACTTTTAGTAGCATATAATGGAAATAATAGGGTGCTTTCAAACTGAATTCAGTACAGCAATGAGTGGTCTTTTATTTTGAAACTCCCTGAGCGGATGTTGATTCGGAAACGCTGTTGGAGCAGTTATGTTTTCCTCAAAACTAGCTTCATGGCTAAATATCTATTGTAACACTTCGCCTCAGAGAGGAGGCCAACACATATTCACATCAGAAGCTGAATATGTTACGCTGTTATGACCTGACCGTGAACTGTTAGTGTGTTTAAATCTTCGCATCACTTGAAAATAGTTTCTGGACTGAGCAGGATGCTAGCATGTGTCGTTAGCAAACCAATGCAGGAAATTAGCTTGTTAGCTAGTCAAGTGTTATCATGAGGCTTAATGTTCCTTCTTTATGCTCATCCTCGATTTAAATAACGTCTGCGCAATGGACACCGAGGGAATAGTGATCCGTATAAAAACGCCGGCAGGGGATATGGACTCGGCCGTTGACTGTCCATCTCTTCTGAACTTCAATGACTTACTGGTGAGTGTTCAACATGCTAACAGCTACCTAGCTGTCATTTAGCTGTTCACAGTCAGAAACAGCTGTACAGTTACATGGTCACACTGTTTCTGTGTTGGAAGATGTACTCATATCCTTCACTTTAGTAAAAGTACAAATACTTTAGTCTTAAATACTCCCACTATGTGTAAAAGTCCTGACTTTTGTACTTCAGTAAAAGTACAAAAGTATTGGCATTACAAATTCACTACAAGTAAAAGGGTAAAAGTAATCATTCTGCAAAGTGGATATTTTCAGACTAATATAAAGTACATAAGTATTATTAGCTACATGTCCTTCAAGTATCAAAAGTAAAAAGCCCTCGTGATTCAGAAAGACTCTTTTCACACTATTATAGTATTATGGTTATGATTAAATCCTGTTTTTATTGATGTAATATTATGTTCGTGTTGTAGTTTGTCAATGTAGACCAAATGTAAACATCAATATATATCATGTGTTTTTATATGTTTTTAATGTCAGTGTTAAAATAAAAGTAGTGGAGTAAAAAGTACGCTATTTGCTCCTGTAATGAAGTTTATTAGAAGTATAAAGTGGCATTAAATGGAAAGTACAAATATGTCAAAAAAATACGTAGGTACAATACTTGAGTAAATGTACTTTCACATCACTAGTCTCAGCCAAACTAAGACACACTAAAAGTTACCTGTTGATCAGAGGTGAGAAGTAACTGAGTACATTTACTCAAATACTGAACTTACTGTAAGTACGATTTTAAGATACTTGTACTTTACTTGAGCATTTCCATTTGATGCTACTTTGCACTTTTACTCCACAACATTTATTTTGTACCTTTAGTTACTTTACAGATTTGGGTTAATGATGTGAAATATAATCAACACTTAAATAATAATTTAGTTCCACCTGGAGTAAATTCACAAGCTACCCTGCAGTATACAAAGTCATTACAACTAGCTGCTCCTTTACCAGCTTTGATAACACTTTAATGATCAATCACTATAAAACATATCATATATATTATTCAGAAATGGGCCAATCTGCATAATTTAATTTAAGTAACATTTTGAATGCAGGACTTTTAAATGTAACAAAGTATTTCTACACTGGTTATTCTACTTTTACTTAAGTTCATAATCTCAGTACTTCTTCCAGCTCTGCTGTTAATATAATCATTTCATGTTATATTTTCTTCTGGTTTTAATTTACTCTACCAAACATTTTCAGGTTGCAATCAGAGATGTCATGCCTGAAGCCACTGTCACAGCCTTTGAATGCAAGTATCTCTTTCTATCTATGTCGTTATATTTATGAAGTTATTTTTCTGTGCAGTTTTGACAGAGAAAAGTGCTCCTTTTACAACGTTAATTGTATGCGTATAGTCAGTTTTAGTGTTTGTTATGATCAAGTATGAGGATCTAACAGGTGAGCATACTATAGATGCTTTGGAGTTAACCTCATATTATGAAATGCCGACAAAAGTAACATAAATGTGTTTCTCATTTCTGTGAGAATTATAAAAAGTTACATAATCTGCTAATCCTTTCTTTGTCTTTTTATATGGCATACAGCGGCGACTGTTTCGCTCATAAAACTGTAAAATGCACATTGCATGTCATGAAGGTTTTTTGGGAAAATAAAAGTTATCACTTATGTCTTGTAAAAAATAAATAAAGTATCGTTTCCCTTTTGTAAGTACTAAAATGTTGCTTCTTTTTTAGTTCCTCAAACTGATGAGTTTCAATATGAGTGTGTAAAGACGACTTTTATCATGCACACACGGTTAACTGTCTTAATAATATGGAATGCATTGCCTCAAATATTTTGTATAAATTAGTTTACCGGTAATTTTGTGTCAAAAACAATATTTGCTATTGTACACTGTTTATATTTTTATTATTTATTTAAAGGTAGGGTAGGTTAGAATGGAGAAACCAGCTCGAGTGCGCTAGAATTCGAAAGTGCGCAGCCCGGCTAAAATAATTGGTCATGCTTTTTTCAGCGCCACGGCTTTCACAGATGACATTTTTTTATGTAAGCATTTCATATATACAGTGGGGCAAAAAAGTATTTAGTCAGCCACCAATTGTGAAAGTTCTCCCACTTAAAAAGATGAGAGGCCTGTAATTTTCATCCTAGGTAAACCTCAACTATGAGAGACAAAATGAGAAGAAAGAAAATCCAGAAAATCACATTGTCTGATTCTTAAAGAATTTATTTGCAAATGATGGTGGAAAATAAGTATTTGGTCACCTACAAACAAACACGATTTCTGGCTCTCACAGACCTGTAACTTCTTCTTTAAGAGCCTCCTCTGTCCTCCACTTGTTAACTGTATTAATGGCACCTGTTTGAACTCGTTATCAGTATAAAAGACACCTGTCCACAACCTCAAACAGTCACACTCCAAACTCCACTATGGCCAAGACCAAAGAGCTGTCAAAGGACACCAGAAACAAAATTGTAGACCTGCACCAGGCTGGGAAGACTGAATCTGCAGTAGGTAAGCAGCTTGGTGTGAAGAAATCAACTGTGTGAGCAATTATTAGAAAATGGAAGACATACAAGACCACTGATAATCTCCCTCGATCTGGGGCTCCACGCAAGATCTCACCCCGTGGGGTCAAAATAATCACAAGAACGGTGAGCAAAAATCCCAGAACCACACGGGGGGACCTAGTCAATGACCTGCAGAGAGCTGGGACCAAAGTAACAAAGGCTACCATCAGTAACACACTACGCCGCCAGGGACTCAAATCATGCAGTGCCAGACGTGTCCCCCTGCTTAAGCCAGTACATGTCCAGGCCCGTCTGAAGGTTGCTAGAGAGCATTTAGATCAGGGGTCACCAAACTTTTTTCTCTGGGGGCCACATTATTGTTCCTGACTGTGATGGGGGGCCGGGGCCGAGTCAGCTCATTGTGTAGAAGAGATTACTAGCCCGGCACAGCCATCCCCACTACTACTTCCACACTACTATATCAACACTTGATTCCTGTCACATATTTGTTTACCATCTTTACTAGTGGTTTACAAAAGTAGCAATTGAGTCTTCACACTTTGCTTTAATTTGAAATACCACAGATATTCCATTTATTTGTTTTCTAATAAAAATAACATCAAAGCTGTCAAGGTAAGAAACATCTGCCTAGTTGAGGTGATTGACACTGGCAAAGGTGAGTTCAAAATTATAAATTATAGGTAGGCCTGATGATGATGATGATAATAATAATAATAATTGTGTGCAGCACTTAATAAAGGTCAAATAAATAGGCCTATAAAATAAATAAATAAATAAAAAACATCAAAATTATAATAACATGAGTAGGCTAATAGAACTAGCCAACTCTTATGCCTATCCAGGTGAGCATGTTCAGTTAACATTTTGTTTAGGTCAAGGTGAAAAGGACATGAGCAGTGTAGGCTCAAAACTAAAGCACAACAATAATACAGAATAATGGCAATCAAAATCAGTAGCCTATATGTAGGTGAGCTGGATTTGTACTTGTTGATGAATTATGCTGTCTTTGGGATGGGATCAGCAACAGCAATCTCCTCTCCTCACTTCAGAGTGCCTTCTGGAGCCCTGGCATGGAGGGATGACGGATTGAACACAAGAAGCACCATATTCAGTAAATGGCAAGACATGCTGCTGTCTGCTTTTCTCTGTGACATAATTTTACATATGTAGCAAATTAAAAAGAGCCTTCACATTTCAGATTTATAACAATTAAAATCAGACATTGTTAAAATCAGTGTGCTTACCGTATCAGTGTGAACTGTGTGTTTGCTTCTGGCTGATGAGAAGTTCAATGTCTGGTTGCAGTCTAGTGGTAGCCAGTCTCAAGGTCTGATGCAACTGTTTATCTGTGAGTCTGTTCCTTGTTGTATTCTTGGTTTGCTTCATGCGGGAAAAGGTTTGCTCACAGATGTAGGTGCTGCCAAAAACTGTGGACATCTTCATTGCATGCTGTTTGATGTTTGGGTAGGTTTCCCCTGGGAGCGAAGCATAGAACTCAATGAGACTGTCAGGCTTGAACGCATCTTTAAGGATATCACAATTCTGCAACTCGGCTAGTTCAAACTGAAGAGAGGGATGGGCATCATTTATGTCGGCAGCAAAGGGGTTCTGGAACAAACGTATTGCTTTACCGTTGACATGAAGCTCACGGAACCGCACACTGAACTGCCCCTGCAGCATTTCCAGTGCATCTTTGCACTTTTCGACTGGGAACGGGACAGGTGGTTTCTCAGCGCAGTAGCTCCGGGTGGCAGGGAGATGCGTAAAGTCCAGCTTTTCGACCTGTCTCACAAGCAGCACTAGTTTGACCTCGAACGCTTTGATGTGGGAATACAGGTCACTGATTAGCTTCCCTTTGCCTTGGAGCTGCACGTTAAGGTGGTTCAACATTTCAGTCACATCTGTTAAAAATGCGAGGTCCCATTTCCATTCTGGCTCGGTCAGCTCTCGTACCGTTTCACCTTTAGACTGCAGGAAGGTGTTGATTTCGGGTAGCAGGTCGTAGAAACGGCGCAACACTTTGCCTCGGCTTAACCACCGGATTTCTGTGTAGTACAGCACATCCTCGTAAGCAGACTCAAGCTCGGAGAGGAAGGCCTGGAACTGTCTGTGTTTCAGACCATTTTTTCGGATGTAGTTGACACAGTGCACAACCACCTTCATAACAGACGCCCACTTCAAAACTTTGCAGCATAGGGCTTGCTGGTGAATCAGACAGTGGACTTGTAGTGGGGGGGTGAGACCTCGTTCCTCGAATTCGCTGTTCAAGCGCCCTACTAGCCCCCTTGTCGTGCCAACCATACTAGGTGCGCCATCCGTAGTGATGCTGGCAAATTTACACCAGTCTAGACCCAACTCTTCCATTGTTTTGCACACTTGGACAAAAATATCCTCTCCTGTTGTAGTTCCTTTGAGGCTTTTTAGTGCTGCCAGCTCCTCAGACACTTCAAAGCTTTCGCTAATCCCACGAATAAAAATGAGCAGTTGTGCTGTGTCCTGCACATCATTGCTCTCATCCATGGCCAAAGCAAAAAACTTGAATTGTGACGCTTTCTCGTTCAGCTGCTCATAAACGTTGTCCCCCAATTATTCTACTCGCCTGGTCATAGTAGTCGCGGAGAGACTCACACCGTTGACTGCCTCTCTCTTGTCGGGACACACCTCCTCGGCCACAGCAAGGATGCATTTTTTAACAAAGTCCCCATCAGTGAAGGGCTTCCCATGGGTAGCTAGTATGTGAGCTACCTTGAAGCTAGCTCGAACAGCAGGGTGGTTTACCTTGGTTTGGCGAATGAATGTTTGTTGTTGTGCTGCCAGTCCGCCTTTCATTCTGCGAATTCTGTCTGCTCTTGCTTGCCCTCGCAAGCTAGCAAAGTCACTGTGGCGGGTTTCGTGGTGACGACGAAGATTATATTCCTTGAAAACCGCCACACTCTCTTTACAGATAATGCAAACGGCACGGTCCTTATACTGAACAAAAAAATAGTCGTTGGTCCACTGTTCTTTGAAAATTCTGCACTCTCTATCAACTTTTCGTTTAACGTTAGCCATTTTTGCTGTCCTGAACACCGACAGTTCTCTACGCGTGCGTTGTCTGTCACTCACTTGATCTCCAAGATGTCGGGTGACGACAATTCGGCAAAAATAGTGCATTTTATTTTATAACTAAATATAATTTTTTTAACTGAAACAAAATCAACAAAATACCAAACGCAGACATGTTATTATTTTCCAAAAATCAATTTGAAAAAAATAAGCCATGACGACTTTTGGGGATTTGCCTCATAGGGCCGGTTCAAGTAGTGGGGGGTAGAGGGGGTGGGGGCCGGTCAAAGGGGGGTGGCGGGCCGGATCCGGCCCCCGGGCCGTAGTTTGGTGACCCCTGATTTAGATGATCCAGAAGAGGATTGGGAGAATGTCATATGGTCAGATGAAACCAAAATATAACTTTTTGGTAAAAACTCAACTAGACGTGTTTGGAGGAGAAAGAATGCTGAGTTGCATCCAAAGAACACCATACCTACTGTGAAACATGGGGGGGGGGGAAACATCATGCTTTGGGGCTGTTTTTCTGCAAAGGGACCAGGACGACTGATCCGTGTAAAGGAAAGAATGACTGGGGCCATGTATCGTGATATTTTGAGTGACAACCTCCTTCCATCAGCAAGGGCATTGATGATGAAACGTGGCTGGGTCTTTCAGCATGACAATGATCCCAAACACACCGCCCGGGCAACGAAGGAGTAGCTTCGTAAGAAGCATTTCAAGTTCCTGGAGTGGCCTAGCCAGTCTCCAGATCTCAACCCCATAGAAAATCTTTGGAGGGAGTTGAAAGTCCGTGTTGCCCAGCGACAGCCCCAAAACATCACTGCTCTAGAGGAGATCTGCATGGAGGAATGGGCCAAAATACCAGCAACAGTGTGTGAAAACCTTGTGAAGACTTACAGAAAACGTTTGACCTCTGTCATTGCCAGCAAAGGGTATATAACAAAGTATTGAGATGAACTTTTGTTATTGACCAAATACTTATTTTCCACCATAATTTGCAAATAAATTCTTTAAAAATCAGACAATGTGATTTTCTGGATTTTTCTTTCTTTTCTCATTTTGTCTCTCATAGTTGAGGTATACCTAGGATGAAAATTACAGGCCTCTCTCATCTTTTGAAGTGGGAGAACTTGCACAATTGGTGGCTGACTAAATACTTTTTTAACCCACTGTACATTGCTATTGGGATGTTAAGAGCATTCCATGGAATATAAAAAAAAGTGTTTCTGAAGTTAATTACCTACCCCACCTTTAACTAATATTTTGATGTTTAAAAATATGCTTATTTGTTTTCTAGATGAAGACGAGGTGGGGGACAGAATCACCGTAAGAAGTGATGAAGAACTCAAAGCCATGTTGTCGTATGTAAGTGTATAATGAGTTCATTACTTATATTTGTTTCAACATGTGTTTTTGCCAATTTCTATGGGCAGTCGAATATCATTTTGATCAAAACTGATGTTAAGTTCATACAGTATGTCACTGTTGCCATTTCTGTATTTAATGTAGATACAACATCCAGTGCACGTCTGAACTCTTTTTTTCTGTGCAGCAATACAATTAAAGTGTCTAAGAATATAATGTTTATGTTGTACAGATTGTAAGCCTTTCTAAGTCAAATGTGTTATTTGTTTTATAAAAATAAGATGAAGTTGACCTGACTGGTAAGCTTAGTAGGACATTGTTTTAAAAGTCCTGTCTGAGTGCTTTGTGGAAAACAATGAGAATCACTTACTTTCTTTTCATTTGGAAACAAATCTTTGAGATGGACAACTCAAAACGTTGACACAACTTGAGAGCTGTCTGGCAAGAAAGTGGTTTAAAGGGACAGTTCACCCTAAAGACAAATATACATATACCTGTAGAGCTTTTAATAAAAAAAATTGTTTTGTTTTGAGATGCAAGGTGTTTGAAAAACTGACTGTAAAGAAAACTGCCTCCTCCTCACTATAGTAGAACTAGATGGCGCTCAACTTGTGGTGCTCGAATGTCCATACAAATTCATAAAGAAAAGCTCCTCAGCAATTTTTTTTTTTCCAGAAAAAATAAATCACAGAACTTGTTTTGAGCAGTTTCATGTAGGAAATGGTAGATGCAGCGTAGATGCTAGAATGTGCCCATCAAAGTATAGGTCAGGTCAAGAGTTTTGCAAAACCTCAGGCAAGTGGCTGCCCTACGACCTATCCTAACATTAACCATTCAAGGTCAAAGTCTGCAACTCAACAACCTGAAGACTCTGATGCCTCATCCATTTGTGTGTAAACCAAGTGAAAAAAAAAAGTGCTAATTTGTATTCTTTAGCAACCAAAGCACACATACACACACTTTCACTACCAATTCCCCACCGTGCGCTGTGCACTTTCATATTCCACAATACTTACTGTTCATGCCACGGACAGTAAGAGTAATGGCGTGTAATGGGTTTTTCTACGAGGTACACTGAAAGCTAAATGAACTGTCAATTTTTATTATTTATTATTCAGTACTTAAAGTTTTGCCTCATTAAAGAGCGAGGCCCCCTGGGCTGCAGAATTGTTCAAAATCTACTTTCATCTGTGGATGTCTTTTACCCCCCATCAGCTCACAATGATGCTGCGCGAGCCACAGGCACAATTTATACTCCTTGTTTTTTGTCCATTTTTCCATGCATTCACTTGTGGTTGCTTTTTAATCATTAAGTAGCATAGGGTAGCAGGGTTATTAGGCAAAAGGAGACAGCTGTGGTGCCAATGAGCGTTGACAAAAACCGGTATGAAAAAATGTATTGACCTCAGACAGCTTATTTATTCACAAATCTGGGTCAAAAGTTTTGAAGTTCTTTCGACTCGCTGTGCTTTGTGTCTTGTTCAAGTACCTTTCTAGGAAATCGCAGTATTCATGTACCAATAATGTTTCACTGGTTTCCTCTCCTCTCCTTGCCGCAATCATTTTTAGCATTTCATGCTAATATTGCATCCTTTTTATACTTCATTTAATTATCCTACTTGGAAGTAAAATGATCCTTGTAAGGCGTTGTTTTTTCTTCCAGGAGATGTATGAATGCATTATTTACGACTGTGGTACTTTAATACTAATTTGATCCATGATGCGGAATATCCAATATCAGCAATAGCCACTCAAAGGTGCATTTTTAAATGGCAGGAAAAGGAATTTGCAATACAACTATGAGCTATACTTTTAGTGTCTCTGTTGGGAATACTTTTGTGTGCGTTCATTTATTTGGTTCAAATATTTTGTATTAAAATATTAATTTACGACCCTGACCCGCATTACAGCTATTGAGTATCCAAAACTCTGCACTGCTTTGTCCACAGATTTTAAAAAGCCACATGAATTTCTGGCAAACAAATCCAAGAGCCGTTTAATAGCTTTCTGCTCCTCATGGGACAGGCAAGTGCACAAAAAGCTGCTGATCACCTGGAAAATACTGGGCTCACTAAAATATAATTTATTATATTTGCAGTTTAAATCTCTCACGCAAGGGCAGTCATTCAGCAGTCATTTGCATTTGTTTTCTGAGGATTTTTTCATAATGTGGTTGTTGCTGTGTTTGCCATTTGGCCTCCGTAGAGACCCAAGTGGATATTTTCCTCAGTGTTGTTAATTCCAGGTGAGCAGACAGCCATTATGTGAAATTAAAAGGAATTAAAAGAAACCTGCTTGTAAGGTGAAAGGTGGGACATTTCATTAGTCTCTCATGGTTGCCTTGTGTGCGCATTATTTTCTCTGTGTATGTTTTTGTGATAATCCATTGCAACATTTCTACCAAGATTTTTAAATATACCAACACTGCACAGTGTCTTTTTTTATTTCATTCACGACCTCTGCTTAAACATAGCCTTGCGAAAAATTCATGCTCCTTGTTGCAGAGCAAAATTAATGCTCAAATTCAGAACTTAATTAACACCAGTCGGCAGAGGGCATTTATTGTGAAAAGTATCCCCCCATCACTGAGAACATTGATTGCTACATGTTCCTGTGAGACTCTCAAGTCTTCCAGGCATCTCTAATCATTGTTCGACACCTTGAAAGACAGACACCCCTGTTCAAAGTTAAAGACTGGCCTGTGTCAGGTGCTAAAGAAAACATGTAACCTCATCCCTTCCTCGCTCAGCTCCCCCTGGAGGTAGCGACTCTAATTCCTCCATTCTCACTCCCTTTTCCCCTTAGTCTGCTAATGATGATGAGACCCACTCTCTGCTCCCGCTCTCCCACTTGTCCCTTAAGGCTGAGCGATGGTATTTGGGATCGGACACTGTTTAGTTATTGGCCAACAATGGAGAATGTCTTTTAATAACACACCTACTACAGATTAGGTGGTAATTGCAGCCTTAATCAATAAGCTAGCTGAGCGGAAAATTAAAGGTACGTGAAGCCCGACCCCCTAACCCCCCCCCCTCTCCTCTGCAACCTCAACACACAACATGTTTTTTGGTATTAGGCCCATTGTTCAGATGTGGCCAAGTGAAAAAGCTGGAGGGCGAAAGCAGAGGGCTAGGAGCGAGGAGGGATCTGACAGTGATAAATAGGCCTTTTAATAACAGCTGTGCCACTTGGGTAGCCATTCTGATCCTTTCCCATCCATGCCGGTCCCATCGTCCTCCCTCCCTTCCTCCCCCCACAATGAGGGAGCACATTTACATATCGCAGTGATGACTTAGTGGTTCATACTGGATTGTAAACAAAAACATGTACGTGTGGAAATACATCCTCTGTGTGTCTAAAATAAAGTCTTGTTTTGTTTGGTTTCAAGCCTCAAAAAGATAAGGACAAAAACACAACACACACACACACACTCGGAAGTACTCCCTCACTCCCAGTTTAACAGATGGTTTGGTTAACTGAAACATCAATTATTGCATTGCCTTGGCAAGCATCTGAGAGGCTCCAGTGTGTGTGTGTGTGTGTGTGTGTGTGTGTGTGTGTGTGTGTGTGTGTGTGTGTGTGTGTGTGTGTGTGTGTGTGTGTGTGTGTGTGTGTGTGTGTGTGTGTGTGTGTGTGTGTGTGTGTGTGTGTGTGTGTGTGTGTGTGTGTGTGTGTGTGTGTGTGTGTGTGTGTGTGTGTGTGTGTGTGTGTGTGTGTGTGTGTGTGTGTGTGTGTGTGTGTGTGTGTGTGTGTGTGTGTGTGTGTGTGTGTGTGTGTGTGTGTGCATGTTAGTCCTGTAGGATACGAGTGTTTGGTGAGCTGTTGACCTGGAGGAGAAAAGGGTTAATGCTACACTCCTCCAGAACAAGCCCACAGGGCATTGGTCCTCATCGGCAACAGATTTCAGCACAGCATGCTCACATTTTTGGGAACACTGTGGAATAATCCTCTCGTCATTTAGATAAATGTTTTTCTATGTGTGGTATTCTAAAACGTGGCAATGCAGTGCATAGTCAAAATCACACATTTATCAAGGTTTATCTTCATTTATTTCTTTTTAAGTGATCCTTTATTAATGAAACGAAATGTCTACAGTATGTGTGATAATGACTCAAAACCAGTAACGCTCTCCACTGTTTGTTACTTTCTCTTTAGTACTACAACACAATGAATGAACAACGCATGAATGGACTGCTGCCGGACCCTCTACAGATTTTTCCACGAGGTACCAAGTGACATGTTACAGTTTGTCATGGATTGGTGATGCTCACAGTCTCTATACAACATTGCAATTAATGTGTTGACGACAAGCAATCACAAGCAATATTAAAATATATAAAAATACTCACATTTACCTGGTCCGAAACTATTACACCAAAATGTAGGTAATTCACTTGTGATTATGTTGGATAATATAAGCAGTTAATGACTTTAGGTAAGTAATGCAGCCTCTGGAAAACATTTACATTTCAGTGGCTCCTTCTGTTATTTTATTGAGTCATTTGTAAATCTACATTTATTTTGCTTCAAGGTCATTGAAACTGCAAGCTTGTGTTCAGGCTAACCCTTCCCCAAATGTCTGGCACTGTGTAGTTTATTTTCTTAACAGTCCTTTTCTATATTTTCATATAGTTTTGAACACCACTTTAAGTCATACGGTATATGATATTTAACAGACCCCAAGGGCAATGTTTAGTGTCTCCCTTTCCTTTGCTCTCTCTCTTTACATCACTCTCTTCTCTCACTGTGTGATTCTGATTTTTCCATCCTACCCAACACCAGCTGTCTCAAGAGCCTAACTTCTCAATCACAACTAATTTCAGAATAACCCTCATTTCATTTCATCATTCCTTTTCTTTACAAAGAACTGATTCCCTTTCAGCACATTTGTAAATGGCCCAGTGATGTGTTCTACAATCTAGTCAATTACTGTTTCAGCCGGCAAGACTCCAGGGAACCGGAACATACATGGCCTGAAGGTACCTATCTCAATAATTGTTTCAGCTGCCTTACACCGAGAACTGAGGGAGGGAGGGAGGGAGGGGAGTTGAGGCAAATGGATTGGTAACACCGTGTTCCACTTATTGAAATGTCAATTGCAGTCAAGGCTCTCCTTTTCTTTCACTCATTCTCTTGCTCCCCTTGTCTATGTTTATGTATGGGGTTCGTCTCCTTCTCTTCTCTCCTCTCCTTCTCTTCTCACCTTGTATTCTTGCTTCTTCTGGCAGGATAGACATTTAAATGTGAGGTGGGATTTTTGTAATCCCCCTCCAGAGTATTATGTTAGTCTCATTCCCTATGACAGAAAGAACATCAGCCTTGGTTAGAGCAAAAACTAAGTCGATAAGAAGATGTTATTGTTCAACCATGAAATTGTCATTACAACGCCCCCTTCTGCCATTCACAAATGGCCTTCCACAGAACTTCCCCTTTAATGTTGGGCATATGTTGCTATTGAACCTCATGCTAATTACCATGGGTTAAATGACTTGACACCGCCTCCATCTCTCCAGATGATCCATATTATATCCATCTTCATTTCAATAATATTATCACCCCCCCTTTCCAAATACTGAGAGTGCTTTATTTAATGTATCCTCTGAGGAGCTTTGGAAACAACTACTGAACTGTGTCAGGTTTTGTTAAGGTCAAGGGTCTGTGTTGATAAGATGATGTTTTCCAAAAACCTTAAATGCTTTGGTAATCTTTCCCCTCTTTTCTCCTGTTTTAATATAAAAGTAATTGGCTGAGGGGAGTCTTGTGAGCTGTTTGAATGAGGTCTTCCTGGGCACTAATTAAAGAGAAAATCCCTGTGCTTTAGTGGACCCAACACAGCAGCCCTTTGACCTCAATTACATGAGTTATTTTTAGTACACCCTTTACAGGGTCTTTAGTGTATGATATCTGGGTTGAGTACAAAGGGTTTTTGGCGTAAACATAGATTAAGATAAATCAATGTAAAGACCAATGTCCCCTGTTAAGCACAACCAAATGTGTTTGTCTTGACTTCATTTTTGGAACGTCTGAGTCTTCAAATGGTTACAGTGCACAACGCTGGTTCGATTCCACCTTGGGACCTTTGTTGTATATCATACTCCTCTTTCTTTCTCTCTTTTCCTCGTTTCCAGTCTTCCTCTATGTTGTCCTCTGTCCAATTAAGGAAATAATGCCCAAAACAAAAAAAACACCTTAATTTTTCACAGCTTTTGTCCAAATAAATTCGGTTTTAATCAAAATTGTTGTACTTTTATACAAATATATTTTCACTTTCATCTCCTTTCCTCCCTTTGCCTCTTGCTGTCTGTCCTCCTTTCCCCTCCTTTATGCGGACACCTCCTTCGTTCTTCCTTGCCTGCCTCCCTTCTCTCCTATGAAAGCCAATTAACCTCCAGGCTGAACAGAGAGCTTGTGTTTTGTTCTTGTTCATTAGGGGGTCTGGCCATATGTCTGTCTCTCTCTGCCTGTCTTCTGGCCTTGACCACAGTGTGTGTGTTTGTGTTCTTTCATTTTTGTGTTTTTGTATCTTCAGGTTAATACAAGACCTAACCCAGCAAATGACTGCACTCAAGCTGTCCCGGACTCCATGGCCAACAACAGGTGAGCTTGCTGGGGCATAGGGAGCATGTTACACCGCCTGCAATACACTTCAGTCAGTGGGTTGACAGATCAGTGGAAAGATGTCTGTGAACGTTTGTGTCAGCTGTGCTGTGTTTCTTCCTGCAGCTTAAAAAAATCATCTGCAGAGCTGAAGAGGATCCTGACAAATGGGCAGGTGAGCCGGTGTTCTGGGTTTAGGTAGAATTTCACAGCTGTTGTCTCATTGCTCCTGCTCTCACACCTAGTTTCCACTGACTTCAAACACATTTCTCACTAGTGGTTTGGCTCCTCTCTTGATTTTGGTGAAGCTGACTGTGGGCATGTAATAAAGATTGTGTATTTGGGTATTGTCTCGTAACCATGTCATACATAATAGGAGCACGGGGTCTTTGAGTTTCCAGGATCAGCTCTGTAACAGTTATGTCTCTCTCTTTTAAAACAAAACGCGCACACGCACGCACACTACTACCCTATCAGAGAGACAATTAGGCCAGCAACCTCTCAGGTTTCTGCTGTTACACAGGGAGCTAATAGAGCTCTCTCCTCTGCTCCATCCTTTCATCCATCTCTTCTCATTCCCTTTACTCCCTTCTATTGCCATGGTATTAATTACATCTGGGGGACTGTGTGTTTGTTGTGTGCTTGCATGCATTGCTCTCATGTATGTAATTATGTTATGATGCTTTCCTCTTTACGTCTATACAAAATTACGGTAACACTTTATATTAAGGTACACAAATTAACCTTCAACTAGTTGTTAATTAACATGCATATTAGCAGTATATTGGCTCTTTATTAGTCATTATAACACAGTTATTAATGCTTGATTCTACATGACCATATTCTACAACTAATAAGCCATTAGTTGAGTTTTTCCTCAATAATTAGTGCTTATTTATTGCAAGTAAGGAAGTTCTTGTACATGACTTTTGGTCTTAATATTCTCTGCTCAATATGGGCCTAATAAGGCAGTAGTACCACAAGAATAGTAATTCTCCCATAATAACACTTAACAAATATGAACAAGACATGAAACTATAAATGTTAATTGTGTCTAAATAAACTCAAAATTAGGTATTTATATCTCAGAACATGTTCCCTATTTTAAAGTGAAGTCTTGTTCATTACCAATAAGCTAGTAGTTTGAATCTAATGGACCTGAACATGTTCCCTATTCTAAAGTTGCCTCCTCTTCACACTTTGCAAATACATTATAGCACACAACTACTAAAATTAACCTCAACAGTACATGAACAAAGTAGGCACACGTTCAAATATCTGTTTTATTAATTAACCACTAAAGAGAGGTTTGGACACATGTACCAAAACATGTCAAGTTTCTCTAAGGCTGAGAACACATGTGCAGCCTGTACTTTTGAATAAAAACAGATTTTTAACAGAGTTTATGTATTTGTGATCATACTTTGTGACCTGCTTGTATGTACTTACACAATAGGTGTACTGTTCTCTCTATGTTGTACTGTCTCAGTGTGAACATAGATTAAACAGCCAGCCAAACTCTTTTGAGGGCCAGGGAATGAGCAACCATGCTCCTTTATTGACTTACTTGCACGCCGCGGCACAGCCGCAACGCAATCGTAACACGGCGCAGACGGACCCGGTGGAATCTAGGGTTTACAGTCATTGCTTTCTGACGGACTTGACTCTTTTACTCTTCAGGTTGCATAGGGAAAATTAGTAGTAGTCTACTGCCATGCTATTCAGTTCACTTTCTCCTACTTCCCGGTTTCCTGTCTAACCTTCAGTACACATTTTACAAAAATATAAATGTGCAAATATGAAACATCCATCCATCCATCTTCTCCCGCTTATCCGTGGTCGGGTCGCGGAGGTAGCAGTTCCAGCAGAGAGCCCCAAACTTTCTTTTCCCTGGCCACATCAACCAGCTCTGACTGGGGGATCCCAAGGCGCTCCCAGGCCAGCGAAGAGATATAATCCATCCACCTGGTCCTAGGTCTACCCCTTGGTCTCTTCCCAGCTGGACGTGCCTGGAACACCTCCCTAGGGAGGCGCCCAGGTGGCATCCTAACTAGGTGCCCGAACCACCTCAACTGGCTCCTTTCGGCGCGAAGGAGGAGCGGTTCAACTCCGAGTCCCTCCCTGATGACCGAACTTCTCACCTTATCCCTAAGGGAGACACCAGCCACCCTGCGGAGAAAACCCATCTCGGCCGCTTGTACCCGCGATCTCGTTCTTTCGGTCATGACCCATCCTTCATGACCATAGGTGAGGGTAGGAACGAAAATGGCGCGGTAGACAGAGAGCTTTGCCTTCTGGCTCAGCTCCCTTTTCGTCACAACGGTGCAGTAAAGCGACTGCAGTACCGCTCCCGCTGCTCCGATTCTCCGACCCATGTCACGCTCCATTGTTCCCTCACTCGAGAACAAGACCCCGAGATACTTGAACTCCTTCACTTGGGGTAAGGACTCATTCCCTACTTGGAGTGGACAGTCCATCGGTTTCCTGCTGAGAACCATGGCCTCAGATTATGACTAATAAACATAGACTAAACATAGACTGTATATATAATAAAATAAAGAGCCAATATACTGCTAATATGCATGTTAATTAACAACTAGTTGATGGTTCATTTGTGTCCTTAATATAAAGTGTTACCAAAATAACTTTTGGTAGCCCCACATTGAATTAACAACACACATGGTTCATACATATGTCAAATGAGTTGTTTCAATTCAGCATGGTCTGGGTAAATAATCAATTACAAACTTATTTACCAGACATTATGAATTCTGTCAATTTTGGATGCAAATATTACATTTTAAATAACTTATTTTGTCAATGTGTAGATTGTCAGCAAACACGAGCATTTTTTCATTTAGGAATTTCCTGTTTTATTTATAAGACATAACATATCTTAAATGATAAGGAATGTCAGTTTTATATCATAGTAATATCTTTATAATATCGCGTCTGACACTTCAAATCAAAGTAGAGTGGAAGGACGACTGCAAACAAATCATCACCAAACTCCACATCAGTTACTCCCCCACTCACCAAAGCACAATGTCTTTTTATAAATTGGGCAGTAAATGTTGTATTGATCTGCTCTTCTCCTCCTTCTGTCCCTCTTTTCTCTCCTTCTGTCGCTGAACTTGTAGTGACCTGAATGCTTGTCTTGTTTATAGACTCATGTGACAATGTCATCCTCCCTCTCTCTCTCTCCTTCTCTCCCTCACCTGTGTAGTTACCTACTATCCATTGGTTGCATGTCTTCTCATGTTATAACATGTAGGAACCATTATTGTTTACCTGTGCCTGCAGATAAGTGCCCAAGACATCAACTACCAAGAGCAGCTGGGCCATGGAAACGGAGGCACAGTTTACAAGTAAGTTGTTACCGACTTTCACATTCAGGCCCAACATTACAAGGCCACAGCACACTAACAGATAGTGACACTGAAGTGATACCTGCTGAATGATTTACTCAGGGATGTCAAAGCCTCTATGTAGTGCAACATTTAAGGAAGAATGTCTCAATTAGTGGCCAGTTCTAGAGCTTTCTGCTTAGTTTTTATGACAAACGAATCACTCTGCAATAAGGGATCTGTGAAGGGTCTCTTTTGTTCCCCACCCTTCCTTCGTTCCTTCATTTGTCCATGCATCTTTCAGTGTTTGGTGTGACATCTATCAGGCTGCTTTGTGTCTTTACCTTCATTTATTTATTCTGGTTTGAAGGTTGCAAACACATATGATATTGATTCGGGTTTGTAAGCTATGACAGCAATTGACTTAATCTGTCTATAGCTCCGCACATTACCTGCCACAGTAGAAGAGCTCCATTCTCTCAGGCCAGACAAATGTATTACTGCCTCGCTAACGTTATGACAAGGTTGGCATTTGTGGCGCTCCCTCTATCCTTCTTTTCCCCATCTTGTGTTTTCTACTTCCCATCAATCCTCAGCTATTGAGCTGTTTTATTGAGATTGAAGTATTGATCACTGCTCAGACTAACCTTGACTTGACAGAGCGGTCTGTTTCACACAGTCCCCAGCAAACCCAGTAAATGTCTCATCTAGTAAATCCACAAAACTGTCACTTTTTTATTTTCACCCCCTTTCTTTCCAACGCCCTTTCACGGTTTTATGACTGAGGTAGCTCCATTAAGAGCCAATCTCTCATAGTTGTTGGAGAATAGGATTGTTGATCAGTTTGGCACCAAAAATGGTTACACTGCAGTGGGAAAGGCCAATATTGCAAGCCCAACAACTTCTCAGTCAATTTAGTCCAGCAGAAAAATCCATACACTTTGGCGCTAACATTTTATGGTTGGAAGACGATAAAAATAAAAAAAAAGATAAAAAAAACCTGGACTGTTTGTCCGTGATATTTTTATGTTGAAATTGTTTTTATTCATGCTCATTTTAACCAATATATATTTCACTTATTTAGAAGAGGAACACAGACATAATTTGACAACCTGAAGATGAAGCCCTTTGAGCATGTCCCAGAACACATTGCATGCCCAAAATACATATTGCACACAAATTCTCAGCAGGTTTCAAGTATGTGGTGTGTTCATAATGTTAAAGTGATGAATATACTCAAAACGGTTAATATCTAAACTAAAAACATAAATTATTTAGTGTGCAAGTAGTTTTTTTATTGACATTTTGATTCGTCAGCTGGAAAATCACAGGTAAAGCAAAGCTTAATGGATGGCTGGTTCTACTCTGATCTTGGTATAACACATGTATAAATCTAAACAAATCATCAATTAAATAAATAAAGCTGCTATGTATCTCTCATTAAGTTATAAACTTACAGTATATACATTTACATTTTGAAGATTATAAATTGTATAAAATCTGAGATCAATCAAAGTTCATAAGGTTCAGCACCATTTTTGGATCTTCAAAACGTTATTTTTTGTGTGTCTGATATATAATAAGAGCTCTTCTACCAACAGTGTCTACCTACAGAAGTTTGGCCAGTTTAGAAGCGTCTTCATTTTCTCCACACAACTGAGTATAGCTAGGTCCACACTTAAACTGGGCTATGTCAAACTGATCCAGCTGCATCCTTCCTGGCCTGCCTGTCCTTTCTGCTGAGTCAGCAGTAGCTTAATAAGCAGCAACCGTGTTCTGGGAAGCCTCTTTTTCTGCAAATGTTTCGAAGTAGGTAGATTCTGTCTCCATGTAAAATCATTCTTAAAAGAGTCCTCGCTCAGGCCTTGTCAGCAAACCTCTATTACCAAGCTCCATCCAGCAGCATCACCTGCCATTAGATCCCCTTTAAGAGCAGGGCACAGCTGACAGCTCGGCTGCTCCATCAACCCAAGAGTCTCATGCATTTAATTGCAACCACAGCAACATAGGTTCGGTAATTGTAGACCACAGTTCAGATCTGCCCTGGCTAAACTGAGCTGTGCTTGTCCAATTTAAAGACACACCTGCACTTAATGCATGTAACCCTACACTTTGCAGGCCTGACTAATGTTGATAAGGTACTTAAAGAACAACTTAAATACTGATATTTTGCTATAAAACAAGTAAATTAATATAGTCAGTTTATATATCAAACAGAAAGGTATGAGACATGAGACAGTATGAGCCTGTGTTTGTGTTCTTTATGCGTGTATAAAAGAAGACTGGTCATTAGAACCCGAGGATATAAGTGTTAATTGAATTGGTGGCCTTGAGATTGTCTTCTATAAATATTTGTTGATAACTGTTAATTGCATCCCTGGCTTTATTTTTTATTATTTTGTGTGTCCAATTGGTTTCACCTTTGATGTGTAATAGACAGGTTGTCAGTCACCTGATTAAATAATGGTGATTTGCTGACCTCTGTGTAGCTTCATATTTAGTTTGGCTGGATTGTTCACTTCAACATTTCAATTAAATGATAGCAAGGCATATAAAACCCTCTTTTCTTCTCTATAAATAACAATTTACAAATATTTGCTGCCAAAAGTAAATTGGATTATTTTGAGATAAAAAGTATTCAGGAAATGGACCAATCTTTTTCAGGCTGTCCTCTTAAAATCTTTTCATGTGGGGATATTCCTAAAGTTCTGAATAGGAAGCTGTGATTATTCAATCAGGTGCGTAAGCTGAATGAAATGTGTTAAGGATGACCCCAACCATTGTTTTATGTATTTTTGTTTAGTAATTGTTCATTATTTTTGTTTTGTTTGGTTGGATGTAACTACAGAAATCCAATTTTCAAACATCAGCTGAAGGTCATCTCAACTTTTCACTAGGGTTTTATGTTTTGCAACTCTACCTGTTTAACATTGTACCCATCAAAGTAATTGCTGAGGTATTTGGCCAAGTCAGAATCAATCAAATAGTCATGAAGCTTCCACTATATAGCTACATTCGCATTGTGTCATGTCAGGGGATGTCTGTAGCGAATCAAGTACCATACAGAAAAGTAAAATACATTCAACATCATGGGCAAATTGGGCATATAAATTACATTAGGGACGCGTGTGGCGCAGAGGACTAGTGCGTTGGTGTTCGGATCAGGGGGGGGCACAGGTTCAAACCCCATGACAGTATTGAGTATGTAAGTCGCTTTGGATAAAAGCATCTAACAAGTAATATTTAATTTAATGTAAATTACTTTCCCTTTATTTAGCTGCCACTTAAAGAGCATCTTGCAGGGGGGGTTTTTTCTCTACATTTATGCTTAAACTTGCTTGAAAATTACAATTAAAAAAAAAAGTGAATGTAGGATTTGATATGTTTTACGAGACATAAGGGCAGGAATTGAGAGGGAAAGGAGCAATTTTGAGCTCTGATCTTAAAAACGTAATCATGGTGCAGTATTGTGTTTGTGCAGGTTGCACAAATACCAGCCTGTCAGGACATCGAGTCCACAGTAAAAAGGACCGGAGCTAGCGTTCGTTCCTGGATGCGTTGTGCATCCACCTCCCTGCAGCAAATACTCTCCACAGCTTTATCAGGAAACCGTATTACTTCTCTCTCTCTCTCCCCTCCGGTACACGGCACCGTAAGACGTAGTGTGGAGTTGCATTAGGTAACCCTGTGGTGGCTGTACTGCTCCAGCCGTCTCCTTTGTGTTTGTTTGTTTCCCCCTGTCTGTGTTGTTTGTGTGTGCGTGGTGGCTGTCACTCCTGGCTCCCGGCTCAACCTCCACTCACCTGCTGCAATCAGCTGTGCACCCTCCCCGACTACACACCTGCTTTCCATCAAGCCATTTACAACGGCATATCAACGGAGGCTCCACAACCTTTTTCCGCCAGATCGTCAAGTATCAGCCGTATCTCGCGTCTCTCCTCCGGTACACAGCACCGTAGTGTGGAGTTGCATTAGGTAACGCGAGATACGGCTGATACTTGCGCATTAGTTTCTGTTATGGATCAGTATCAACAGTCCTGCCAGTAACGTTACTATATTATCAATGCTACTTTAGTTATAGCCTGATATATGATAGCTAACTTCACAATGTTGTGATGTGACGTTAGCTAACATTCTGTAGCTAACGCCGGTCACTCACCAAGATAGCTGCCCAGTTCTCCACTGGTTCTCCTCACACCACAGCTCAATTTCTCTCCGATGGCCGTTATTTCTTCTAATCCTTGGCTGCTCCTGGTCTCTTGGACGCCTAGCAGGCTCATAATTATAAGGTTGTGGTCGGTCATATGCATTTGAAGATTCATGTTCAACTTCTTCTGTGTCTTCTGTGTCGAAACTAGCATTAGGATCCATGTTTATTAATACGTTACACCGGCCGCTCACCCCCTTGTTTCCCCCATGTTACGTCACACGCGGGAGGCCACGTGCCGAGGCTTTTTTATGCGGAAGTGAACATTTCTTACAAAAACGACGCCAGATGTCACTGTAGTGTATATTTCTGTTTATTTTTTAGAAAATCTAGTGTATTCCTCATTTTCCTACACATTTATTCACAGGTGTCTTTAACCTGGAAGTTGCTCTTTAACCAGTACATCAACTTCATCAAATGTTGTGTTCTGCTTAAAGCGCTCAATTTACATGCAATAAGACAATGGTTTTTATGTATTTATTGTATGGCTCAAGGTGAAGTTTGAACTTCAAGTTAGAAGATGTGTCGGGTCATGACTTTGGTGAGCGGTTGCTAGTCCCCCTCCATAGTGACGAAGTAGCAAGACGGGCTGATGTTAATGGTTTGCGGCCTAAACTAATCATAGCATGATGTGTTAATATTCACTCTGGTTTAAGAATGGCTGTTTGCTTAAATGATTGTTTTTCTGATTTAAAAAACTATTTTTGTTAATCAAAACACTGTATACATACTCACCAACCGCTGAAGCCTTTGGTCCAGCTTATATTAAGCTTATCACGTGTGAAAACACCATCAATAGCTCCCCTGCCTTTTAACCTCTTAGCCCATTTATGACCCAGAGCCATTTAGACTCAATTGGATGTTACCAGCACCTCAGCTCTCCATAGCCACACACTGACCTAGCCATCCATCAATGTCGGCCTTTGTTTTTTATTACACACTCTCAGAGGTCCATCGTGTCCAGCAATCTAACTGACTCCATGGCTTATAAATACAATAACAAGGACACACATGCCATTTTCATGACTCATGGATCCAGTGGTGCAATTAAAACAAGCACATTTGCCTGACAGTGAATGCGGTGACATCTACTTAGACACCCATGGCTGTTCCTTCACTCTCTCAGCCCATTCTCTCCATTGATTTCGTTTTCCACCTCATTGAGTAGACTGTATATTGAACGGCCAAACCTCTTTGGTTAATTGGTGGTCACCTCGTATCTCGTATCCAAATATGTTCAGATTGTGGCGGTTGGTAGGGATATCGTTTTCACTAAGCATCAGTGCAGCCTAGATTTCACCTATTAAAATATTAAGACTAGAAATTTAATTATATAATTGTATTTACTTGCACTATATTTTTCTGTTTATCTGTGTTATTGTGTTGGAGTGAGCCTGTGACCTAAGATTTTCATCGTCATAAATACACTGTAGCTATGTTCGTATGACAAATTAAAAAAAACTTGAAACCTTGAACCTTAATTAAAGGGAAGACTCTTCGGCTCTTTGAGTGCTCTTCATACAATAAGGCTAAATTATTAAAAAATGTAAGCGGAGAAAATTGACAACAATAATGAAAACACTACTAGTGTAAATTATAAAACCTACAATGCACCGCACATTGCTGTTGTACGCTTAAGCAAGTTGTAACTTTTAGCAGCTTTTACTGTCCTTGCCAACACTGGCATTGTCCAAGAAGGTGACTTAGCTCAGGATGTAGTGAAATCATCTCGTAATCATAAAGTTTCCTTTAGCACGACACTGAACCCATTACCACTCCCTATTGACACCCTGGGTGGCAGCCCCTGTCATCAGTGTATGGATGTGTGTGTTTGTTGGCAGTTTCCAATCTTAAATGTTCTAATGTTCCATTCCTAGAATTAAAGAATATCGTATTTCAATTTTTTAGTGTGGTAAGATATAAAGACAACAGACCTTTCACTGTTGTCTAACATCTGAGATGCTGTATATGTAGTAAGCACTTTGTGTAAAGTTGTGTGTACATACATGTCTGTCTGTGAATGTGTGTGAGGTTTCTGCCTCACCTGTGTCACTTAGGACACCTATTATAGCGGTATCAGGTGAGAGCGTCTGGGAGAGAGAAAGCTGTCCCGTCAGCCATGTGGCAGTGTAAACCATCACGTTAGCCCTGATCCAGAAGGCCAGTCTCTCCAACTTCAGAGACATGGAGAGGGGCCTTATGAATACTGCATGATGGAGCTTTTATTACAGAGCGAGCTGGAGTGTAAATAAGATCCAGGCAATGGGGCACGTTTACTGAGGTCAGATCAGGGGAAGTGGTGGGGGGTGGCTATGTAACCTTGTCCCCATGTCTCCCGCTGTCATAAGCCTGTCACTGTAACTCATAAAGGGCTGCTCGGCCCTGAGGGGGCCAAGGACAGTCTGAGAATAAAGCTTTAACCAAGCAGTAGTCACACCTTATCTCCAGGCCCTAAAACATGCCCATCACACGTATTTGTTAAAACTTTGGAAACTCTTCTATTATATTTTACACATACATTTAATTCATATAGAAAGAAAACCTGCTTATTGTGCTTGAATTTATATTATGGGAATATTTCTTTATATTCCTATGTTAAACATATTTAAGACACATTCAATGAATGGCTTTAATGTCTGTTTGCCTTGATCTTACTATGGCCAAAGTAAATTGCAGACAGAAGGGATATTTTACATGAAGGTGCATACACAAAAAAAGTACGCATACAAACTTGTACACAAGGTGTCCGACGTACTCTTCTCCTGTGTCAAAGCAGTAGTTAGATGCATTCTGCCACGAGCTGGGTTTGTCTTTCAGCGCGTCTAGACTTCTCATTGAGAAATACATGTCGTTCAGTACGGAGATGACTTGCTTTAATCTCTTTTCAGGCTGCTTCACACACACAACCTGCCCAGCCAGTACTTAACATGTCTACCCCTGCAATCCTGCCTCAATTAACATTTTCATCTTAATTAAGAGGCAGCACTCATGCTTAACTGATATTGATTGTAGCTTAAAGGAAGATCGAGACATTAAAATGGAAACAAGGCCGTCAGCCTTATGTGCATAGAGCTTTTTAACAGAGAAGATGACACCTAAGATCAAAAACACTCATGGGCAAAATAAACTGAAAAATAACTGTCTTTTACTATTACATGTCCCACTTTCAGCCTTTTGTGTAGACTTTTGGTAATAGCTAGTTGATTATTTTCACCATCTCTGCAGTTTATGTTGTTTTCGCCTTAGCAACAATGAGACTGTTATCAAAGATGTGTAAACCACAGCTCACATTCAGCACTGCACAGCTACTTCCAAAGCCCAGTGTTTGTTCTAACTCTAAATACTTGACATGGCACTAATGCATGGCTTTAATTAAAGGCCCTGTCCTGTTTTAAGGTGTCTGGCCGAAGAGCAATGTGATACTCTAATCTAAGACGCATTAATCACACCTTGCACCATACGCGTTCTCTGTGCCCCACGGACAGCTGAGTAGCCAGGTATCACATTCACAAAGCCCTCTCGAAAGCTAACCGGGCCGTGTGACGTACGCGGCCCCCTCCTCATCCCCATCACCTGACAGCTGTTGGACAGTATTCGTCCTTGAGGATTGTGTGTTGAGAGGTCCTGAGATATTGTCACTGGTGCCGTAAACTAACCTTCAAGGGCTGTAACTAAAGCCGGTGTTTGGCATAAGGAGTTTGATAATTAAGTCATTATGAGGCCAGTCTGGGGCCGCTGCTTCACTTGCAACTCAAAACTCTGTCTGGAACAGCGAGTGATAGGGCTGACTGGATCTGGTTCTGGGTGGTGACCTCTGACCTTAGAGAGGAATTAGAGTGCTATCTAGTCATGTTAATTTTAACTCTAATAAGACTTATCAACTAGCAGATCTATGGAGTTTTTATTGCATCGTCCTTTATTACCTATGATGTAAACGTTATCCACAGGTGTACTACATTGTTATTACAATACTTGACCATTTGTAAGTTATTGAGCACAGCGGGGCAGGGTGAAAGGGATTTTTTTGTATGGGAAGTATAATTGGACCCTACATTAATAAAGAAATATTATGATCAGAGTTATTTACTTGGAATATACAACAATTAACTAAAGACCCTATTTAAATGAGAAATTAAAAACAGCCTTCTACAATTTTGTTTTACATCTTCATTTTTGTATCTCTAGAGCGTACCATGTTCTGGGCAAGCGGGTTTTAGCTGTCAAGGTAAGAACTCCTTCAATGTTGATGATCGTAAATGCTCTTTAAATTGACCTAAGCATAAACACAACTTACATTTTTTATATATGTTTCATAACAGGTTATTCCCCTGGACATCACGGTGGAATTACAGAAGCAGATCATGTCAGAATTAGAAATTCTCTACAAGGTAAGTTTTGATTTTTTTTTTTAAATATCCTAAACCGGATCTACATTGTAAATAAACCACGAGTCTTACCAATGAAGCAACCTTCGCCTCTGGTCTTACAATGTAAGCCAGGGATTAGGGAACACGGAAACACACGCAAGACACACGTGGACTAGGCATGTGACTTTAATGATCACCTCCTTGGAAACTCTTAGTATGCATATAAGGAGTTTGTTTGTGTTTCCCCTAAAATGCAGAGGCCAAATCATTGTTAGGACAATTTTCTCTTATAATGAGCATGAATGCATTGTGTGTTAGGTTGTGGTGAGCCTGTAATAGGGAACATCCACTGGCCTGTACTCAGTATATTGATGTGTTTGGTCTGCTAGCCCTCTTATCATGTAATATGTATGCAAATAAATGATATATTTTTCCAAGCGTAAACATCTGACAGACTTCAAATTCATGCTGTTGATGATTTTTCGCACTGACTAGAATCAGATTTTTTATCTTCAAGATCAAATTGTATATTTTCTACTTTTTAATGTTGTATTATTTCTATTTTGAGATTTTACATTTTAAAATAGTTTATTTCTACTTTTTTTTTATGTTTTACTTATGTGCAATGCCTTGTTTTTTATGCTGCTGCAAGGCAAACATTTCCCAATTTGCGATCGATAAAGTTAATCTGATTTTAAAGCGTGAGACGAACATGAGAAAATGTCTACGATTTAGCTCCACTGTAGCCCTTTTGCATTCAAGCCTGTAATCAAATTATCACTTTTCACTCATTTACTATCAAAGAAACCATTTTTTTGCATGCTCTTTAATGACCTTGATGTCTCTTCTCTTGATTGCAGTGTGATTCGCCGTATATCATCACTTTCTTCAGTGCCTTTTTTGTAGAGAACAGGATATCCATATGCACAGAATTTATGGACGGTGAGTTTCTCGATGGCTCGAGTCAGTAGATCATGTGTTTTATGGTTTTAGCCACAGCTGTGTAGAAGAGACTTTGGGGACCTGTTCTCTGTCTCTCGGCTGTGTATCCATTTACACTTCTGCAGATCAACAGAACGTCTTACGCTGTGAGCTGCTTAGCATGCCTGTGTGCTAAAAGCTACGAGGGCGCGATAGATCTCGACTTGAGTGCATTTGTAGGTGCGTTTGTACGCGTGTGTATAGACTGGTGTGAGATTAGGGACTTGCTATGTTTTAAGTTGCGTGTGTTTGTCAGTGTGTGTTAATGCAGTGATTCCCCTGTTTCACACATCAACTAGGATGTCAGCAAAGTCTGTCTAACCTCTCAGCACTCTTTGCTTCATGACACATCTGATCAGTCACTTCCAGTTAGTCTAGAAATGAGGGTGAAAAGTTGACGGCTTAAAGAAACATCAATGACTTTGTCCTTTTGTTTCTTGTTTTATTCATATGGAAAACAAGTGTTACAATTCAATATCATATGAAGAAACAGTTAATATATGAATTATAACTGTGTAGACTCACTATAGTTTTAGGTACATGTTCTGTTTCTTTGTCTGAATGTCTTTCATTTTGTAAAGCACCTTGAATTGCCTTGTGTTGTGCTATATAAATAAACTTGCCTTGCCTTACATTTTGAAATATAACAAGTATGTGTCCTCTACATTTAAACAGTCTTACATATTATGCAACAGACAGCTTTGCAAAGAAGGTCCAATCACTTGGAAACTTTGAAAAAGTTATTATTATTTTGTTTTTTTTGTATATTTTATGTGTTTATGTTTTGAACAATACAAGTTGTCATTGAAACATTGTGGGATTGGCAGTTCTGCATTCAGAAGTGCTCATCGTTCTCCCTAATTATGAATATGTTTAAAAAATATTTTGTGTGAATGTTCAGTGTAAGAGAACCATCATGTCTTTGTTTGGGACATGCTGCTTCTGAATCAGCACGGCTGTTTTATGTGCGAAAAAAGGCAATGAGGGTATTTGTTCAACAAATACCCTCATTGCCTTACCCTCAATGTGTAATGCTGTATCACTGCTTGATTCAATAATTTGTCTTTGGCAGGTGGTTCTCTAGACGTGTACAAAAGAATTCCAGAGCATGTGCTGGGGAGGATCGCAGTAGCAGTAAGTTTGAATGAAATACTTTATCTCCCTTTCAGTAGTTTGAATACTAAGTAAACAGCATTAGACTTAACAGGTATCCCTTAGAGTCTTTCAAAAACAATTTTTTTTATGTGAGATTGTCCCATGTGTTCCTAGCATCAACATTTTTAAATGCAACCTGTTATTTGTTTATGGGATGCAGAAAGCCTTAGGAAAAAAACTCCTTTTTATTAAGGAAATAAAACAAAAGAGAACCACAGGTGTGAATTGTTTAATTGGTTTCTATTTGGTGAAGTGATGGACAAAGTCAGTGTTGTATCTCCCTCTCTTTCTGCTCTCATTTAAACTAGTATTTTGACAGAAATGGCCTTTTCCAAACTCATTACCCTTCTCCTGTCGTCTCTGTCTCCCGCCCTTTAACTTCGTCCGTAATCAAACAATGACAGCTATTTAGTCAGTGTTAATTCTAATTCACAGCTTTCCCTCCTTCCCACTGTCACAGTTGTTAATTATCACAAAAGGGAAAGCACCAGAGAGGGTGTGAGTGAAGCTGCACGCTGCAGTATTTGCACTCACACCACCACCTTTTGAGGCAGCGGGACTTCAGACAGCGTTTTGCTTTCTTAATTTAAGTTGCCATGCTTCAGAGATAGATGTCAGCAGTCGAGAGGCAACAATCAGCTCCCGCATCACTTGAAGGAAAGCAGGATTACTCATTGGGAAAGGAGTAATATATATATATATACAAAAATACAATCATTTTATGGCTGCACAAATGAAAAAGTCTCCTATCTTACCCACTTTACTCTCAGCAGTGTGCGTTTTCCCTTCCATATCTACCCGAGTCATTTGTACATGTTAAAACCCTAACTAGGTTCCCTAACAAACTGAATTGTTCTCAATGTGAAGGAGCAATTACCGAAGTCCTTCCTAATTGCTCAGCTCCTAGGAGACAAGTCTCCCTTTGAAGAAACACTTTCTTGTTTGCTTGTATCTGCAGTCTTATTATTTCAGTGACTACCCAATTCTTTGAGCAGAATGGAGGACCGTAACAAAGATTGAGCTGCAAATTGCGAGTTCGGACTTTTCTTTTTACCCCACAGTCCAATACACAGTCTAAACAAGTTCAGCCTAGACACCTACCTAACTGTAGTGCATTTTAGGATCCTTTACCCTGGTATTAAGACTTAATTCTTCTACATCAGCCAGATCCCCCACTCATCTAGGCTGAGTGAGTAGGAGTAGTAAGTAGGGGGATCTTGGCAGGGAGAATTATGCGATTACCGATATCAACTACAATAAATAGATATACAAGCCTACTTAGCTCTGCCTTACCGTGATGTAAAGAGGATCATTGCCATTTTGATGCCAAAGTTAATCTGTTTTTCCTCTCATCTGTGCCTTCAGGTAGTCAAAGGGCTGACGTATCTGTGGAGCCTGAAGATACTTCACAGAGGTGAGTAAGGTAGTGTGCGGGAGCTGTGTTATTAAAAAAAGAGTTGATAGCGACAGGCTGTACAGTGCTGATGCTGCAGTTCTATCAAGCAGTTTGTCTCCGCAGATGTCAAGCCTTCCAATATGCTGGTGAACACCCGAGGACAAGTCAAGCTCTGTGACTTTGGTGTCAGCACACAGGTACACTGGTTTGTTTATGTGAGCATGAAAGAGAGCGAGAGCGAGAGGTGTGTGTGTGTGTGTGTGTGTGTGTGTGTGTGTGTGTGTGTGTGTGTGTGTGTGTGTGTGTGTGTGTGTGTGTGTGTGTGTGTGTGTGTGTGTGTGTGTGTGTGTGTGTGTGTGTGTGTGTGTGTGTGTGTGTGTGTGTGTGTGTGTGTGTGTGTGTGTGTGTGTGTGTGTGTCCTATTATTACTATACTTGTGGGGACCTAAATCTGTTTACACAGTCACGTGTGGGGACTCGCTTCCCTTATGGGGAGAAATTGGAGGTCCCCATGAGGGGAATCATTAATTTTAGGGTGAAGACTTGGTTAGGATTAGGGTAAGGGTTAGGGTTAGGCATGTGATGATTAAGGTTAGGATAAGTCTCCAGGAAATGCATGTAAGTCAATGTAATGTCCCCTGAAGTGATGTATACATGGTATGTGTGCGCATATGGTCAACATTTCAATCACTGGCTTCATTTTCAACTCAAAATGTTGAGGTGATCCCAAGGGTCTTCCTCTCATATTAACTTCCCCCCCAACCACCATTGTTCTGCAGCCTCCAAAAAAAATCACTTGTTATAATTATGACCCACACACACACACACACACACACACACACACACACACACACACACACGGCAAAGCCTCATTGATATGTATTCAGGAGATGTGGGGAAAGCGTGGGTAGCAGACAATAGCCTAGTCATTGTGTGTGGGCGTGTGTGTGTTTGAAATGAAATCATAAGGGACAGACCTTCAACGTTCCCCAAAACAACCCTGAGGACTGTGTCCCTCTTTTAAACAAACACACACACAATCATTTCCTTTCATCCATTTTTAACCTCCACTTCCTTAAAAGATACAAGGTGAATTGTACACCCTGCACGGATAGCTGGACACTGTAACATTGACTTGCCCTCAATCTTTTTTAACTCTATGTTTCTGTTTACGTTTTCTTCAGACATACACACTCTCCCTCCCCCCTATACAGGCTATGCTCCCCCCTCTCACATCGTAGGCCATGAGGGAACAGACACTCATTATCACAGTCCTGTCATTGATGGCATGGGGCATTGTACACGCACACACACTCACCAATGTCTCCTTGTCGTATTCCTGTTCCCCTTTGCAAGGGTTGAGAGCATCCCAACATATCAACCTGACATATCAATACATTTAGATAGAATTTATGTCCAACTCCTATCTCTATTTTTCCATATATAGGACACCAGAGGAATGACTCTATAACAATGCTTAATAAAGTCAATGGAATAGTCATATTTATTTTTGACTGCAGCATTATTATCTGCTTATCCACTGTTACATCTTTTGTTTTGCAGTTGGTGAATTCTATTGCCAAAACGTATGTTGGAACAAATGCGTACATGGCAGTAAGTGATCGTCTCAGTTCCTCCTCTGTTTCAAGTTATTTAAAAGTTGTATAAGTAGATGAGGTAATTGTCATTCACAAAGTTTGTCCTCATGGTTTTTGTTGTTTTTTCTGTGCTCCACAGCCAGAGAGGATATCGGGAGAGCAGTATGGTATCCACGCAGATGTCTGGAGTGTGGGAATCTCTTTCATGGAGGTGGGACAAAGTATATATTAATTCACACTAGCTGGAATTTGTACATTAAAAAAAGTGTAGGATATTGATGGAGGTGACACTAAATTATAGCAAAAGTGGTCTGTTTTTTTGTAATAACACAGTCCAAATTGAGTTTGAAGATACATTTATGTGTAGCTTGACTGACACCCTGTGCTTTAAAATTACATTTTAGTTTTAGTGGGACATTCCCTGGTCTCTTTTCTCCCGGCTGACATTATTGATCCGTCCCTGTCCAATAACCACTAATATTTTTACATTTATAACAATAATAGATGTGTTCAGAGGAAAGCAGCCATGTCACAAGTATTGACATGATCTCTCTGTGATAAAGATGTATAGCAGAGGACCCCCCCCCCCCCCCCCTGGCCCGGTTCTCTTTATTTCTCGCTGTGGGTGTGTGCATTAAGCCAAATGAAATGGCTCTAAGTCCCATTACATTTGGATTGATCTTCAGCCCGCTAGTTGGTCTATTTATGTTCAAGGAAAAACTGTGAGCGTTTTGACTTTTTAATAACATAATGTTGCCAATAAGCTGCCCTTGACCAAGATGAAAAATGCTCACCCCGTGTGATTTGCCAAAGAGAGCTGTCACCCCACCCCCAGCCAGAATAACACACACACACACACACACACACATTCCATACGACCGTCCCACAATCTTGTCCTGCCTCTCTTCATCCCACCATTTTATTGCCCGCAGGTGGTAATCGTGGGGGGTTATTAACTAATAGCTGGTGTTGTTTGATGAAGAAGTGTAATCAGCAGGTGGGCACTAAGCTTACCCCAAAGACAGAAAGTCCCACATTCGGTAGGCTTCAGCGGCTTTAACAGCATTTTCCTTCTGTATCTTCAATTTCATGTTATTAAGACACTGACAATGGAAAGGCCTGAATACATTTAATGCAATTTTCTCTTACTAAAAACATGGATATGTTCATCAATCATAAATGCCTTTCTAGTTCATTGGGGTTCCAATCCAGCTGCCATACAAGACATTCTACCTTTTTGAAGCATCATTTGTGAGATAACATTTGACGCAGAGTTAACATTTCTGAGGTCCCTGTGCTAGGTGTGTACACACTTACACTCTGCATGCATCACGTTCTATCCTCCACACGGACCAAAGTTCCCTTATATTATTATTTACATTATCCCTATTAGCATTGGATTTAAATCTGAAATATTGCCAAAAAGGCGCTTTTTCTTTTTGCTCCTTGGCCAGTGTCTTATTGGTCATGTCTCAGTGAAAAGCAAAAACCTGTTTTACATGTATTTACAGATATTGCCACAGTACTGACGAAACCTTTTCCAGATTTTATTTTATTTTAAATGTCTAAAGAAAATAATTTTTTCTTTCTTCTTTACACAGTTGGCGCTAGGCATGTTCCCCTATCCACAGGTGAGTTCATTTCAGTCTCTAATTATTGAATTATTTGTAGGCTAATTGTTTTTATGGCATCTCTACTTAAAAATATATATGTATTTGGCTGTGATGAAAGATGACACTATCAGAAATCCTGAAAAAATGTTTAACAACATTTTTGCTATAAATAATTATCACTAATAATGATCTACTGTTTCTTAATGCTTTTTATGTTGCTGTTTTGTTCATCGTCTATTCATTTATATGAAACCTTTTATGCTGCCCTCTTTGCCAAGACTGGCCATTTCTCAATGTCGAGTAGCGCCGAAGGACTGTTTAAATGCATGTTAAATGCCCAGCATTCAGCGCCACTCGATGACGTAGTATACTTGAAATAGTGGCTCTGCAGCATGTATACTCGACATTGAGAAACAATTGAGTGATCCTGGAAAGATATAGCTTAAACAAATTAAATAGTGAGGTACTCATCATGCTTAAAGGCGCTTGAGTAAGACCAAAACTAGAGATGTCCCGATCCGATCAAAAGATTTTCAAAAGATCGGAATCTGGAGAAAAAAATCGGGGATCGGGATTTTTTTTTTTCCAATTTTTTTTTCAATACTTTTTATTTTATTTTGTATTCAATGTTACAAAACAAAAATGACCATGTTCAAGTCTTAAAGTCATCCTGAGGCCTTAGTTTTGGTTTCAAATTACACAACATCATGTATGTGTTGCTTCTTTGGGGCTTGTTTTCATAGACCTGCTTATTTCTCTGTCTAGTTGTAGCAGTAAGCTAACGAGTACTGATAAGCTTTATTTTAGTTTTGATCCAATGCTGCACAACTGAACTGATCCAATGCTGCTGTGAAAAAAAGAAGCTATATCGATGTTGGATAGAATATCCAATTTAAATAAAAAATAACCTTAAGGGACAACTTGAATGCTTTTTTTCTTTTTTTCGTCTTAATGCATTGCATAAAGATCGGATTGGGAAAAAATCGGTATCGGCAAATTGTCAAAATCAAATGATCGGATCGGGAGCAAAAAAAGGGACATCCCTAACCGAAACGTTTTTGACCTCAAAAATATTTTTTTTACTTCATCTATATTACTTTATAAATTAGTTGCTCAGTAATGATATACAACTTTAAATGTTAACATCTACTGATTTGTTGGGTTTCTTTCCTCATTGTTTCTTAAAATCCAGCTCAAATGTAATTGCCGCCCTCTAAAGTAACTTCCCAATCCCATCAAGTCTTAATTAGCCCTTTAAGATGGGTTTATCTCACTAATCCCTATCGCAGCAATCTAAATCTGGTTACCTCAGGTTACCTCCTGGCAGCCTGCCTTTCACGAGACGGGGAGAGATATATAATGAACACTTTGTTCTTAAAGCATGATGACATAGACATATATTTCAACATATCAACACTACAACTTTACACTTTTTGTTTGACTAATATTGAAAGTAAGTCCTGACCATGTTCTGCATATTAGCATTGGTCACCTTTTTGTGTGTCATTGTCCTGCAGGCTTAATGTAAGCACCACTCGGACTGCTCCGTCAGTCAAATGAAACTTTGTTGCGGTTGATTAAAGCAACCGAGTGTGATGCTCTATCAGCCCGGGGATTGCCTAATTGACGGCTTCCTTTCACTTTGCCAACTATCCTTTCTGGGTGAGAGGAAACCACTTTACTTAACGTTGGAGCTGGATTATACGAGATTTCAATGATTAGCCTTCATGTGAACTCAAATGTCAAAGGGTTTTGGATTTCAATGTTAGTAACCTCAGCTTAAAGATGTTATCCTATTAATGTTCTCTCTTATGTGCTGAGAGAAACCCAAGTATGTTTTCATTGAATTACTTCAGTACCTAGTTGCGTACTTCCACAGTGAAAAGCAAGTCGTGATGTAGCTATTCGCTTGTTTCCTGTGTTGATTATTAGTTCTTGAGCCATTATGAAAACACATGCACTCCTTTGTGTAAGGGAGCACAGGTGTGTTTTTAGAACACTTGAATTGTATAGTGATGTAAATGTCACACAATGATCAATCTGTGTGTGGCAGCCTAGGGCATGTCTGGTTTTAGAGGGCTGTTGCTTTCATTATCATGTTAATTGATGGTGTATTTTTTAAAATAAAGGGTAGTTTATTCTACCCTCATTGATAGAAATAAGACAAAATATTAGAAAACACCTCTCAGTTTGTAGTTGAAGCTCTCCACTGTCATGCAGCTTTCCTCATCGTAGTGTTAATTTTCCCCTAACTCCATATGGTACTGCAGACAGTTCACCTGCAGGCTGTGGCAGAGCGGTGTGGCGAGAGCGCTCGGATCCAGCTCGTCAGGCGCAGCCAGCCAAAGTCCTCGGGCCTAAACTGTCATTTTTGCAGACGCTGGCACAGCTGTAGCCCCTGCTACACTTCACGGAGAACATTTTAGTACATACTGAGGGAGGAGTTGGAGAAGATGAGAGAGAATCTGTGGCATCTTGGTGGAAGATACCGGATGAGTTATTAAAGTTGGGTTTTGGCTGTCCATGATTTAGATTTTTGAAAAGCAAATGTTAGCATTGTTTGGGGTCTTAGCTTCAGCCTTTACATTCTGAGTATGAGTTTGTGATGCTTTCATTTGATGCATTATCCCTCATCTCTTTGTGCAGCACGCACAGTGGAATCATCACCTCATGTTTGTCATGATTAGAGATGGTCTCTTTAATTCCACTTCACCACATGTCGGGATTCATTTGCGTCCTTTGTCAGGAGTTAATGGAGTTTTTGCGCGGCTCGCTCTGAAAGTCTTTGAAGACACCAGATCCTATGTGATGTGTATACAGCCGCCAGCGCTATTGCTTCTGATTGATTTGTTTGCTTTATGGTTGTTTTTGTTTCTCTCCATTTTGTCATATTTTTCTCAAATTTGAATTAATTTTTGGATGAACTACCGTGTCAGTTATTCGTGTGTATGTTTCAGGAGCTTCCATTACACATCACTGCATCCATCAAACGGCAGAGACGCTTTCCCTTTGCTACTCTATTTTTCCCTCTCAAATGAAAGGGAAAGAATAGTTTTGTAGTTCTGTATGCGTGTGGTTAACAATGTTTGCTGTCATCTTTCAGCATCCTATAACCGCTCCACAGCTCCAAACTTGTTTGTTTTTGCTTGGTCACATGTCCTCCTTTAAAGATCATCTTGCAGGTTTTTATTTTCTTCTAAATTTATGCTTAAACTTGCTTGAAAATTACAATTAAAAAAGTGAATGTAGGATTTGATATGTTTTACGAGACATAAGGGCAGGAATTCAGAGGGAAAGGAGCAATTTTGAGATCTGCTCTTAAAAACTGCTTTTTTTTTTAAGGTCATAAGTCAAACGCGTCATATTACATCACAAAGGGTAAACATCTCCGCTCTCTGACCGCGGGTATAGTTAGTAGTTGCGTTGAGTTGAGCGGTTGTGTTTTAAGGAGCTGGTATTTTTCGGTAGTTTTACATTGTATTTCACCATTTGTAATCATGGTGCAGTATTGTGTTTGTGCAGGTTGCACAAATACCAGCCTGTCAGGACATCGAGTCCACAGTTTCCCTCACGGGAAAAGGACCGGAGCTAGCGTTCGGTTATAGCCTGATATATGATAGCTAACTTCACAATGTTGTGATGTGACGTTAGCTAACATTCTGTAGCTAACGCCGGTCACTCACCAAAATAGCTGCCCAGTTCTCCACTGGTTCTCCTCCCACCACAGCTCAATTTCTCTCCGTTATTTCTTCTAATCCTTGGCTGCTCCTGATCTCTTGGACGCCTAGCAGGCTCATAATTATAAGGTTGTGGTCCGTCATATGCATTCGAATATTCATGTTCAACTTCTTCTGTGTCTTCTGTGTCGAAACTAGCAATGGGATCCATGTTTATTAATACGTTACACCAGCCGCTCTCCCCCTTGTTTCCCCCATGTTACGTCACACGCGGGAGGTCACGTGCCGAGGCTTTTTTATGCGGAAGTGAACATTTCTTACAAAAACGACGCCAGATGTCACTGTAGTGTATATTTCTGTATATTTTTGGGAAAATCTAGTGTATTCATCATTTTCCTACACATTTATTCACAGGTGTCTTTAACCTGGAAGTTGCTCTTTAAGCCCCTGTCACACTGTCCCGAAATTGACACCCGATGGACACACGATTAAGGAAATGTTCAAATTCGGCTCTGATTGTAACAACATCGGGCCATTCGTGAGGGCATCTTAAGCCATCGTATGACCGCCGGTGGAATTTCTCAGGCTCCGGCAGCAACTTCGGGAGCGGTGGCAAAATCTTTGGCATGCCAAAGATGGCTTAAGATGCCCTCACGAATGTCCCGATGTTGCTACGATCAGAGCCGAATTTGAACATTTCCTTTATCGTGTGTCCATCTGGTTGTTTTATTGCACAACAAAATCATGTAAACATATTATGTAAATAACCCAATTTGTGTTCTGTGAAACTAAAAAGGATATAATATATTATTTTGAAGGCGAGGAAGTTGTTGTTGCTATGGAAACAACATGACGGAGAAAACTTAATATCTTCTACATATAAAGACGGAGAAAGTAAAGAATAAGTCGGAAAATATCAGTACAGTATCATAATACTTTAACATTATTGTTTGTGTTACTTTCGTTGCAGTTGTATGTCTTAAATGTAATGTAAATGTTGCCTTCGTGTGTGGTTCTGGGCCATCTTCGTGCGAAATTCACAATTCCATATTCGTGTGTCCATCGGGTGTCAATTTCGGGACAGTGTGACAGGGGCTTTAAAAGATTAGTTGAAAAATAAAATCGGGGTATTAGACCCCTTTTTAGGCTTTAAATGATGTGTAGGCCTACAGCTACATTCTGACTATTTCTTATCATGCTATTTGTTGTCACCCAAACATTTTTGAGCTATGTAAAATGTCTGTATAACTGGCACTAATCAAACAGGTTAAGCCATCTAAGTTTACCTCAACAAATCTAAATTGAGCAGTTTTGGAGCGTAGACTTTAGAATAAAGGGGTTGCCCTTGCCCATTCCCAAAACATGCATGTCAACCTTTGTAGAAATTGCTTTCTGCTTTTTTTGATCACAAAGTGAGACTTTTTCTTCGGGAGTTTTCTGATTCCTTACCTTTGAAGAAATATCTCTGAACATCCTTGAGGGGGGAAATGACCATCTGATCTTTTAGAACTGTTTATTGTGTTGCTGTTAAAAGGAACAGAAATTATTTGACATCCAAAAATTGTGACTTCCTATTTTCACACTGAGCCCACTGTGATATTTTCAAACAACCCAAAAAGTGTTGATGTGGCTCACAAAGCCAAACAAGGAGCTGTTGTTCTTCACAACTACAGTCGTCATTTAGCATTGCACACACAGACACATTCTCACACACACTCGGTTGCTCTCGTACACAATCCTATTGGATGTGGGTCCATTCCCAACTTCTTCAGCAAACACAAATGAATTTCTTGTCAAACATCATTTGTGTCCTACTTATAGGAAGAAAATGTTATGATATGCATAATTATAGTCTTTTTAAGTGTAACTATGAAACACTATTACCCTCAGGATGAACATGCAGATAATGCTATGTCTACCAGATAGTCAGCCATTAGTGATGAGACTGTTAAAAGGATACAAAAGGAAATCATTTTGAAATATCTCTTTTTGATGCTCGGTCAATCTACCTAGTACAAGAAGAATAAGTGCTCAATTATGCTTGAATAAGTTAGTCTCCCACTATCCAATTTCAACCCCTGGAGCAGCACGCTATTTTGTCCTAGTAATTATTTCTGAACAAATTAGTTTTCCATAGTTGCTTTTAATGTGTCTGAATCAGGCAAAACTGGATATAGAGGCAGTTTAGGAGCCTCTTGGTATTTGCAGAGTGTGAAAACCTGTATTTAATTGAGTGAATCAATAAGTGCTCTAATGCACTGTCAAAAAACCTAGAGAAAATAGCAATTTATTTACCAAACATTCTTAGACATTTAGCTGAGACTATAGGTTTCAGGTCCTATAGCACTCAGTCTATATGAGTACGTTGTACATTTGGGCTTTTGGAAATCAAACCAGATTGTCCTGGTGAATTCAGCCCGGGAGGTTTAAAGAAGGAAAACGAGATGCTTTATGCACTCCCACTGTAGTATCACTTACATTAGATTACACAAAACACTCTCATTGCTAGATCTTTCATATTAAGACTTCCTACTCTAGCTGTTATTTTCAAGGACTATATCTCGTTTTGAACGGGAACATAAGAAGCGCATTTAGTAATTCGTTTTTTTGATTTGTCGACTCAACACTAGATATTTGGTGTTATTTTGTTTGCAAAGATCTGCACACAAATCAATTTTTTGCGTATAGCATATTCCAAAAATACTATAGCTTTAACCCCACTGTCATCATGTAACATCAAGTGTTGTACCTGTGAAACTGACACAATGAGCATGCTCATTACAAAGCCTGCTCATACTGTTTGTAACAGTTATCCCGGCACATCTTGATAACCTGGAGGGTATGAACAAAGTACGTCTCTAAAAATTAGCATTAGTGGATCTTTTACCCCCATTCTCCACAAATGAGAACAATGCCATTAACATTTGTGTGTTTTCATTATGTAAATGGTTGTAACGCATACTCACAAATTGCCAACAGGAAAGAAATAATTTTCTCCTAGTGATCATAATGTGTCCAAGTGTATCGTTTTGATTATGACACGCTAATTACATATTGCCTCGTCCCCTCTTCTCTGTCTTGCCCTACAGATTCAGAAAAACCAAGGATCCCTAATGGTAAGTTTTATTGCATTAGAGTAGGAAGGAAGAAAATAGGTCTCCCACACTATAGTCTGTTACTCTTGGTTGGCTCTCTCATTTGAATAAACACTCAAATTGCATTTTTACAATGAAATATTAGATCATGCTTAAACTGCTGGTAATACATTAGGTACCATTATGAAATAATAATAAAAAAACATGCATGAGCTGAAGGATTGCTTTGGCTAAGCTCGCTGCATTTTATTGATCTAAGTAGATACTTTTTTTTATCACACTATTGATTTTCCCTATTGCTGTGAAATTCCATGTTTTCATCTCCCTGTGTCTCTCCTCTTGCAGCCTCTCCAGTTACTGCAATGCATCGTTGATGAGGTGAGTCGTCGTCTTATGTGCTTTTGCATCTAAAGTCAGTCCTAATGGCCCGGAAAGCTTATATTTTGTTTCCTAATGAAGCAAACCACTCAGGCGGCTTTGCTCCCCATTCACTCAACCCTTCACCCTATGCAACTGCCTCAGGCAGTACACATATGCACACGCACATTACTGTTGAGGCTGGACCTGTCACGACTGACACACTCAGCGGCACAGCTCTCCATTCTGTGTACTATAGAAAAAACAACAAAGCAATTGTTTAACCAGGAATATTCTTTTGACGGCCCTGTGTGTTTGTTTCTATAATAAAAGGCAAAACAAAACTCTTAAATAAAGGCAATTATAATGACATAAACAAACATATGTATGAAAGAAACAATAAAAAGGGAAAAATATATATTACACATTTTAGGTAGAAAATGTTCAACAATTTCAGTTTGCCGCTTGTAATTTATTTTTAACATACTGTAACCAGATTTGTATGTACATTATTTGATGACATTTCGGCTTTAGAGGAAGTCTGCCATATTTATGCCCATTTCTATATAATATGTTTACCTGCTGTAGGTAATGTCTGATACTGAAATGCTCAAAGGTTTCCCCTCTTTTCCTAATAGACACATTTATATATTTCCTTATTAATTGACATGCTATTTCAATGAGTCTGTGTGTATGGATATGTAGGCTCACACCACTAATGTGTTTTTAAAGCAGCAATCACAAGCTTTCCACACTCTTTTTTTGAGTTATTTGCTGTCGTCCAGTAATAGCAAAACACCTCTCTTGCCTAAACTAGCCCCCCAAAACCCCTTCTCCAGCCGTATTACACATTTAACATACAATGTCACTTGCCCTTAACTGCCTATAGATTTGGCCGTAATTAATAATTAAATGCTTTTGGTTGTAATGGATTGACCTAGGCTGAACTGTTCATTAGTCTGCGAGACAGAGGCATCACTCAAAACAATTTTTCCTGTGCCTTACCCTGTTTCTCCCCTTGAGGCCAGAGAACGTTTTATGTTGTCCCCTAGCGAGCTAGCACTGCCTTACTGTCCTAACTAATGCAGTGCTTTGGACGAAGAGACAAGAGGATAAGCACTATTTTGACCAAGTAGCTCAGAGAATGTATAGGACTCTAGACCTCACCTCGGCCTTCGACACAGTTGATTGTTTTTTTCTATTATTGATAAGTAGAACTGCCAGATTTTTCAAATGTTATGAATCCAATAACTTATTCTTGAAGATTTAGGAGTTTCTCCTTTATGTGGCCCATTTGACCTGTGGTGTTCCCCTAGGCTCAACCCTCGGGCCTTCATGTTTCTGTGTATACATGATGTGGCTGGAACATATCATAGATAAACACAACATGCAGTTTTTAAGCGTCATTGTTTAGAACCCAGTTATATTGCTGGACTGCTTCCTGTCTGATTGAATTTGCCTTGTTGCAGACCTGAAATGTCCTCGTTCAACCATATAGAGCACTTTGCAACTTTGTTTTGAAATATGCTGGATAAATAAAGGTAATTATTTTTATAGCATAACTTTTAGAGGCATTATGGACTAACACTGATCCAATGGAGTAGTTAATTTAATGATTAGGTATTTTTAATTGAGCTAGACACACCTGGCTTCAACATTATGGCAGGTGTGATTAATTGTACCTGAGTCCTTGACATTTAGTAAGTATTGCCCATTATACTGTAGATCCATATACTTTTTTCTTTGGTTGTGATGCTTTGATATTGTGTGTGACTTATCCACTGGGGCTTTGAAAGTTGCTTTAATGGCTGAATGAGTAATAGGCTGGATAGAGTGGATCATTAATATTATTCTGGCTGGAGGTATGTGTGTGGTGGGGGTTGCAGTATAACAGTCTGCCACTTTCTTTCTTCTACTCCTATCACACAAAACCACACAGTGTGTCAGGGCTGAGAAAGCCTTTCATGAGCTCAAGAAAAACAAAAAATCCAAATATATGTGGAGATGCAAATTAAGTTAGTTTACAGTTAGAAGGTAAACAGATCAACAGATAGAAAAAATACAAATTTTGAAATGAATTTGTATTTGGAAAATAGAGACACTTTTAAAAACCCATCAACAAAGATAGAAATATAACTGATAAAATGTCACAGCTTACAAGATGAATGGAAACAAGACTAAGTTCATCCTACCTACAAAAATAAATATGTTCTCACTAACCTAATGGTATCTAGCCATGCACGTGTCCCCATATATCCCAACATAAAGGGATTTTATGTAACATTGTTAAGAAATATATTTTTAATGTCATAGACGATTCAAAGAAAAGGCTCTCCATAGTTTTCATTACAGCCCCTTTTTTCTCTGTAGAAATTAGTTAATTGAAATCAATTCGTACTGTGTTACAGAAAAAAGTACAATTGTGGGAAAACCTAAAGCAATATTCAGCGGATGCCTGTGTAAAAATTGCTTTTCTATTAGGCCTTCTTTTTATTTTTGGATGTTAATAGTGTATGGCAGAGAAACATGCTCACCTTATTCAGCTTAGGTCTTGAACGAGAAGTTCTATGGAGTTGTTCCCACCATCTGTCCGCTGTCGACCCTCATTAATGTGCCTGTCTGCTCTGTTTGTTGAATAGCAAGTGGCTCCACTAATAAAGAACTCCCACTTTATTTTCAAGCCTGTAATTACTGATCTAATTTTGCCTAATAATTGCTTCATGGCAATGACATGTATATTTACTTGTACCCTTCTACCCTCGTAGTGTGTGTTCTGTCTCAGAGTGGATCGCATTGACAACCAGAGGAATAATTCACGCAGACTAGCCACTTTCATCAGCCTGCTTGTCTTTTGTGCCGTCGCCTGCTGCCACATCAAAGCTGCAGCGGTGTTCCTCTCAGCTGGAGACATGAATACATGCATAAATGTGTGTGTTTGTGTTTGTGCCTGCAAAAAGCTGCATGTGCATGCAAATATGCGGGGAAAGTGCAGAGAGAGGTTTTGTATCAGATTTAGCTTACACGACATGCATGAGTTGTGTAGTCAAGATCGTGTGTGCACACCGCAATACAGTGGTTGCAAATGATTTGGTTCTCTCTCTCTAAACAGAGTGAACACTCAGACTTGTGGTTTGCATTGCTCAAGGGCATTTGTTTGTGCATGCCTGTGTGTTTATGTGCATGTGCTATGATATATTGCTCATCCAAGCGGTGGCAGCACTGTGAAGTGCAGTGAGATTAGAAGGGAACCCATTCCTTTGTTAATTTAAATGGGTTCATGCATCATGCTTTGCGAGAGCCTGCCGATCAGAGCATTAAGGAAAAGCGAACACTGCCCAGAGGTGTTTTTAATGGCACAGCAGGGCTTCAGATGCGAAGAGGTTTAATTCCCCGCATTTGAATAAACGCTTGGTTGTAGACCCAGGCTTTATGATTGTAGTGGATATTTGAGTCGTTTTTTTGTTTTGTTTTCACATCTGAGCTCATATCATTGGTTATAACTGTTGTGCATATCGTGAAGGACTAACACCTACCAATAACCTACTGGTCAACTTAGTTTTAACATATCATATTTGAATAGTACCTATTTGATCTGGGGTAAACATCTGTCATGTGGTCATGCTGGTGTGCCTTTGTATGTTACATTTCAGCAACCAGTGTCAAAGGAAGGTTTTAGTGATCAAAGTTATTCTTGGAATTCTGTTGAAATGATTGCCAGTTTAAACATTCATTTGATCAACAAAAACATATTAATATAGATTACCATACTCTACACATACATCGTCATTAAAACTGAATTTGATATACTGCTTTTGCAATGCAGTGGTCCACATTGGTAAAGATAATACTACATACTAAGATCCGCCAAAGGTAGAGAAAGGAGCGGAGTGATGAGGTGAGGGCAGTAATACAGGGTCAGTTTGGCCCAGCTGTCCTACATGACACGGTTCATAGACCCTCCATTGACAACATGTCACAAGCCTGATGCACACTAACACACACCTACACACACACCTTACTCATGTTCATTTTAGGAGCATATTTAGTCACCGTCCCAAAATTAAATGTCTTTGTGAGTTTTAGTCACAGTCATAGTCTCAGTCTTTTAGTCAATAATTGACCAAAAAGAAAACAATCTAAATATGAAATGTCCCTTTGTGGAGTGTGTGTGTAACAGCTGCTCTGATAGTATGAACATGCACTATTCAAATCAACTAAAGAAATTCATTTGTATTTTATTTATTTTAAGGGCATTATTATAATTTTCCCTTTTGTTGCATTGGCTTTCAATATTGAACAGAAGGTTTTATTTTTTGTCTTTCTTTATCATTCTTTCCCAATTGTAGTGTTTTCTGAATAATAAATCAATTGTATTAACAACTTCCTTTCACTTTTTAAGCGTTTCTTTCTTGGCTAGAAGACCTTGATTTGGTTCTTTTCAATGAGAAGAGCCATGTTGCTCATTTAAAAACCTCAGCCATGTTCTTTCAACATAATCTCCATTACGGTAATGCTGGGAATCTAAACTATGACGGCTTCAAAATACGCCAGCTCATCCCCCTTTATGAATCAACATATTTGTTGATTAATTAACCCAACCAGACAAAAGTTATGTCCTCCAGCAAGTGTTGTACAACGACCACTCCACGTAGCCTGTAGCCTTGAGGTCAGACTCAAAGTGAAGGATACTTAACTCTCAATCCAGGCTCTTCAGCGTTATGTAGTCTTTGAAAGTGGTCTTTTTTACTTGTCTGTTTTCTATTAAGCATTAAACCTTGTCGAAACATCTTGCTATAGTATTTGGCAAAACCAGCATTTTTTTTTCACAAAGCAACAATAATATTCCTCAGTCGGTGGTAAGGTGTGACAATGTCTTTTCTGTCTTTAGTGTACCAAAACCCATTTTAATTTATAATGTTTTATATCTAAAAAGGTTTAATTTAGATCCTTTCTGACATACTGCTACAACACCCTTAAAGCTAAGATCATAATTCGATTTTTCAAACTTTACCCAACTACCAATTCAACATTTTAAGGAGGTTTGCACTGGTCTAAACTCTGGTTTTACGAGTGATTAAATGACAACAAGTAGGATCCCGTTTAAATCATGCAGATACGTATGTCAGTATCTTTCAGTCTGTACAGCAGGTCATTCTCATCCTTGAATGAGATATGTCTTGTTTTCTCAGTGGTTTTGCTTCTTCTTCACAGGATCCTCCAGTGTTTCCTGTGGGCCAGTTCAGTGAGAAGTTTGTTCACTTCATCACTCAGTGGTGAGTCAGTTACTATTCAATACGATTCTGTTTCTCGAAGGACAGACACAGAAATTGTTTCAATGAAAACATTCAGATTTCAAACGGAATGTTGTCAGTTTTCAATGGCTGTTGATTGCACAGTATTTGTGATTCTAGTTAATAATGTCTTAATATGCGTGGCACAGTCAGCCATCTGAGCCCCACAGAGCCACGCTGAACAATTACAAGACCAGAAGCTGCATTTGACATAGATGAGCCAAATGATGGTAGATGAATCAAAGGTATAATGGTAATACAAAGGGATTAAAGTGTATTTGCCTGTGTGTTAATGCATTGTGCTTGTAATGGTTTTAGCTATGATATTAAATGCTGCTGAATAAAAAGGGGTGATTGAATCCTCTAATGCAACAGGACAAAGACAATGTTTACCCTGAGTTTGCCTCTGATTCATTAGCCTCCTGTAACCTTTACAGTTGCACAAACATGTACATATACACCCAAACCACATGCAAGCAGAGAGTGTGTGTGTGTGTGTACCGCACTCAGGGCCTGGTTGTGCCATCTGTTGTTTATCCCCCATGCCTGATTTGTTTACTTAAACGGGGCACGACTCTCTCAGGACAGACTGAGGTACCTGCCTCGGTGCAGTATCTCCTCCCAGGCTATTCTTAGAGGATCATGGCCCATTCATTGTGATACATAAACTGCTGACATGACAAACTGCAGAGAGGCCCCTGCACTAATTCCTCAAAGTCCGCAATATACAGCCCATACTATAAAGGACACTCACAAAACCCACATGAATCTAATAGATCTACTAATATGTGGTTATTGCTTCAATTTGAGTGTTCTGACAAATAAAACAAATCCATTTTATTTTTGAAATATTCAATAAATAAATGCATTGAAAGAAATGTTGTTTCTATTCCGAACTCTTATTGAATATAGCTTCATAACTGAAAAGGATGCCACCGAGATGAAAGTCAAAAACACCTCTTGTACATTTGCAAAGACAGTTTGAATAGTGGCTGGATACAGACTGCTTGTATCACTTTTACATTTTTTTTTTCAGCATGCGACGGCAACCCAAAGAGAGGCCTGCCCCCAATAACCTCATGGTAAGTTCAACCAAGACTTCTATTAAACACTTCCAAAGTCAACATATACGTTTTGAATAACTGTATACATACGGTGAAAATATTCATGCATACAGATACAAATTCAATTAAACACTATTTTATTAAATGTAGCTATTTGAAAATACTATTGTATATTTTACAAAGACTGGGGTGTTCTGGATCAAGGATCCTCAAAGTTGTGGTTTCTGTGTGAATACTAAAGTAATGAACTTTTTGCTGCCAATGAAAGATGTTAGAGAGGTCAGAGGGAAACCTTGAGGTAGTATTGAGACCTACTTCAATATTCATTTCATTCCCCCTCATTGTAGTCAACATCAAATGAATCAGGCCTAGCTGTTGTAAAGGAGTCAAATAATTGTAGTTTACAAAACTGTAGTTCTCTTTTAACATTTAAGGATGGGCCAAAAGGACATTTATTTTTTGTATCTGTCTGTGCCTGTTAAGGTAAAACAAAAAGTGCCAATATAAGATAATTCTTTCAACCACAACCTCTTGTGTGTTCTGAGGATCGGTTTCACCAGTCTGATTGGGAATGGTAAAACAGTAAATGGACTTCTTTTATACACCACCTTTCTGTCATACTGGATACATGTGCCTCTCATTACACAGCGGCTGAGATGCCCTGCAGATGGTGGGAAGATGCATCCGAAATAAAAGCAAAAGCCATTTCTCATTTAGCCCAACATAACATCCCTCTGTTTCCTAGAGTAAAGTTGCAATACAATGATTTTCAACCCTATAAGATCACGTAAAAAATCATGCTGCATAAAAATCGAGTTACATTTAAGGGATCCTTTATACTGTATGTAGATTCATCAGCTTTATTTTGAAAGTTGAAATAGATCAGCAAATCAAATAGCCACGAATGGTTATGCTCTTTAATATTTAAAAAAGGCTCTTCTAAGACTTATATGAACTCCCTAATAACTTTTCATTAATCCAGCATTGGATATTGGGATGTTTTGGTCTTTTTGTATGTTCCAGGGAAAAGGGCATATCCTCTTTAACATGAGTACAGTGTGAAAGATGCCATAGATAGGGGTGCCACTAAAAATATACATCGGTATGAACAGGAGCAAACGTTGTACCATCTCTAACTGGCTCAATTAGTGTCATTTTAGGTTGCTGGGAAAACAGATTGTTAATGGTAATTATTACTCAAAACCATAGATTATTTGCACTGTGACTCTGGTGCAGTAGAGTTTTATAGATAAGGAAGAAGACTTTACTAAGTTCCAACTCTTCCTGTCAGTGTGCCAGTATACATGCCAAACTACAGGCCTCGCTCTAAAGTGGTCTTGATTTTTGTTCTGTTCTGGCGTTAGCACACAAGGCTGCAGCAGTTTGCACAAACTGCCTTTTAAGAGTTGCAACATGCTCTGGTTTCTGTGTTAGTACCAAGGACAGCGACAGTTAGGTCCGCAGAGAGAGGAGGGGTGAGGGTTTATGTTGTGGGGATGGAGTGCTGGAGGGTGTAAATGCAGAGCTGCTAACAGATTGTATGTTCCCAGTCTCACACCAGAAAGGGGGAGTAAAGGGAAATGTTGTCTAGATACACTTTGGGAATTCTTGCCTCCAGACAGAAGTGTTTCTCTGAAGGGAGACCATGCACTACTTAGAGAGGTTCAGCTTGTTATGTTGTGGTGGGTTCCTTTTCTTTTAGTGACCTTTCAACAGCTTCCATTGTGTATGTTGAGCGACACCTTGACGCCATAATGTTCTTATTGTCTGTCTTTATGATTGTTGTAGTGCAGAGGCTTTTGTCTTTCCTCTCACTAATTCTTGCTGAAAGCCCGTTTCACAAATCTCCTCGGCCGTACCTTGAGCAATGATATGAAGGCTTGAGACTGAATACTGGGCTCTTTTTCAGCTTTTCCATGACTTGGGTTACTTATAAACTGCAGTCAAATAAGATGTATTCCTCAAAGCAAAAAGACTGTTGCACTTGTATTAAGTCATTTGATTGTATGTGTGGGTCCAGACCAACCTCTCTGCATGGTTTGATCTGTCACACCACAAACCTACCAATGTGCTTTGTTCAAATGTCTTCTTCTTTCAATTTTAAGCTGACCAGACTTTTTTTTAATGCAATCATGGATATGCCAAACATTTTGTAGATGTCTCCTTTTTCTAGCCCTCCTCTCACTCTCTGCCCTACTTCTTTGAGATGTATTGTGGTCCCTGTGCTCTCTTTCAGATTTACCTTCTCTCCATTCGTCTTTCCTTTACCTATATGTCTGTCCTCCTGTAGGCCTTTCATTTCTTCCTCTGCCCCTTGTGAACTGAGATATAAGGTCATGGATGCCTGCCTTGTGGCACCCGGCTGCTGATTGTCTTTCTCATTCCCTCTTTTCTTCCCCACCTCTCACTTTACCTCCCCATCCTCCCAGCCTCCTGAGTACATTAAAACTCTTTACCTATTCTATCTGTATGTTAATGCACCTAGCCACACACAGCTCCCCTCCTCTCCTCTCCCTCTGCTTTACAGACGGTTTTGTTATCCCTGCATCTCATTTCTCCTGGAAGGTAATGCAGGAAACTCACACAATAGTGCACGCATTAAGCAAATAATGTTGTTTTATGGCCATACAAACTCACCTAGTGGCTCTAGTTTGCTCATCAGGTTTCACCGTGTGGTTTCTCTAATCACTGGTATAGCTTTTATTGACGTCATTATTTTCACTGGGATTTTATCCTATTAGAGCTTCTTTAAAGGGCTGCTGTTTGATTGCATGCCTGCTCTTGATGGGTTTTGTCCCTGAAGCTTGACACAGTGTGCTACAGCTCCTTATACTGGATGCTTTGCTCATACTAATATTATTTTTATCCTATTAAAGATAACACTTTTTATCACTAGCGTTCAGTGATAGGAAACATTTTTCTTAGATTAATGCTACTAATATGTTTGCAACAGGAGTAAGGGGAGAACAGGAACAATACAAAAGGTGTTAGTTCCTAACGCCACAAAAAACACAATTAACTAATCAAATATTTAAAAAATGGCTTTGTTTACAGCTATGTTTCCTAGCTTGTTGGCTTGTTCCTTTGTTGGCTTTAGTGTCATTGCGTTACAAACAGCAGAATAACATCTGCTCCAGGAATCTCTACACACTTATGTTTATGCTTTTTCTTTTGTAAACATTGCTTCACAGCCCCAAACATGATCCAAAACTCCACTGATGCCCCTTTCACACCAACGCGTTTTCAGCTCCGGCTCGGAGCTGGAGCCTGAAAAGTACCGTTTTTCCCTGTTCACAACGCAGCGGCGCCGCCTCTTAGCTCCGGAATCCGGTTCACTTCCAGCCCCAAAAAATTGTCGGTCTAGAGCAGGGGTGCCCACACTTTTTTGGCTGGTGAGCTACTCTTGAAATGACCAGCCCACCGAGGTCTACCAACCAAAAATAAAATCCCAAATTGCAAGGGTTGCTGAATAACACGTTTTATTTTTACATGGGATAACTACAATAGGGCTGCAACAAACGACTAATTTGATAGTCGATTAATCTATCGATTAATGAAACGATTAATCGACTATTCGGACTATTACTGTGTGCCTTGCACAATTTCTCAAACGCTCTTATTTAGACATCAACTTTTAGATTTAGCTTGAGGTTGTTTTAGGCATGTGGAAACTAACAATGAACACAATAAAGATGAATACTTGATTCAAAAATACATATATTATTAAATTAACTTAACAAATTGTGAACAAAATTAACATTGCTTTTTATTTAAATTAAATAAATAATGTTTCACATCAAAAGAAACAACAATGTTTTAACAAATCGTATTAAATAATGTGATGACAGAATTGTAAACAGAATAGGTGAAACTTTAACAAACTAAATAACTCAGTTACCTCTAATCATTAACCCATGTTTGCATCATTGAGTTAACTCCGTGTGTTGCTGCTAGCACTCGTGGATGGGGCTACAGAGCTAGAAAGACAGTCGAACCCGGTGCATTCCTCCGTCTGAATGTGGTGCACTTTTGCTAAATGTTTAGACAAATGGCTCGTGTTACCGCCCTTACATGCTAAACTCTTATTGCACTCTTGGCAACGAGCATTGTCCATCTCAAGACGTGTAACATTTAACCACACCTTGGAGGGCTTCTCTCCGCTATCCCCGCCGTGTGTTGCTGCATGTAGCAGCCGCGTGTGTGTAAACTGCCCCGCCCCCCTCGCACACAGACGGGGGAGAGAGATCTCGTCTGGATCTTTCGTGTTTATCGTGTTATTAACTCCTGAATTAAGTGGCAGGGAGGCCAAGGGAGGAGGGATCATGTTTATTTTAACGGAGCTGGATTTTTTTTTTTTTTATGAATGACTCGCGATCTACCAGCATTGCCCCCGCGCGGTCGACGTACTGGGCACCTCCGGTCTAGAGGCAAGAGCTAAGAGGCGGCGTCGCTTACATCGAGGCGTTCCGGACACTAAACCCACCTCCCCTAAACATGGGTCGATTGAAGAGTCTCGTCATGCCTGCCTACAAGCAGTAGTGCTGAGCAAAGTGACTAGAAGGCAACCACACACTTATAAAAAAAAAAAACACTTTATAAAGTAAGGCAACACTAACCAGGCTTCGTGTGATTCTGTTTATTTGTACCTTTGACCAGCCGTTCACTGTTATTGATCATTGTGGAGAGAGGCAGACGTTTTGTTTTGTATTATAGCAGCTATCGGATGGAATCAATACATGGGCAGCACAGGTTGTCGTGTCCTACTATCACAAGTAGAATCATAATAAAAATACGCCGTAAAATGTGCCTGTAGAAAACAGTTTATGCCACAATAGGAAAGCAATAGCAAGTAGTCAGTTTAGCTTCGGTTGCTATGCTAACATCATCCATTTTATACCAGAGACACTTTAATAACAGCGTTGTGATGCCAAACAGCGTCAATTCAGACTGACAAACACTCACTTAGGGGAACTGTGGATATGTATCAGCTGCTTGTGTGACAGTGAATACTTTAGAGCAGCCGCTGCGGTGTGAGCTAACCGGGAGCTAACGGGAGAATAAACTCCCGTGGAAGAGCAGCCAGCACTGCAGCGGTCGGTAAATGCCGCTGAGACACATTAATAAACAATGAACAAGGGCACTCTGGAGAAAAGCATAACGTTGGAGAAGTCGTTAATTAATTTAATCTGGCTTCGTGTGATTAAAAGCAACACGATCATCGACCCGACGCAGTCCCCCGTTGTTGTTGTTGTTGTTGTTGTTGTTGTTGTTGTTGTTGTTGTTGTTGTTGTTGTTGTTGTGAGCGCCGTAACGCCGTTGGGGAGCAAATCAGCGATGTAAACGGTGACGTCATGACGCAGAAGCAGCAGCACCAGTCGGGCTCTGGGCGGTGTGAACAAAGCGGGAGCAGAAAAGGGAAACCGGAGCTGAACCAGAAAAGCTCTAGCTCGGAGCTAGAAAGGGAAAAGCGCTGGTGTTAAAGCCGCATGAGTAAGGGGACACTGAATCTAAAGGATATTCAACAAATAAAATCTCATCTTTTTCCCATGGAATTTTCCTCATACCATGGCAATATTCCCCAAATAACATCCCATACTTGATTTATTTGGATTGATTTCAACACATTTAGTCTCAGTTAAGCTTCTATTGATACATTAGGCATTTAGAAAAGACTTTCATTTGCCAGATTATTTGCGAAAGTTCATTTTTTATCTTAAAGGGGACCTATCATGCAAAATGCACTTTGTGATGTCTTTTATACATAAATATGTGTCCCCGGTGCGTCTGGGACCTCACGCAGTGTCAGAAAATAAAAACCCCTCTCTTTTCCTCCATACCCAAATCTTTTAAAAACAGGGGTACAACGAGCGAATAGGCCGATCTGACGTCAAATCAGCAGCGGACCCACCGAAAATTGCTATCAGAAACAATGCCTGACGTGTTTTGGACGTAATCTCGTCTTTGTTTACATTAGCAAGCCTCACTAACACTCAGAGCTAACCTGTACTGAAGAGCACATGTGTTTAAAAAGCAGGAAATGCAAAAAGGAACTCGCCGTGTGATAAACCCGCAAGAGAAAAAGAATTTGAGCTGCATACTGTTTCAGAAAAAGGCATTAGCTCCGACTCCTCTTTTTTTGTTTTTCAAGCTAAGGACCCAAAATCCGTGTTTCTTTAACAGGGCTTCAAAAGAGGGGTATGAGCAGTATGAGGCATGGCTACAATGGGTGATCTGTTTGGTGTTTTAAGCAAAAAACTTCACAGACATGTTTTGTATAGGTATGGCGCTACAATATATTTTTCCAATATAGCATGATAGGTCCACTTTAAATACGTTATTTTATTACCCTGCTCTCTCTGTGAGTTTATAGCAATATAAGTCCATTTCAATGTGCTACCCTAACCCCAATGGAAACGTTGAGTTGTTCTGAACCCAGATGGTTTACACCATGACTCATAATCAGTTTGTCATTATGTGGACGCTAAATCATTGAGAAGGAATATCTAACTGAGCACTGTTAGGCTGCATTAAGCTCAGTATTTCACTTCAGTCAGTAAAGTGTGTTTTCCCCATTTCTTAAAAGTCATTTGAAGAGAATCCCATGTTGAGTTATCAGAGAGGAAAGGAAGTGTGTTTTCTCCCCTTATACTAATGCATTTTTCATTGTGGACACTCTATCCTGTCATCATAAGCTAATGACGTTGGTCAGTAAAGGAGGATACTTTCCATTGGCCGGCTGCCAGGACCTGAGCAGCAGGTATTTGGTGATGACCTATCCTGTCTGAGGTCTTTCTCCTCCCCCTCCTCCCTCAAAACAAGGCCTAGTCTGACTGCAAGATATTTATTAAGCGTTAGGGCACGAAAGGCAGAAAAAACAACATGTTGCATATCTTTGAGCTTGATTGTGTCTGTAGTGTATGTATGGCAGATATAGAAAACAATGTGTGGATCCCATGCCTTTTCTATTCTTCGATTGTGGTTTGATTGACGTTTAATTTCTCCCTCCCCCTCTTCCTCATCATCCCTCATTCCCCAGCTAGAAGCCTTCACACAGCCTTTTAGCACCTTGTCAATGCAACCCTCCTATTCTGCTTCTCTATTCATAGACACACACACACACACACACACACACACACACACACACACACACACACACACACACACACACACACACACACACACACACACACACACACACACACACACACACACACACACACACACACACACATTTTGTAGCCCCCATTCAACCCCTGAGACACCAGATGAGCCCCACGGTACACAAAGGAAACCCTTCCTGTGTCTAACTGTCCCTAAATCTAGTTTAGACTCGCACACATTAACACGCACATAGATAGAAGCTATAGCCTCAAATTGTGTCCAAATAGTTTTAAAACCTTTGGACGGTTATTATTAACACGGACAACCTCACTAGTTACTCATAGTATATTGGTCACAACACACGTGAACAGCTCCTCCATTTAACATTTGTATTCATCCAGCATGTCAGAGAACATGAATGTTTCAACTCCTCACGAGGATGTAAATGGACTCATAAACCGTAGCTCTAGATTTCTGAGCGGAAAAAATCCTATTGACTGTTTTGCACAGATACAGACTTTGTTACACATTGTATCATCTATATGTGTATTTTTTTAGAAAGGCTTTATTAATGCCGATGTCTTGCATGTGTCTCAAACTTTTGATGCGGTTGCTCATTGTCTGAGTAAACGCAGAATGTGCAAAAAGGTTTTCACATGCATGCTTGTGTATCGTGTTGCCTGTTTGGGGTCTCTTTTCAGTGTTGTACCAAATCACTGGTGCCTCCTCCTCCCTGAACTTTTCTGTCAGCACCTTTGCTGCCAAATGTTTTCACATTTCACCCATGGGTCTTCTTTGACCTAAACCCCCATTCACACATACTGGGACTGCAGCGCTGCACACATTTCTAAACACATCACTTAAAATGAGAGTCAAAAGTACACAAGTATATTGATGTTAAGCTGTTTTACAATGAAAGAAAATCCTTTTTAGTACAGTATGAGTCCTGTGCTCTGCTGCGTTGGACACTTATTTTGCACAGGTGGTTGGGGACCTAAAAGGCCATGATAATGATGGTGCTCTCCCTCCTCTCCCTGCATTCATCTTTTACTCTCTCTTTCCCTTTTTCTTTCCATTTCGCTGGATAACATTTAGTGTTGTGGCTCATTGATTGGCGGCTATCTGGAGAAAGTGCCGCCTCACTATGCAAACAGTTTTGAAAGCAGCAGATTTGAAAGTAGCATTAGATGTCCGGATCATTAAGTTTAGAGCATTGTAACTCTCCTCAGAGAAGTGTCCCTACATTTCTTGTGCACTAAGATTGACCAAAGTACACACACACTGTTCTTTCGTACACACACACACACGCACGCACGCACGCACGCACGCACGCACGCACGCACGCACCAACCGATGCCAGCCAGTTTCCAGAGGGAGCGAGTGATTAGCATGCAAATCTGTAAAGGCCTATTTATTCCATCTACCTCTTCAGCCTCTCTCTGTCCCACACACACACACACACACACACACACACACACACACACACACACACACACACACACACACACACACACACACACACACACACCTACACACTGACAAACACGGCAACACTGTTCTAATGAGGTGATGACCAGTCCTATGTTATAATTGCCTCAAACTCCTTTTAATTTCGTTTGAGCGTATTAATCATACATAGAGTTATTTAAAAGTGCATAAATTAATCTTAGATTAAACAGACCCTTGAAAGGCTTCAAACAATTAAAGAGTTCGGTAGAATTTCCCCTGGGTTTAGGCCATTTCTATTTGAGCAGAGCCGTTGCAGGTGATTATCCCACTTTGATGGCCAGACGGTGATTAATGTAACTTCTAAATGAGTCCTTCCCCCATCTCACCTCTGTCCATACAGCGCTAAGGGGGGAGGTGAAATCACCTTCATTGACCTAACTAAAGATTAGTTGTTGGATTTTTAACTCTTTAACAGGTTTCATACTTAATTTATGTTGCAGGGAATGTATTAATTATTAGGTATGTATGCCTGTGTGACAGACAACACATGTATCCCTTGTTTAATCAATATATCTGGGTGTCTGTTCACCTGCATGTGTCAGCATCAAAGCAAGACTTGAGGCAGTTTTCATTCAATAAATTGGTCGGCAGATAAAAGACTAGAAATATCTTTTCAAACCGGGGTGTTGTATGTTGGGTGGAGGGGCCGCAAAATAAACCTGCATGGTTCATATTTTCCGTTGTGGACAATTAAAGCAGTGTATGGTACAGCAAATCTGAGCGTTGCTATTTTTATTCAGTTTGTAACTACAATTACATAAGAGGAAAGAACAAATAAGTTTAACTCTGACTAGATGAGGTCCATTTGAAAGCTGTTCTGGAGGTTTACATCGTATCTCGTCATTTAAAGCAGATTGAATTGTAGAACACCTTGAGGATGTCTTTCATGTAGGTTAAACATTTAGATTGATACTTGACTTTGGATACATAGTTTTAAAGAAACAGTTTCAACTCAAGGATCATTTATTGGCTTTCCATCTAATCACACCATCTAATATGTTTACTTTGACTTCCTTTCTTGCCTGCCATCTTTTTTGTAGGCTTTCTCTAGTGTTCACCTTTTCTCACTCTCTCTATTTATCTTTGGCAGGTAGCTTATCTGTGTGTTGTCCAGGGGAAATATTAAGTGAGAGAAAAATCAGCCACGAACAGCTTCAGACCAGTTAGTTCTATAGTGTGTGTTTTGAGTGAGTGATGCGTTCCCACAGTGTCTCATCATGTCTACATGTACTTTGTATGTGAGTGTGTATGACAGGCCTTACACCTTCATCCAGGTCAGATTCCAGCAGATCTCTGTGGCCTGTCGGAGTTAATTTCTGGAGCAGAGGTGGAGAGCAGGATTTTAAAAAGCATCACTCTTGAGTTCCTTCTTTATTTCTGTATCACTCCCTCTCTACTGAGGCAAGAAAGAATGATTGATGAGATGGGTATTCAGCACATAGGGGCACCCAGGAGCGTCCACTACACCCGTCTCATAGTCACACACACACACACACACACACACACACACACACACACACACACACACACACACACACACACACACACACACACACACACACACACACACACACACACACACACACACTCACACTGATATGAGAGTAATTAACCTCAGACTGTGTTAACCCCAGCTGCCCATTAGAAGGACAACAGGATTGATGGTGCTCCCCCAGTCCTTTACAATCTCTTTACATTCTCTCTCTTTGGTGGATCTTATAAAGGCATCTTGACCCTACAGTAACTTACAGATGTATTCACTGTATTCAACCTTCATGTGACTTTATTTTGATATAATGTACAAAACAAATTTAACAAATGTTCCACTGTGACTGCAAATAGACTAAATGAATCCCAGGAGAACCGTCACTATCCGCCTGTCCTACTTCTAATCTCGTCCGCACCAGTTTGAATGTAGCTGGGGGGGGGGTGTTTAATGTTGAGGAAACAGCTGACATCATCACTTCTCACTTTGAAATCTGAGTTAAACTAGTGATATCACTGTTGCAGTGGGATGATGTTTTTTAGAAGAGCCATGTGTTAAGAAACATGACAGAATATAATTTGCATTTGTATTTGTTAAAATATTACTTTATATCGAGCTTGGACTTTTGTTTGTAGTAAGCAAAACTACGGAATTATTTATAGTTTTTTTTCCTTTGTGATTAACTTGAGGTCTGTTATAAATAACGTTGAAGCCTAACTTCATTAGTCAGAAAAGAAACAGACTAATGTTTATAAAGCAACATAATATTTGACCTGATTTAAAATATGTGTTTTGTAATGTTATTTTCACGTTAAAAGTTAATATTTGAAACGTATCTAGATTTTGGAACAGGCGATATAACAATGTTATAAAGACACCATTTTATTTTTTACCAAGGTTTCACAGCCTTACAAAGCACAAAATAATTGTGGTGAATGTTTAGGCTGACCAAAAAAATACGGTTTCAGTGTCTTTTTTTGTGTTAATCAAAGGGGCTTATGGCTGCATTAGATATTTAGTTATTTAATTCGCTACTTTGTTCCATTTTCGAAGATTTTGGGACTATAGCACAGCTGATACAGATTGTTAAAGTTTGACAGTAACATATTAGCAGCACAACCAATGAATCCATACAGTTGAACACAAGAGCTGCAGGTTGTGGCTATGCAGAGAGGCAGATTAATATCAGTAGTGTGAGTTACCATAACGCACAACATTAATAAATACGATACACGGTGTCTGGGCAGTTTAAGTTGGAGCTGAACTACTATTAACGGTGACAGTCTCTTGTTGTTGAGGACACACATCGCTGAAATCAGTTTTGACATGTTCATTTGAACTGGCCGGCCACAGCGTTGTTTATTTAATTGGACATCTAGACAGCACAAATCAAATTCATGGTCAGCCTCAGTTGAAGTGTTCCATTTAAAACCTCCTCACCTCTGACCCCTGTGTGACCTCTGCCCCCCCCCCCCCCCCCCCCCCCCGTGCTGGGATTGGGACTGTTGTCATTGAGATATCACAAGTGACACCTCAGTGCAGCAGTAACAAGTAACTCTGCCAGCCTTTAACAAACTTGATGAGCTACCGATCCACAGAGAACGTGTTCTGTCGAGAGCTCATTTATTGGCACTGGTGGTGGAAATCAGTCCAAATTAAGACTGTAGGAGAAAGAATTAAGATCATGTTCAAAGGCATTTTCAAATAGTCAACATCGAGGTTTTTTGTCACAGCCTGTTTTATTACAAAGCTTAATTTTACAACCTGTTATGACTCATGTCGATCATTAAACTGCACAGATATTTCTTTAAAATGCCCTGACAAGCCATTACTTAAACGTTCAGCATTTAAAAGCAAATCTGTTGCACATGAATATTTAGGAGGGTTAAATGGTGTTCCTGTTTAGTTTATTTGTATTTTATTAGAATCATGATTTAGAATAATTATACTAAGTAGAACTTAACCAAACACTTCACATAAAGGTGTGATAATGTGTGTGGCTCCAATCTGTTTGATAATATAAAATTATATTGCAGAATAAACTTTTGATAGCTGTTTTTATGGAAAGCTCATTACTTGTGTTTATACTTCAGTCCGTTTTTTGGCAATTATTCTGAAGGTCATACGTAAGGTCTGAGATTAGTGGCAGAAGATGTTAATTAATATATTCATCATTTCCTTGCATCAAAAGATTAATATTTGTTACAATAGATACGTTCAAGGATGAGCTTTTCCAGCACATTTTGTGAATCCAAAGAGTAAGGGTGAAAATGGCTGGTATTTTTTTTTTAGTTATAATTTCTAAAACTAATTGGAGTGAAGGCTAAATAATATAAAAAGGAATTGTCTTGATTCGTTCAAAACCCATAACTTAATAATAAAACTTTAATAGCAGATGTCATTACATGCCATTTCATTTAATATCAAAATGGTCATAAAACTCTGCCTTTTGAATTCCTTCTGACAGTTATTGTTCTCTTCTGATAGTTTCCCCCCCCAAATAAAACCTTTTAATGCACTAATTAAATTCCGGAAATGTGTTTTTCTTAATTATAAAATAAAAACTAACCCAAACTTTCAGTGTCTGTTGTTTTCTTAATAAAAGTGATTTTACCACTTTTGTCCCTCTCTTTACTTTTCAGGAGCATTCCTTCATCACACAGTTTAACGACGGTAATGCGGAGGTGGTGTCGATGTGGGTGTGTCGCTGCCTGGAGGAGAGGCGAGCTCAGCAGGGTCTCTGACGTCCTCCTGCTATCCCCCCACAATGCACCAGGGCGTCTGATCCCAAACCTTCAACACTTACAGAAGGCTTCGGGATCACGTACGTCCAAATGGACTGTACAAGTGACTCATGGACTAAAAATGACTTGCTCTTACAAACTTTCTGTGAGTAATTCTCTATTTAACAGCACTCATGCGCTGGGACAATGAGGAGTTTCTTTGACTCTTATCTCTGCATTTAAAAAAAAGTGCAGCATCTGCAGCTTTGCCCCCACCTTTTTTGGGAGTAAGACAGTCTGATGGATGGAGAAAAACGGTTAGATTTAAAGGATCAGCGACAACCTTCAAATGCATGAGACTGCAATAGGCCGGCAGAGTAATGCCCTGATTCTGGGATGGTATCTCAAATGACCCTCTCGTGCTTTACTGTTGAGCCCTCTAGTGAATGTTAAGGTTTCTGCCTGTGAGTAACGGCCCGTGTGTGTGCCTGGCTTCCCACTGGTGTCATTTATTACCTCAGAAAACTTAGGTTGTCACTAAAATAGCAAAACGTAACCTGTTTTTAATGCTTCCACTAGAACGTTGGTTTCCAGTTATTCCCTAATCTTGTAAGGTCGGAGCATTAGGTGGACACAAAGTTCTGTCTCGGTCCTAAAGGGGGGTTAAGTGCACAACAAACCGGCACAATCAATGAGATTTTAGCAGCTCTGAGGTGTTGGAATGCAATGAAATGTTAACATCCATCTTTAATTGGTTTTCAGGCTTACTAACCAAACAACTAATTGTTCTCATTTATTAACAGGAACCAGGCTCTCTCTCTGTTTAGACACATTTTGATGTTCTTTTATCTCTGTTTGCACAAACAAGCCTGACATTGAATGCCACTGAACAAACTACTTGAGAGTGAATTGTGCTGAAGCAGTTCTCCACGTTTATTCACCAGCTTTTATATTATTAGAATCCATTAAGAATAAGAGAAACTATACACAAAAGCAGAAAATGTAACAGACACCATATCTCTTCTTCTCCTCGCTGTATAAACTAACACCTTTTGTTCTTTTAAATTATTGTTTCATCCCGCTTTCTAACCAGTAAATCCTTACTTTAGCAACATATGTCACGTGCTGAACAGAAAGTATGCTATTTTATTGAATTGCCAAATGAGATTAGTTAATATACTATCAAGGGAAACGTTTAATGGAGTGCACTTAACACCAAAGACCACTGAGGACCCAAAAGGTGAAATATACCTTGTGTTTCTTTAGTGACTTAAAGGTGGGGTATGTAATTTTGGAGAAACCAGCTCGAGTGCGCTAGAATTTGAAAATACACAGCCGGAACAAATCTGCCACTTCCTTACAGAGCCCCTCCTCCAACACACACGAACACGCACATGACCAATGAGGGCACGAGATAAGTTTGTGCACAGATGGAAGGCTGCCAGGCAGGTAGGCCATCCAGTTATTTTAGCCGGGCCGGCTAAAATGATTGGTCGTGCTTTTTACAGAACTACGGCTTCCACAGATGACATTTTTTTATGGATTTTTTGTCAAAGCACTTAAGATAATCATTGCTATCGGGATGTTAAGAGCATTCCATGGAATATAACAAAAAGTGTATCTCGAGCCGGTTTCCCAAACTTACCTACCCCACCTTTAAGCATAATGGGTTAAATGACTCAAAAATGGTTTTAATGATTAACTGTTGAAATGTATAGAGTTCAAGTGCAATTAAATGTGATTTCTTCCATAAAGGAACTGTAAAACATATCCCACTGTGACAGGATATAATGACAGTTTATCAGACAAGGCTAAAAGCACCAGTTATTATGTGCTTCTGTTGATGGTTTTAGTAAGTAAAGTATTTCTTGTTGGACTACTATTTTTAATATCAAGACTGAACATTGACTCTTTGAAGAAACATTGTAAAGATTCAACATTTCACGTTAGCAGGAGTGTTCAAATTGCAGTGTAATTGACGTCCGTCTTTGCACATTAAGTATCATTTGAAAAAGACCCAGTACAGAAATGTCGTGAATGCTAACCACTAAACTATGTAGCATGACAGTAATAATGCTACGGGGTGTCAGTACAGTCTGAAAGTTTTAATTTTGGACAGATCACACATCTGGTGGTCAACTCCTTATTGCAGATTGAAAGGCCAAAGTAGCTTACGATATTGGAGGAAAACCTCTCATAGCGTCCTCTTCTAGCTGTGGTCAGAAAACAAAGACAAATGTTATTGAAACCAATATTAAACTGTATTTTTAATATTTTATCCGTTTCCTTATGCGTTACCACAGCTAAGATAAACAGTTTGTGATCAATTATTCAAATGATTATGTCAATATTCCTGCCTGACACCTGAAATAGATGCACTGCCTTTTTACTTAGGTATAGATTAATGAAATCTTCTGTGCAAGATGCCATTCATTTTCATAAATTAAAATACAAATATCAACTCACATTTTGAAAGTCCTCCAGTAGCTAAAATACATCATGCATTTCCAAAAGTTGCACATTAACTAGAATATGTACTTTACATTATACCATATATATTGTTAATTATATTTATCTAATTGTCCAAATCTCTTCTATAAGAGATAGCCCTTTCATTAAGTTGGCCCTAAATGTAGATCAAGCTATAAATACTTGGCAGTTAAGGTGAAATAAGAAGTGTGTTTAGTGGCCCCTGGCTGCTCTTTAACACGCTGCAAATCTTAAATGTATTCTTGCAATTAAAAAATAAAACCAAAAATAAACTTTGATTTGTATTTTACCAGATGTCCTGTAAGGTCCAAAAGCTAAGGCTTATGTGTTGCCAATGTATTCACTGACTGTGTTGTTAAGTATGTATCTGCAGTATCAGTAGAGAATATTTATTATTTTTTTACTTTTCAGCTTGTGACCTTTGCCCTAATATTTGTCCTGTGTTGCTTTAACCATGAACCGTTCACAGCAGTGATGGGACGCAGCAGAAACATTAGTGCTGTGTATTACTGACTGATTTTGGCCTTCTGTATTTATCTGTGTGGCACATATTCCAGCCATTATGCACAAATCGAATAAAAGTATTTAAACATTACACTTTTGGTAAGTTTTGTTGTTCACTTGGTATTGTGAAATCAGTGAAAAACTGAGATTGTGCTCTCAAACTGAATAATGATGAAAGTGAGTTTGAGAGCACAATCTTAATGTTCTTCACTCACGCTGAACTAATCACTGAGGTATTTTCTTTATTATTTGTAGGTGTGATTTTATTCTGGTGCCCACATCATTTACCAGCTTTAGTTTCGATAGCTTGGCTGATTTTTTTTACTTTTTAGTTTTGAGAGCCCCACTGCCCTTTTCCATATATTCTGACTACAAATGAAAAAAAGAGTAAAATAAAACAATTAAACAGCATTAACGAAATTCAATGTTATACCATTGATGCCCGCATCAGATTGCATTAGTTTAGCCAGAGGTAAATAGGAAACAGATAACTGTAAAGTACAGATTGTTTTTTTATTTTATAACAATACCTTAGTTTCAGGACGTGACCTCAACTCTTTACCTGACTTCACAGAAAATTGATGGTCGCTTCATTAATAGTTTGACATTTACATGTCTTGCCTTAGAAGGACCCAAACCTGTGTGCACCTTGCTGTCTTAAGTTAAATTACATTTGCATTTCATAATTAATCTTGGTCAACCTTTAATTAACACCCGCCTGCTTTTGGTTATTAATGTGTGCAGCTGGTGTGTTTTTCTTTTTGTTTTCGTCTTCTTAAAAACAGCTGTTTGAGTGAAAGACAAACCATGGTTAATTTAAGAGTCTGGAGAGGTCCTGTGTTTATGTGTGTCTATGTGTGTCTACCAATCTTGAAAATCAAATGGATGTGATTTAAAAATGTCACGATGAAACAAATCTCATACTGTATCTCCGCATGTCGTCTCGGCTTCCATACAGACGCGATTGGCCTTCACAGCTTCATTGTGTTACTTACTGGTGTTCTTCAATCAGAGACCTTCTCTGATTTACACAAGTTTGTGTCTGAAAGCAGCAACACATGTATTGACAGTCTGATTTAATAATTATGCAGTGGTGTGTGAGCCTCAGAACCCTGACACACACCTAAGCACTCGCATCGAATCAGTGCTGTGTCATATTGTGTGTGTTTTCAACAACACCTTTAGAAAGCAGAAGGACAAACAGCCTGATTTCAAAGCTTGTCTGTACTTTTCATATTATATCTTTATGCAGAAGTTAATTACAAAAAGCTGAGATACGGGAAACACATTTTGTGATTCATGTTACCTTCACTGATCTGTGACATGTTGACCCCTTTCATACTGCAATGTAAGCCAGAATCATTCTAATGATGGATGCCAAAGGTAAAAGTAATACAACAAATGTCATTATGAGCCAGAATATGGTTCGTCTTGTATTTCTGTTTCTTCGTTTTTTAATGACAAGTCTCCTGTGGAAAAGAGAACTGCGTCTACTGTGTGAACATTGTGCCACAAACATCCCAGAAAAGTGATTCATGTTTGAGAAAGTTTCTGAGAGGATGCAAAGTGCAGGGTCGACTCTATAGTGCACCGTACAGCATCTGTGGATACCCTTTTGTTCGGAGTACAGCCAGGCAGAAAATCATTTAGCCTTTGTCACATTTACTGTTGTATCCTTTAAAAACACAACCTTGGACACCTGCTGCCAGATCAATAAGAGAGTTGTCCTGAAGTATCGACCTAAAAGCCTCTGCTGAGTGCCACCAATGAGAGGCTGTTTAGAGTTGTGTTATCTCTGTAAAACTCTTTATGATACTCTGTTAAAGAGGATGTTTTATATATTTCTAATACTGAGAAATCCTTATATGTCACTTTTCTCAGCTGCCAAGGTGTGCTTTGTCTGGAAATGTTTCTTTTTGCACTTTAATGAGCAAAGTCCCATGTTCTCTTCTCCGATATTTCGGCACTAACAGGCAAACTTTAGGGGTATAACCAATTATTTTACATCAGCAACAACCTTTTAAACCTCTTTATTGCTTTACCAAGAGAGGGTTTGTATTGATCTGAATGGAAACACAACATTTTTAGGAGTAACAAAATGCTAATGTCATGCTATTGTAGTCACAGTGACTATATATGCTAGCAGCAGGTATAATGTTATAATGCTTACATTGACAAGCCAAAAGGACAAACAGAAATGTTGACCAAATGGCATTGCCATCCATTCAAACGTTGTTGAGAAATGTCTGGGATATAACGTCATTGTAGTGCGAATGGTTTGAGTGAATTTTGGCAAAATAATATTTTGGTTGTTCCACCAGTCTGGTCCAAATTGAGATATCTCATCAACAGTTGGACGCAGGGCCGTGACATTTTGTTATTTTAGTTTATGATCCTTGGTGGATGAATCCTAAACATGTTGGTAGGACCCAACCTTTTCTTCCAGCGCCACCAGCAGGTTCTCATCTGTCGTTCCCTGTGAAATTCTGCCATGAAATTTGATGCAGACTCATGATCTTTGTGAACTCCGATGACCCCCTGTTACGTTCCCTATTGCGCTAGGGGAGCCAAAGGGGAAATAACACGACCAGAGTGGTATTGGTAATAATTATAAGTGGTTTTATTACACCAAGAGAGAACTTCAACAAGGAAGTTTATAAACACAACAAAACCTTCCCGTTACACGGGGTACAAATGGTGACTCAAGAAGCTGCACACACACACAGTTGTAGCTGGTCTACAGGTGCTACTCACCTGGGTCTAAGCTAATACTTGTTAAACAGATCACAACAGCTGGTCAACAGGTGCTACTCACCTGGGTCTAAGCTAATACGGGTTAAACAGATCACAATATTACACAATACACAACAGCTGGTCAACAGGTGCTACTCACCTGGGTCTAAGCTAATACGGGTTAAACAGATCACAATATTACACAATACGAAGCTACAACACTCTACTTGCACTCGGCTAAGTATCTGCGGATTACAGGGGGAGCTAACAGTATAACACACACAAGAAGTATCGCAATGCTAGAGGCGTCTGTCTCCCAACACAGAGCCTCCCGAATGATCTCCGTTCCCAGCCTTTGTACTCCTCCCCCCCCCCGGGGAATGTGCCGGAAAGGGCGGGGATTGGATAACGGCTCATCCAATCACCTCTTCGGATGCAGCGAGGGCGGGACGTCTGCGGCTGTAACACCCCCTCCCTTAAGACAAAACCCCACAGGGTTTTTGATGAACCATACCCCACAACATAACGAACACAGAACACATCACTACAGTCTGGACAGAGCATCTGCAAACACGTTCTCTGAACCCTTTTTGTGTCGGATCTGCAGGTTGTAGTCTTGGACGATCAGAGCCCACCGCATGAGACGCTGGTTGTGATTGTACATGCGGGACAAAAAGACAATGGGATTATGGTCGGTAAATACTGCAACTGGCAAAGAACTAGATCCGACATAAACTTCAAAGTGCTGGAGAGCTAACAACAAAGCAAGGGTCTCCTTTTCAATGGTAGAGTACCGGACCTGATGTTTGTTGAACTTACGGGAGAAGTAACAGACAAGATGATCCACTCCATCCGCATCCTCCTGCAGTAACACAGCACCGGCCCCCACTGCACTGGCATCCACCTCTAGTGTAAAGGGCTTAGCCAGATCGGGAGCAGCGAGCACAGGAGCGTGACTTAAGAGTGTTTTTACGCATTCAAATGCATATTGGCACTCAGGGGTCCAAACGTAGTCCGCCTTGGGACTTATCAAATTAGTTAGCGGTTGGGCTACAGTGGAAAAGTTGCGACAGAAACTGCGGTAGTAGCCTGCCATGCCGAGAAAACGGCGGAGGTCACTCCTGGTGCCGGGCACCGCACATTCAGTCACCGCAGCAACCTTAGCTTCCACTGGTCGGACTTGGCCTTGCCCAACCTGCTTCCCTAAGTAGGTGACAGTAGCTTTCCCAAACTCACACTTGGCCAGATTCAAAGTAAGAGATGCTTGTGCGAGGCGGGTGAATACCTGACCCAATATCTGCATGTGCATCTCCCAGGTGGGAGTGTACACAATGAGATCATCTAAATACGCATTACAGTTATTTATTCCTGATAATACAGTATTCACCAGTCACTGAAAGGTGGCAGGAGCGTTACACATACCGAAAGCCATGACGGTGTACTGTAGGAAACAGTCAGGCGTAGCGAAGGCGGAGATTTTCGACGCACGGTCTCTTAAAGGTACCTGCCAATAACCTTTAAGCAAATCCAATTTACTGACGTATTTGGCGGAACCTAAATTGTCGATGCAGTCCTCCATTCTCGGCAATGGATAGCCATCGGGCACCGTAACAGCGTTCACTTTACGGTAGTCCGTGATAAAGCGCGGAGAACCATCAGATTTAGCCTCTACTAGGCATGGGGAGCACCATGGACTAGAGCTCTGTGTAGCTAAGCCATTAGCTACCAGATATTCCGCCTCCTGTTTCATAAGGGCGCGCTTGGTCGGATTTGCACGGTACGGGTGCTGCTTAATCGGCCTCGCGCCTTTTACATCGATGTCATGCGTAATCACATTAGTTTGTGTCGGGACATCCTGAAAAAGGCACGAGAATTGAGCCACTAACTGGGTTATGTCATGCTGCTGCTCCGCCTGCAGATGACTTAACGTAGTGGGCAGCGCCTCTATCATCTCCGAGTTACATAACCGGGCACCCGGCTGGTGATGGGAACGCATCACCAAACCGTCATCAGATGGGCCGGAACTATCTGTAACAATTAATGCGGAAGCAGCTACTCTTTGATTACCCAACCCCCCAGACTGGCTGTCAGCAGCGATGCGCGAATGATAACGTTTCAACATGTTAACATGGCAAACGCGCGTTTTACGTCGTCTCTCCGGAATGCAAATAACATAATCGGTGTCACTAAGACAGTCACGGATTTCGTACGGCCCGAGGAATTTAGCGGAGAGCGCAGCGCCAGGGATAGGCAATAATGCAAGAACCTTTTCCCCTATCTCAAAATGCCTAGGAACAGCGGCACGGTCATAATTACGCTTCATGACAGCCTGTGAAGCGGAGAGCGACTCTCTAGCGAGTGAATTTGCCCGGTGCAGGCGCTCACGAAACTGACTAACGTAATCCAATACGTTCTTATCTGGAGGAGTATCAGCCGAGAGAAACTCATCATGTAAGATTTTAAGGGGGCCGCGGGGCGTATGGCCGAAAACGAGTTCCGCGGGGCTGAATCCTAACGATTCCTGAACAGCTTCCGGTAGGCTTCGGGAACTAGCTCGTACACCCTAAGTATGGCACGCTTCACCAGGTCGTAACTTAAGCTGTCCTCTAACGAAAGAGCAGAAACTGCCTCTTGAGCTCTCCCGTGAAGCCTACACCGCACTAACAGCGCCCAGGCTTCAGCCGGCCACTGTAGTGCCGCTGCAAGGTGTTCAAACGCACAAAAATACGCATCCACTTCAGTCTCGAGGAAAACCGGCACTAATGCTAAATTTTTCCCTACATTGAAGGCAGGTGGATGAGAAGGAAGTGGAAAGCTTTCTCTAGGATTGCAAATAACACCAGATGCGCGCAGTTTGGAGTCTAGCTCCATCTGCCGTATCCGGACTTCCTTATCTGCTTCGATTCTTTTCATTTCCTTATCGGCTTCGATTTTCTTTACCTCCAACTGAAACTGATACTGCCTGTCTTGCTCCCTGTCTTTTGCCTCTAACTGAAGTCGGGCGAGGCGGACTTTAAGTTTACTCCCTTCCCGGGAATCTGTACTACCAACCGGAGAGGGTGGACATTTACGAGGCGGCCTGAGCAGTGCTTCACACGGCTCGCCCCCCTCGCTGCCATCACTCTTTTCTTGGCTAAATGTAAACTCCGCCACCTGCCTCTGATTTAACGGGTCTTCAGTTAAGGCGTTAGACCCTGGGAACTCAGCGGTCACAGCCAGTACTAGTAATTCCCTTCTCACCATCTCATCCCCCACCAATGCCTTCAATTCTTCCTTTAACATCTGCCGACTCACCACAAGACTGAAGTGCCGCACTATTTCTATCAAGTCGTCCTTTTTACACCGGTCCAGCTCCTCATAGGACGGCCAAACTAAGAACGACTCTAAGGCGAAGGCCGCCATTGCACTCGGCTAAGTATCTGCGGATTACAGGAGGAGCTAACAGTATAACACACACAAGAAGTATCGCAATGCTAGAGGCGTCTGTCTCCCAACACAGAGCCTCCCGAATGATCTCCGTTCCCAGCCTTTGTACTCCTCCCCCCCCCCCGGGGAATGTGCCGGAAAGGGCGGGGATTGGATAACGGCTCATCCAATCACCTCTTCGGATGCAGCGAGGGCGGGACGTCTGCGGCTGTAACACCCCCTAACTACTATCACTGCAATGGAGCTCAGCAAGGGAAGTAGTTAACTTTGTATCAAACATATCGTGAACTTTTGAAAGTGACTTACTCTCGCTGCTGAGGCCTCACTATCTCAGCTAAACTTTGAAAACAGAACATCAACAACAACAACAACAACAGTGACATCTCTCCCACTGGAGTAGCATCAGGACTGGTTTTCTTCAGCTGCAGTCTAAATGGGGGGGAACAGATGCAACATCCCATACATCTGGACCAACAAGTCCTCCAACTCATACGACCAAATGGGCCGATTGTTCATGCCCTTATTACGACCAAATATGTCGTTTGTTCAAGCGCTTAATACGTCCTATAATTACGTTTTAAAGTTTTCGCCCTCTAGTGGTCCCGTTGAATGCAAACATTACAGATGGTCGTTTATTCACAAATAACCCTCTCTGTAAAATCCTAAATTGTAGGATAGTTGGCCATTAAAACGCTTTTTGATTAGATTTCTAGCGAGAAGTATATATTTTACTTTTAGAATCCTCGTCCAGTCGATATGTAGGATCTATAGTTTGATAGATATTACGAAGATGATTTGAGGTATGCGGCAGCCTCCATGTAAAGTTACGGGTTGAAAACAGTATTTCCGGTCCGAACGTTTTCATAATAAAACCAATGATCAAATGATTTAACAGTGATATCTGCATTACTCATCAACTAAAAAACATCAGTTTATCCTTGTTATTTATACGACATTTATTGGTTTAAATTGTGTACAATGCTTTTGTGTTTTTCCCATAGGTTTTTCTCTTTCGATTCCGAGAGACACCTTTCTTTTTCAGAGGTTTTGATAGGCTAAAACATCGATTGTTTTAGCCGCAATACATTTCGGGATATGGTGTTTATATGATATGAAATCAAAAAAAAAAAAATTGAAAATAAAATAATACTTATTCCGAGTGTTCTTGCTTTTCTCTTTGGAAGTCATCACATAACGGCATTGTGTCGATGCGCACACGGTTCGGCTGCATTAAATATGACATATCTGCCGTAGATATTTATTTATAGAGCCCTGATCAGAAGACCCTTTGACAAACTAAGATATGCCGCCGAAACTGAATATGTGACGTGGATCATAAATATATAAGCAATTAAACAACATCTTCCATTTATTTTCACACAATACTTCTCCTTGCAGTATCAACACTAATTCGGCCGACTTTTATATTTGATCCAATTGGTAGATAGGCAATATTTACACCATAACGGTGCACGGCTGAAAGAAAGGGATTTTTTTGTAGTTTTTAAAAAAAAAGATATTATGTACTACCTTTCCAACTCCTCATGCAGTTGACTGTTACAGGTCTATACAGGTTCATGGTACAATGCATAAGCTTCAAATCAAGAGACTGAAACTGTATTTTCCTTTACCGTTCTGTTTTCATTTCACAATAAAGTTAATTGTCATATTATGTTCGATATCATTATGTTTTTTTAACTACACCACTGTTTTTTTAAACCGCACCGCCTAGTGGTTAAAGCACGTTATTGAATTTTGTTGTTGAATACGTTTTATTTGATGAAAGCATTTAAATATTAAGAGTAGCCTACATACAAAATTGGGGGAAAGTAGAAGGCATGATAGAAATATAGAATATAAAATATCCAGCCAGGTGCTGGACCCGTCCAATTCCAGTTTTGGAAAGTCTGCCGTGGTTCCATTCCATTTCATTGAGCTGTGACGCTCAGCGTAACCTTGTCGCACTGCCACTCCAACATCCAATCACAGGGCTTGATGACTAATCACAGGGTTTGTAAAGCAAGGCGGATGTTGTAGTCCCAAACGATAGCTGGGGATTCTGGGTAGTGTAGTGTCTTAATTCCAAAAAAACTATTGGTTTCTCTGAATCGAAGGTTAAAAACACAAAAGCATTGTACACAATTTAAACCAATCAATATTGTGTAATTAACAAGGATAAACTGATGTGTTTTAGTGGATGAGTAATGCAGATATCACTGTGTAATCATTTGACAGTGAGGGGAATGTATCCGGTTTTATTATGAAAACTTCGAGACCGGAAAAACTGTTTTCACCCACGCTAACTTTACATGGAAGCTGCATACACGTTATCCTGACGAGACCTCAAATCATCTTCGTAATATCTATCAAACTATAGATCCCACACATCGACTGGACGTGGATTCTAAGAGTACAATACACTTCTCGCCAGAAATCGAATCAAAAAGCATTTTAATGGCCAAACTATTCCACAAGTTAGGATTTTCCAGAGAGGGTTATTTGTGAGTAAACGTCCCTTCGGAGCGTTTGCAATGAACGGCCGGGAGCATGTTGTTTCTTACACGACCACTAGAGCACCTCTAGTGGTCGTGTAAGAAACAACATACATTTTAAAACGTGTCTCTGGGTCGTAATAAGGGCATGAACAATCGGCCTATATGGTCGTTTTTTGTAGGAGGACAGGCTGATCTGGACATGTGAGTATTGGGTAAAGATTTCCTTATAGGTAATAAATATGAACTTTGTATTCATTAGGGGCCTACATTGCCTAGTACTACTGCCACCCTGATACATTATAAGTCCAGGCACATCAGATAACTTGTCACTTTAACAGTAAAATACAAAATCAAAAACATCAGTTTGCAATTGCTTTACTTTCATTGACATAACTTTCAATTAGCCTAATATTCCTGACATTCGATTGGCTTTTGGATGTGGTGTGCTACAAGATTAATGTATTGTGGCAAAGTTGTATTTTAGGCCAAAAATAAATAAATGTGGTTTCTTTTTGTGGGTTGGAGGTTTGAGTGGTGCATAGCTGAAACTCGCATCCTTTTGAGGAAGATTCTCAAAGTCTTGTCTGGTTTAAAGCTGACATGATGATAACTAGACTGCCGATCTCCTGCTGGATTCACCTCAGCCTGCCGGATGAAGCTGATGATCACTCCGTGTTGTGACAGCTCCGCCTGCCACAAACCATTTCTGTTGCATGTAAATTGTGGAATCAGATGATCTATGGCTGTGATTGGTGTGACCTATAGTTATAATATGTCTGGAATGAAAATGTGGCTGCTGCATGATCTCATCTGGCGGGCCTCTCTGGGATATTGACCGCGCTTTGTTTGGAGATGCGTCTTCATTTCTGCCCCTCATATTCCCAAATTCCCACCGAGCTGCGTCTCTGCTTTGTATCGGCCGATGACCTTTTTTCAGAGCAGTCCGACTTGATTAGCACATCAGGCGGGACAATGAGCGGCCGCCCTGTACACAGCCATTACCCAGATCCCTTTATCAATGTCCTGTAATTAAAATGCCACCGTTTAATTTTCGAGCCATCGCTTTCCTCTCGGCGGAATCTTTCCTCCAATAAAAAGTGCAATCGAAATGCTCTTTTCACTGGAAACAAAAAAGGCTACGGAGAAAGCGTTTAGCAGCGAGGGATCAATAGGCCCTTTAGTCCGAGAGGAGGATTGATTGGTCTCTAAAATGGGATTTATAGGGGTCATGGTTTTATAGGGTGCTGATACAACTGTTAATTATAAAACATTTGGCCCCAATTGCTGCTGTTATTAAACCTGTCCTGATTTAGGCGGACTTGATTTATCTTTTGACATCATGAAAAAATGCATTTGTTTGGGAAATAAACACGTCCTGCAGAAAAATATAATATGATCAGCTTCAGCAGCAATCTGTTTAACTCAGATCAAAGAAATCCAAAATCCTGTGGATTGCTTTACAGATTTATTTCACGTTTTTGTTTAACAAGGATACATTTTTGCATGCAGTGGACCACTCCATTTTACAAAAACACGTAGGCTACAGACTTTTTTCCTATCATTTATGGACTATGAGATTGCAATTGACAACAATACAGGAAGTGAGCAGTTAAATAAGAGGTTTGAACTAGATCTGCTAAGAAGGCAATCAATAAATCAACATAAAAAGGAAAAAACGTAAGAAATTATTTTTGGAATATATAGACCACAATATAGTTCAACACAGCCTACAAAAATTATAAAATAAAGTTAAATCAGTAGTATGTTATGGATACAAAAAATATGTGTTTATGTAACTTGGTGACCTCTGAAATATACATTTAATTTATTTTGTCGCATTAATTGCAAATAAAACGTTAATCACACAACAAAACACGTCGCATGCAGTGCCGTGTTAAATAATCCATCAACTCTGGGTTCACCTTGTGAGTTGTGACTCCTAATGACCTCAACCTGAAGCGCATTAATGTTTCAGGTTAAAGGTTTGTTTAAACAATTGAGAGCATATCAATGAGGCCCGGGTAATTTGTATCCAACAGTAATAATAAAGAGCTCGCCTAAAATTACCGCTGAAATGTCTAATTAAAAACTCCTCGCTGCTGATCCAGCCACGTCAGCTCACGTTTCCCCGGAATAAGCAGCGACAATGGCTGCATTCAAGTCGGCGGTCTAAATAATTAAAAAGAGAGGAATAATTACAGTATAAAATTGTAATTATTGGCGGGGGCTGCAGGGGAAGCCTCTTGATGGGGAAAGAGGAGAGGATGCGCTTAGGATCAGGTTCGGCATCAATATTGCAGGGAGGTAAAACTGGCGAGCTCAGACTGCACAGGCTCATGATGCTCAATACAAAGTTTATAATACACACACACACACACACACACACACACACACACACACACACACACACACACACACACACACACACACACACACACACATACACATACACATACACATACACACACACACACACCAACAAATACACACACACACACACACCAACAAATACACACACAGCCTCTGAAGTGTTATCTGCTGCTGTGTCACTCAATCATGATAAACGGACTTATTTCTTCTTCTTCTCTTGGCTGCCTTATAGGCTATCCCCATAAAATGCATTTACAGTAGCTTAGTTTATAGGCTATTAGCAATTAGCAAAATGATAATATGTTTGTCTACAGATAATGAGAAACCCATGACTCTATATCATTATTTAAGGCAGGGCCAGTCCAAGACTTTCCAAGTCCAAGGTCATATTTGATGAGCTCAAAACGAACTAGCATGCAGTAAATAAGGTGTCCCTCATTATCAGACAGTGAATGTTAATAGCTCAAATTAATTGTACTTTTATTATCTTGTCATGAGATTTTTTTAACAAAATATGAAATAATACAATCCTCATCTTCTCATTTTTTAGATACTGTGCACTTCAGAGCTCATGGTTGTTTTCTCCTATTGTTTTATTTAGCTCTAACATGAAGACGTTATTTCACAATTCATATTGTCTGTATAGTCATCTTAATATAATAAAATAAAACAATAAACATGTGAAAATGGACCCTTACACTCCAACCCAACCAACACCATAAAAACACAATATAAGCAACTTTGTTGATAATCTCTTCAAACCCATTAAAATATGTTTCTCTTTAATAATAATAATTGCTATACATTTAGTTGGACATTCAAGTAGAAAAACCAACCTGTCAGTGCTGGCAAACACACTGATACAGCTATAGGGAATATCATCCTTAAACATAGGAGACAATTAATGTTATGGTATATTTTAAGTAGAAAAGATGGTTGATAAAGAAGCCTTTCACATTCACATTTGTTATCATTCTCAATGCAACAGCCAAAATACAACCACGTCATTGGGGGGGGGGGCTTCTGTTGAGCCCCCCCAGAAAAGGGACTTTATTTGAAGGCGTGGCTCTTTTTCCAATTATGCTACATGATGAAACATTTCTGAATGTCTTAGCCTTTTCCTCCATCAACTTATTATACGTCCTTCCCAAACTCTGTAAGTCTGCAGGTATCGACACTTCTCAATCAGCCATCGATCCGCTTATTAATAATAAATTAAGGTCCTCAAGGGCAGCCAATCGGTTTGACTGTCAACACTTACATCACTGACACAAGTAATGTGTGTGTGTGTGTGTGTGTGTGTGTGTGTGTGTGTGTGTGTGTGTGTGTGTGTGTGTGTGTGTGTGTGTGTGTGTGTGTGTGTGTGTGTGTGTGTGAGAGAGCGCCTGAGGCATCATCATGTCATCCCAGATTCTCTTCATTTTCATCACAAACATGCATCTCAAAAAGCCTGTGAAATAGTTGCTGCATGAACAACATACTAATTTCCCTTGTCCTTCGTTTCTTCTTTTCTTACTTCTCTTTTATCGTGCAGGCCTCAGATTGATTTCCGTGGCCGATGGAAGCCTAACAGATGGCGGTGTAACTTGATAAATGAGCGGGGCCTTTTGTCATTCCTGTTGCCCTCCAAAGTGCCACTCGCGCTGCCTCTTGTTGTCAGCTCGCCCCCGCTGCGGTGGAAATAATACGGCATGTGGAATGATTACAGCTGAACCGATGTTAAAAACACACTGTGCATTATCAGTGTAAGTGGGGTCCCCACAAGAGCGTCCTTGACATAAATCAGGTTATAGTCACGAATATAATTTTGAATATTGTATTATTATTTTGTAGTTATTTCCCAGGCTTTATATCTGATGTTGCTCTTTTCTTAATTTCATAATCCCAAATATATTAATGTTTTTTAGGGCTATAAGGTTTTCCATGTTTTAGGGTCAGCAGTGGCCTATATTTTTCTGTTTCTGATCATGTTTGTGCGTTAGAGCTGCACATGTGTGAATATGAAGACTGTAGCAATCCCCCAACACACACACACACACACACACACACACACACACACACACACACACACACACACACACACACACACACACACACACACACACACACACACACACACACACACACACACACACACACACACACACACACACACACACACACACACACACACACACACACACACATGTTCATCGTTTTCTTCTGATTGTATGAATTGTGCATTTTTTCTTTTGCATTGTAATCTTGTAATTACTTGTCTTTGTTACACTCAGGTTAATAACACTTTTTGGATTGAAGGCACATCAGCATGACAGGAGAGCTAGTGTGTGTGTGTGTGAGAGAGAGAGAGAGAGAGAGAGAGAGAGAGAGAGAGAGAGAGGGCGTGAGAGAGAGAGAGAGAGAGAGAGGGCGTGAGAGAGAGAGAGAGAGAGAGAGGGGGGGGGGGGGAGAGAGAGAGAGAGGTGCCATGTGCTTCCTGTCTCCACGCCATTCACCTCCCGGGATCCAACAGGATGGAGGTTCTGTCTGCTGCTCTGAAATAAACGAAATAAAGCCTCCAGCTCAGAGTTTCTACTCTCAGGCCGCCTTTTCTGCAGCATCGCTCCCTCTGGACTCTGGACCTGCTTTTCCATCATTTTATTTATATTAATCATCACTTTGTTCATCAAGGAACCTATTGGAGTGTGTTGTCTAGGAGATTAAGGTATGTAGACTATTTTTATTTTAATCAGAATTAAGACAAATTGTGAAAAATGTGCAGTCGCTCTTTAAATTGTGTCCAAAATAGCATGCACATTTGCAGCTTATTCAATATTTTATGTTACACATTTTTCGCGAATCAATCACTAGTAGTATGACTGTCAGTTGTTTAGAGAAATATTGGATCTGCTGCGGGCTGTTTACATGTTGAGGCCTTCGTGATGACGACATGCCAAAAGTAAGTATGCGCAGGTGAACGTAAGATAGGCCTCCTTCTTCAACCTCATTTGGAGCAACTGGCAGAGGCTAATCTACGCAGAAGCTTTAATTATATATAGGGCTGGTCTTTTATTAACAATGCGAAGACGCGCTTGTGGATCTGTGTAATTACCAGGAAAGCAGCTTACAGTTGTTCTTTTCCTCTCTGTAAGCGCATTGGCGCAGCTCAGCCTGCATTATCCTTCTGTTCTTATCCGTGCATAAGGATCTTATGTGACCCTTAAGTAGTTTCCTCATAAGTGACTGAGCCGATTTCAAGATAAGAGCAGCAGCATATCCACGAGCCCGGATAACCTGAGAGAAGAGGCCGAAAACAGCCAGGGAGGAAGCGATACGAGAAATGATTAACAAGACCTCTGATTGATTTCACTTTCCAATATTACTTCCTGCAACTCCCGGATGTTAGTCATATTTGACAATTTTAAATAATAAAAATAACTTTTTTTGGGGTAAATAATTATTGTTGTGTTATTATTGTCTTAGGCCTACTACACTACATTTATTTAATGATATAAATACTCTAACGAGATTTTTATTTTGATAATGAGGATTATTGCATTATCAACGTTATATTTAGTCAAAAGTTGATATTTATTTTACATTTTGAAACCCGAATCCTATAAGAAGAAGATTAGGTGTGTGTGTGTGTGTGTGTGTGTGTGTGTGTGTGTGTGTGTGTGTGTGTGTGTGTGTGTGTGTGTGTGTGTGTGTGTGTGTGTGTGTGTGTGTGTGTGTGTGTGTGTGTGTGTGTGTGTGTGTGTGTGTGTGTGTGTGTGTGTGTGTGTGTGTGTGTGTGTGTGTGTGTGTGTGTGTGTGTGTGTGTGTGTGTGTGTGTGTGTGTGTGTGTGTGTGTGTGTGTGTGTGTTAGTCCCAATGATTTAGTCCCAATGATTTAGTCTATAGCTAAATCATTTAAAAATAATCCACAGAAAATTGCCACATGTCAAACACCCCCCCTCACTCCAGTTTGCTGTTTGATTGACAGGCTTCCAGGAATGGAGTCGATGCCCGGACAGCTTCGAGACGCGGGACGGGACGCCAGCTCTTCCCCAGTTTCGAAGCATGACGCCCCGAGCTTCTCCAGCTCCCTCAAACCCAACCAAGTGAGCGAGACCGCCCTGTATGGGGTGCCCATCGTATGTCTGGTCATAGACGGAAAAGAGAGGCTCTGCCTGGCGCAGATTTCCAACACACTGCTGAAAAACTACAGCTACAACGAGATACACAACCGCCGGGTCGCGTTGGGCATCACGTGTGTGCAGTGCACCCCCGTGCAGCTGGAGCTCCTGCGGCGCGCGGGGGCCATGCCCATCTCCTCCCGGCGCTGCGGCATGATCACCAAACGGGAGGCAGAGAGGCTCTGCAAGTCCTTCCTTGGGGCGCACAGTCCCCCAAAGCTACCGGAAAATTTCGCATTTGACGTGATTCATGACTGCGCCTGGGGCTCCAGGGGTAGCTTCATACCGGCCAGATACAACAGCTCCAGAGCAAAGTGCATCAAGTGCAGCTTTTGCAACATGTATTTCTCCCCAAATAAATTCATTTTCCACTCTCATCGCACCCCAGAATCCAAGTACCTGCAGCCGGACGCGGCCAACTTCAACTCGTGGAGGCGCCACCTGAAACTGACGGACAAAAAACAGAATGACGATATTCACCACGCGTGGGAGGATGTAAAGGCCATGTTCAACGGGGGGAGTAGAAAGAGGATTCTGCCCATGAGTGGGTCGGGGATGCACTCGTCAATAAAATCGCAGGCCTCGTCCAGCCTGGCCCAAACCAGCTCCCCTGAGATTCCTCACAAAACGTTACGCTGCGAAGAGAGTCAGGGAAATAACCTGAGTTTGGCGAGCGGCGCACGGACCTACCCAATCATCCCGGTTCCCAGCAAGAGCTTTGGCATGCTTCAGAAAATCCCCCCACCTCTATTCCCCCACCACCCCTATGGCTTCCCCAGCTATGGACTGTGTCCGAAAAAGAGCGACGGTTTGCCAGATGCAAACAAAACTAGTGTCTCTGGTGTGTTTTGGCCTGGCGCTAAGGACGCCCTCTACCCTGCTTTCCCCATGTTTTGGCCTACAGCTGGCGGCCTAGCCATGCCACCCTACTCGGGGTCTCCACCCAAAACTCTTCCAGAACTGCCAGGTGTCCGGCAGGCTGAGCTCGACTTATCGGTCCAAAGCGACCGGGGTGCCAACACAACCAAAGACACCAACCACCACCCGCACCATCAGCAGGACGGCGGGGAGCGTTGCTCCAGCTCACAGTCCTCCTCCACTAGGAACGAAGATGACAAGTCCGGGGACGAGACTCCGCAGAGGAAAATTAGCTACATTTCGGCCTTTCGACCTGTTGTGAAAGACGCAGAGACCATCGCCAAACTCTACGGCAACCGGGACAGTTACGGTGCGCGCCCCGGTTACCTGTCCCCGGATTTTATCAGCGAGAGCTCCAGTTACAGATCCGTCTCACCGGACAGAGACAGCGTTGTGGACGACGATGACGACCTGGACGTGGATGTGGAGTCCAACCGGGGACAAGATGAGGAGGAGCCGATCCACATCTCGCCAGGCGTGGACCAAGTTCCCTCACCTGTCCCGGACCGGGTCCCCTCGGCTGCTGAGGAGAGCCCGGAGCAACCGGAAGCTTCGAGCCCAGGAGCAGCAGCAGCATCACCGGAAGACTCCGTGCACTCTGGCTCATCAGATGAGGACAGACGGATGCGTAATGGCTCTCCTCTTCATGAAGTAAGATTAGATTAAATGAAACTTTAATGATCCCCGTGGGGGAAGTTGAATAATCACACTTGTGGATAATATGAAAATATTTTAGAGAAGAGAGGCAGCTGATAAAAATGTGATCAGGAGCAATTTGCCTAGAATTTGAAAAAGCATTATATTTGATAGGCATTAATAATAAGAATAATAAAGCTTAACATGGTTTGGAAAACCAAAAACTGCCCTGCTGAAGTATCGCTGAACAAGGCAAAACGCTGATGTTTGCCTCTCAAATCATTGAAAGAAAGTTTACCCAAAAAAATAGATAATTTATTAATTTGCACTTTTGGAGGTTTTCAACTCAATTTGCACTATTTGGAGGATTCATCATTTCTTAATTGGGGTCTTCAAAATATAATCCACGATTTAATGTTTGAGTTATTCCTATTTAAAATGTGTCAGTTCAATAATAAGACATATTATACCGCAAAATTAGTTTTTTTAAAATGCAGAACCATCAACATCTTCACAACGAATTACAGGGATGCTGGTTTTTTGAAGAAAAAAAGGGCCTCAATTATGTGAAGAACTGCAGCAAATGACATATAATTGGTCTGCGTTATTAAACACGATTGTCCACCTCTTACAGGTGTACGCTCATGAAAAGGACGGCCACGTGCTTCTGAATGAGCCTTCGTCGTTTTCGTCCAAACACTCGAGCAGCCCCCGCAGATCCAACGGTAATTATTGCACCAATTGATGCTTTGGTTTTTTATGCAAATAAGTCTGTTTTGCGTCTCTTTTAATTTAAAATTCGTCTTTATGTTAAGGTGCTCACCACGTGTCTGAAATACAACACCAACGCATCATAACTCCCTATCAGGAGCAGAAGGACAGACAAGGTTTGTTATTAGTCTGTTTATTATTCTCAATTTATTTAATTCTTAATCAACATGTTCTTATTTTAGCTGCTTTCTATGTCATCAGAAGGCTTTTACAATATATGTGTTGCACAGATCACTTATTGGTAGGTTAAGTTTATGTGTTTTATTGTTTTTGTGCAGCCGATGGCGCTTTACGCATCGATATCAGCGTGCATGAAAGAGATCTGGAGAACATGGCTAAAGGTAGGAGGCTGTTTTCAGGATCAAAAAGAGAAGACATTTGTAGCAGGTGAAGATAATTATCATCACAAATTATTCCTGTTTTGATCAATTAACTAATAAAAACAGTTTTAGGTAAGCCAGCAGATTTGTCTACATGTGATCCTAAATAAGCATATTTCAGTTAATTGCGATTTAAGGTGCATTTCTGGATTTATAAACCCACACTTAACTCACCCTGCGTCCATAGTTGTTTAATTATCAAAAGTAAAATATCTATTTTACATTAATATTAAACATTGAATTATCGCTCATTTAAATGCAGCTAAATGCCCACGGCTCGCTAAAGATGACGTGCCAAAATCCAAATGTGAATTTACATTTTGTGGGCCTAAAGTGTTTCCATAGTTGTTAACCACTTAATCACGAGATGTGGGAGTTTTGACTTATTATTGTAAGAGGAAATCGTTTAGAGGCTATTAATATTTTTAACGAACAGAGCCATAACCCCAAGGCACGGCAGCTAATTATTTTACAACGCTTGGAAAAACCCTGGGACTCCATTATTATCGTCTCAAGCTCCAGGCAATGCATGGCAATTACTGTGGCAGCGAGCGAGAGCAAAGCGGTGAAATGGTTGTTACCAGGGATGTAAACGCACCTGAAGCCGGTGTACTGGCCTGACATAAATCTTACCATGAGGATTGAGAAGTAAAACGTTTTTTTTGTTTTATTTTTTGGGATTTTTGTATAAATCGGTATTGTGATTGGTGCTTATTTGCATTATTTGGCATGATTTCTTATTGCACCATTTTCCTGCTTGTTATTCAGAAGTCCTTTAGGTGCTGATGGGGTGTGTTCCAGTGTTTTAGGATGAATAATTACATTTCCTTGCAGCAGATGAAAATAAGTTGGTCTTGAAATTGACACATTTTTGGCTTCTGGCTTTGCAGAGGAATTGCAGAAGCAGCTTGTGGAACAAGTGGAGTTGAGGAAAAAGTTGGAGAGAGAATTCCAGCATTTAAAAGGTAGGAAAAAAGTGAGTGGAAGCCACACAGATTTTTGTTTGTTTTGCCTCTTGTTTGGATCTTTAACCCTGTGCTTGCAGCATAGATGTTAGGAAAATAGCTAGTTGTATTGTGTCCTTTTGTATCCAGGAATATTTCTTTAAATGTATCACAATGTCAGAGATTTCATTCTGATGTGGCCTTCGGTACTCTTCAGATAATTTTCAGGATCAAATGAAGCGTGAGCTGTCCTACAGAGAGGAAATGGTCCAGCAGCTGCAGATTGTTCGAGGTTTGTCTCTCTCTATACTTTGTGCCTCAATAGATTATGACTGTAAAACGGATGTAGATCAATGCTCTTTAAGTTTATGGGGAAAATAACCAAGGCTATATAAATCAATCTGAAGTAACTTGCTTCTGAACTAAAAAAAGAAAGGAAAAGTGACACTTGCATATTGAGATATTGGCCATTTCTCTCCACCCTTTTTCTTAACTCCATATTTTCTTTCCCAGCAGTTGAGTAAATTATTAGATATCAGAAGGCGAAACTGAAACCACATTGTTTTGTTTGCAAAGGTTATTTTCTCCTAAATCATGCTCTGGAAAATTGAAAAGACAGACCATTATGTAGTGCTGTATCGGTTACATGTAGTAGACAGCAACTAATGCCAGCCGTTAAAGGATTGGTTTAATGTTACAGTTGTTTAAATACAAGGTTCAAGTACACGGAGGGGTCACTCTAAATACCATAAGGGCAAACGGAGAACATTACACTCCTCAACTGCAGATGCAATGCAGCAGCTCGCATTTTCTTCTATTTTTTCTTTTTATACCTTTTTTTGACCATTATTTTATTCTTGGATAGACACTTTGTGCAGCGAGTTGGACCAAGAGAGAAAGGCTCGTTATGCAATACAGCAGAAGCTAAAAGGTAATTTGATCTGGTCCAAAAGAGAAACAAGAAACCTTATACAAACATAAATATGCAAGTGCTCCTTTTTTATATCATGTTTTATTTATAGTTTACCATTTTGTTTCATCAAAAGCTTTCTTAAAACCACACTCACATGCCCATATTTGCGTACATTTTCTACTGTTTCTAGCTATAATTATCCTCTGTTCATTGTGAATGGGGAGGGGTCTGAAAGCACTTTCATAAGAGTGATGAGGAAATCCACAATCCTTGTTCTGTGCAAAATACAATTTAGAAAAGAAAGAAAATGTAATGCCTCAAATGAGAAATTAGTCTAATAAAGTGTCTTTCAATCTTCCAAAGTTGTTGTCCTATACAAAATGTACCTAATTTATCAATAGCAAGAAATCTCAGTCTATAAGTGTGTAAGTGTTTTTTTGTATAGGTTTTTTACACTTGTCTTGCATCTAAAAAGCTTATAAGAATTAAAATATTAAAAGCTTTATTCAACAACATGCATTAGTAAATCATGATGTATGAAGCATGTAACTTCAAAGTTCAATGAAGAGATTACAAAAGCCACATTTGTGTATGTTTTTAACATTTTAAGGTTTGACTCTTGGTCTTTAATCACGTCATCTCATTGTGCCCTCTTCCTCTGAAATGGTTTAATGGCACCAAACTGAAATTAGCATCACCAGCTGTTTATCTCTGATGAACGAACTCCTAATATTTACATACATTCATATATCATGCTTCCAATTTCCTAAAATGTGATTGAAATGTACACAACACCTGGCTAATGAAATCAAACAGGGGACATTTTATGGAAGATTCCAAGTGAATATGGTGAATTAAAATAGCGCTTTACCCTCAAAGCATTCCATAAGTCTTCATTCATCCTTTCACACTCATTCATGCCTGCTCAAGGAAGCTACAATTCACACACATTCACACACCATTGGCCATGACAGTGTGCACATGATGTATTGAAATGTTAGCTGCTGGGGCAGGGATTGATCTCAAACTGCTGCAGTCTCCAATAAACTTAGGCTCAACCTAAAAAGTACATTAACACAGAGCAAGGGTTTTGGATTTGTATGTCCATCGAATACATTGGAATGATGTCAGAGCACAGATCTCTTCCTGACCCGTAGAGACTGTTTAAAAAAGTGCACGTTAGTACTGTTTTAATCTGTACATTGAAGAATTATCAGTGTGTTTGTCTGCTGTTCTAACTGATGGACTTGTTCCTCCCCAGAAGCTCACGACGCCCTTCACCATTTCTCCTGCAAGATGCTCACCCCCCGGCAGTGTACCGGAGCCTGCACCTTCAAACCTCCGCTGCTGCCTCCCTAGAGCCCGGCACCACCCTGCAACTGACCCCAGCACAGCCAAAAAATAAATAAACACGTGTTCTTCTCGAGAGCTGTCATGTGTTCACTTCACAACCGTAACCCAAGGATTACCAACCTGCTGTATAGATGCACCTCTGATGTTAGCACTTGAGCAAAGACTCAGAGAAGGGACTGGCTGCGACCTCTCTAAAAATCTGAACTCTGGAGTAAAGGAGATCTTAAAATGGAGTTCATTTTGTGCTATGAGTCAAAGGATTGTTGATCTGACACTGCAAAGCTCAAACCAAGGAGTCTCTTCGAATCAAAGTCGTCTGCTGATTAGCCTCTCTGGAGAGAAAAAACAACACTATACATATAAATATATATATCACGTGACGATGTGCAATGGCTCGTATAATTGTGATATTAAGTCCGAAATGTATCTCATTATTTAGCTTTTGTTGCTTTTTGAATGTCTTGAGTTTTTACATAATATGTGTTGTTTATTGTTCTTTGGTTTAATTTATTATTATTTATTTGCAACACTGCATATGTTGTTAAGCACTTTAAAAAGGACAACATTTCTGAATTTGACCATGTTGTCCTATACCAAATTCTTTTTATCTAAAACACGAGGATTCCTTAGGTTTCAAATATAGTAACTTATTAAGAGCACTTACTTCAATAGCATTCAGGTTTGACATAAAAAAAAAAAAATGTGACACAAACTTTGAAGATACAAGCTTTCAAGTTACATTACAAGTGATAATTAAAAAACAGTCGAGCCACTTATAAATAACATGTACAGTTTAGACTGAGTATTTTAACACAAATTTGATCCTATAATTTTCTCTGTTTCAGGGTTTTTCTATCATTAAATGAATCTTTGAGTCACAACAGACGAAACCAAAAGCTTTTCTTCTCATCTGATGGTGTTTTTATACGAAGAAGACACTTTAAGACTTGTGTGTAATCTGCCATTCAGGTGGCTGCATTTCATTTTCTCTCATTTGTTGTTTCTGACACAATCTACCAATAATTTTCCCATTAATGTATGTACCCATGTCAATATTAATAAAATATGAATACCAAAGTCTGCTTTTATCCTCACTTATTTGTGTGTGTCTTTGCTGGTGTGAGGCTGACACCTGCTGGCCTCCGTACTGAAGGACATCACGAGCTGATCATATTTCCTCTTATTGTATTTGAGTTCAACATGATCTCTTTCATTAGGCGGCTACATCAGTGCCTGACATGTCCAGTCGACTTATGAAGTTTGACGTGGAGTCAGGGGAGCAGGCTGATCTAATAGTGAAATCTAATTCTTCTGATGGGAGCACTAATAGATATTGATTACACGGCTCTCGGTCCCTGGATGCTTCCTTCTGAGAGAGATACTCACATAATGTCACTGGCACACGATGAATGTTAATTTTCTGTGAACGTAATTGCCCTCCGTGGCAGAACTGCTTCCCTGTGAATACTAACAAGGCCTCTGAAGATGAACAACACTGAACTGCTGTGGGAATGATTGGCTGCTTTAATGGGTTTTCATTTAGCTCTTTAACATTATATGTGTGGACAAGCATGGAGGGATCATATGACAATAGGTCCCTGGGCACACACATGTCAAAGTGTCCCCCAATCCTCATAGACAAGAAAAACAATCACAGAGACCCAAAATGCCCCAAATAACACCGCAGAGTGTGGTTATGAGTCTCTTCGTGGTGGTTATTTGTATTTGGTCATTGTTGCTTCTTATTGTGTTCGTTTTTTTATCTCCTTTTTCTTGTTGTCACCTATTTTGTTGTCTTCATCTTTTGGTGGTCCGTTTTGTTTATCTTTACAACTCTTTAAATGGTTTTGTGCATCTTTTGAGTCTCTCTGCATAATTGTGTGTATCTTTATGTTTGTTCTGCACCTCATCTGGGTGGTTCTTCTATAGCCGCAGTGCATCTTTATTTGGTCATTTTGTATCCGTGTCATTTTCCCTTTTTGTGTGAAAATGACTCGTCTCTTTGTGCTCTTTTGCATATTCATCTGGTGGATTTTCGTCTCTTTTAGTTGTTGTTTGTCTCTTTGTGGTTTCAAAAGCCCCTTGCCCCCCTGGGCCAGCCTGGTAGATTTACATACAATACAATACATGAGCAAAATATTTCAGTGGATTTCAGGATTTCTATAAATTGAACACTAAGGGAGCAGAAAGCCTTAAAAGTAACTGACTGCATCATTCATTCTTTCATGATCATTTTATAATCTTGCAACTTTATAATTTAAAATAGGATTTAGGGCGCTCATTCAAAATGTGCCCCATGTTCCCACAGTGCTTCATGGTGCATGTACGTACCTACAATAGCAGTTTATCTAAACCAAAATACAATGGAACATTTATTATGGCATTTATTGCCAAACCCAACAATGAACTAGAAATGGTATATATATGTATATATATATATATATAATCTTGTAGCTGGCAGAGATGCAACTGATTTGTTTACATGTTTTATGTTGTTTGTTTAATTTAATCTAGTAAAAAAAACAATAAACTGGTCATATTTTTAAACATAGAACCATAATCTGAGAGAAGAGGCTTGTAACTTTAGCAGTAAGATAAAATGTACTATGAATTTTTCTTTCAATACATCACATTTTGTGTTATAAATACATAAAGAATATGAAAAAGAACAAGTGCATTTAATCTGAGAAAAATAGTTCACTACTGGGATTATTAAATTATAAAAACAATTAATATGTTGTATATTATATCCTTCAAGAATTTCTGAATTCATTTTCTATATCATGACACAGGTTTTTATATATTGCAATAAAAAAATTACACAAACATTGCTGCAATTTAGTATTTTATCCGTATCCTTCAACCCTGCTTTTGTTTACACATTGTGGATTAGAGATGTCCTGATTCAGCACAGTGAGTGCATTTACACAAGCCCACATTAAATCCATTCACTGTAATATCAAACATTTTAAAAGAAGAATCATGTTTTATCCTGCTGCTGGTTGTATTGTGTCTCAGTATTTGCATTGTGCACTCATCATCAGTCATTTGCTTGTATAAACATGTGAACTGAGCAGACACCTGTCCCATCACTGGCCAGCAACAAAGCAGCAGATGGCAGCGATGCATGCTGAAATAATAAAACCTCTGTGATTCTAGTTACTAGTTTGTCAAAAGATTATATTTTGTATACCAGAGGAAATAAGCAATATCTGATAATAGATTTGGGCCTGAAGCCTAATGTGTTTGATGTGATGGCGAATTCTGTATAAAAAAACATTACACTAAGTAAAGATGTAAAGATGTCAATGCTTAGGAACAAATATAATTCACAGGCTGATAACACACTGAGCAGGACCTGAGAGCTCACTTCACATCATTATAGTTTCATCTGTATTTTAAATGAGAGGGCGCCATCTGCTGGCTTTCCCTTGCTCTGAGTTTATTGAGCCACTGTGTTGTTTTTTTCTTAGCCTTTTTTTCTGAATGTACTAAAAGCTGATAGAGAAGGCAGTGCTGTTAAATTAAATCCCCTATCCCCTTGCCTTGCCTTGCCTATATGACAATTGTCTCGTTATAATTTTAGAAAAGTAAGTTCTGGAGACACATCTCACCACAACTCTCCCGCAGGATTTGGAAAACTTGTTCATGCTTTTATCTTCAGTAGACTCGAGTAGACTCTAATGGTGTCTTTGCAGTTGGGTTTAGGCCCAACATAAGTTTCTTATCTCCTGCTAAATTATTAACCATCCAGATTGCTCAGGTCTTCAGGGACTGGTCAGCTTTCTGTCAGAAAAGAGTCAGAACTAAACATGGAGAAGCAGCGTTCAGTTATTATGCTCCAAATATCTAGAACAAACTCCCAGAAACCTGCAGGTCCGCTGCAACTCTTACTAATTTTAAATCCAGGCTGAAGACCTTTTTTTTTTGCCGCTGCTTTTAATTGAACTCTTCATATCTTAAACTGCACTGTAACTTTTATTAATGTATTTTTCTTTTAGTGACTATTTTATTATCTTAGCTTTTTAATGAATGTTTTTAAAAGCCATTTTCTTAATATCTTTCATTTTTGTAAAGCACTTTGAATTGCCTTGTGTTGAAAGGTACTATAAATAAACTTGCCTTGCCTCACCTTGCCCAACAACATACGAACAGTGCCTTTACATTTTCTTCCAAAAATGTATGTTTTGTATTTATTTAAAGGTTCAATTATTCATTATTTTCTAGAGACTGTAGAGGAAATATTGAATAATTAATTGTGGTTTGACAAAAGATTGTCAAATAATACAAATAATTCTGCAGGGCCCCTGTTTGCTTTACGCCTTACATATTTATGACAAGGATGTAAAAATAATAAAGGAAAGGTTGGGCTTGTTAGTCTAATTAAAAATCTGAGTCACAATTAAGTATTATAGACTTACTCACTCAGATTAAACACCTTATACATTTGAATGATTAAACTATACACAATAATACAAATACACAAAAAGCTAAGAGTACAGCAGAGTCAGCTAATATTAAATGACATGACATTGATCTACAGGAGGGTCAAAGGTCAGAGTCACTTCAGTGGGTTTAGTGACTCCTGAATCTGGAGTTTGAAGCTCTTTGTCATTCTTCTACACAATTAAGATATTTTTCAGAAAACTCATTTGTTTTGTTTGCTAACCTGACAGAATATATATTTTAGACGCCTAAAAAAATGGCCCAACATCAGAATATTTCCTCACAACGGTTAAAAATGGCTGCAGGTCCAACATTAGATGCATCTCTTCTTTTACATTTTGTTAAAATGTTTTACATTTGAAATGAAACGTACCTTAAGTTAAGAGTTGCCACAATATCAGATTTTCCTTACACTCTTATTGTGGCCGAAATAAGTATTTGACATTATTGGGATAGCTATATCAAATCTAAAGATACACTTATATACAGGATTCAAAATGTAGTTTTTTCATAAATAATATATAATAATATATCTATTGCCTTTCTATCGTTGTGATGTCTGCGTTAAGAACATAATGATTGTCAAACTTGCCAATCTTTCCCTTTGATTGAAATGCTCTAGTGCAGTGGTCGCCAACCAGTCGATCGCGATCGCGAGTGTGGTGCGGGTAGATCGCGGACCGTAAAAAAAAAAGGTAACAGAAAGAAAAATTAAATTAAAATAATAATGTTTGAAAAATACGTTTTTAGATGTAAACCTATCATCCACCACCCCGTTAGCAGGTGCCACTTGATTGGCGTATATTTGAGACACCTCAATAATATAATACATTAACCGTGCTTTACGTGAACCTCATCATGACACAAGAGACGACGGTAGGATTGTAATTTCCCGTGTTCAGTGAACGCAACAGAGGCAAGACACCAGACCAATCAGAGAGTTGCATGGAAATACACGTGTGCTTGTGTCATTCAAGCTTGGCTCTGTGTGTGTGTGGCAATAGCGCATTTAGTGTGATAGAGAGGGAGAGAGAGAGAGGGAGTGAGGGAGAGAGAGGGACCGGTGCTAGCGGGGACCGTGATGTTAGCATCTGGTTAGCTAGCTGCACTAACGGACATAAGGAGCTGTTTCCACAACAAGCTGGAGGAGAGTCCTCTCCTGTCAGACTGAGGGGCTCAGGTGAGCTAAAGGACTCTTGACTGTTTAGAACGGTTTTGTCACAAATTATTCAAAAGATTATTTCCTCGGCACACCTTCATATGATCATTATAGTTATACAAACAATAAGAGAATAAATAAAAAACAGGTATGAAATAGCCTACTATATGGCAGTAAAACAAGAATACAGTTTAAAAGGGGAGTGATTTGTAAAATATCCATAAAGAAAAGGAAAATCTGTTTACAGTTCTGTTTCATATGGGTGCTGAGAGAGGTATCTATAGATCTCTTCATGTTGCTCTCAAAGTGCACCAGATTGATGCTTTCAACTTCAATATTTAAAAAAAAATCTTCCCGGGGATCATCCCCCCGGACCCCCCTAGAGGAGGTGAGGACCCCCCTACAGGAGGTGAGGTCCGCCCCCCACTCGCACATAGCACTTTACCCAGGGGCGCCACCAGGGATTTTGGGCCTCATGAAAATATATCACATTGGGCCCCACCACCAGGCACAGGCCACTTTGTTTATAAATTACCTCGAGGGCCGTACCAAATGGTCTAGCGGTCCGTATACGGCCCGGGTGCCGGAGGTTCCCCACCCCTGCTTTAATATAATAACATAAGTATTAATATCATAACCGAAGTGTCGGTGATTAACATTTAGTTTACCTAATACAGACTCACTCAACGCTTCAAACTGTCCATCATCCAAATAGACTAAAAGCAGTTTTTTGTTTTATATAGATCATTGGCGATGTGGGAAAATACTGTGTTTGAAATGTATAATTAAAATTAGATGTTAGCTTTTTGTTTTGATATATATAGTCTTCCAGTCTCCCTTCAAATATGTTAAGTGACATGTCATTCAACACAATGCTGCTCACCTCCTTCAGTGGGAGCATTATGGGGGGACAGGGCTGCTGAGCCTAAAGATCGATCTGTTGGTCCTGGCACCAGGGGGAGGGACAACTGATTTAGTATGAATAGGCGCTAAAAATGTGCCTGCATTTATTAAAGGTAAGTAGGTAAGAATGGAAAAAACCAGCTCGAGTGCGCTAGAATCTGAAAGTACACAACTAAAAAAAATCTGCCCCTTCCTTCAGACTTCCTTACAGAGCCCCTCCTCCAAGACACACAAACGTGCACATGACCAATGAGGGCACGAGATAAGTTTGAGCTCAGATGGAAGGCTGACAGGCAGGTAGGCCATCCAGTTATCTTAGCCGGGCGGCTCAGATGATTGGTCGTGCTTTTTACAGCGCCAAGGCTTCCACAGATGAAATGTTTGTATGTATTTATTTTCAAAGCATTTAATATATTCATTGCTATTGGGATGTTAAGAGCATTCCATGGAATATAACAAAAAGTGTTTCTGAAGTGAATTACCTACCCTACCTTTAAATGTCAGCTAAAAGAGCAGTGAAATGAAAAACCTCTGAATTTTCTGTAAAGATATTAACAGTAGTCTACTTAGTGTCAGCTTAGTAAAAACAAAACATTAGCTAACAGAATAATCTCCACCACTCATGGACGACAGCTTTTCTTGTGAAAAACTGGGTGACATACTGTAACCCTTTAGTCCAGGGGTCCCCAAACTTTTTTCTCTGGGGGCCACATTATCGTTCCTGAGTGTGATGAGGGGCCGGGATCGATCATGTGGGCTGTATACTAGGCCACTGCCTGTTATAGCCATAATTTCTAGCACAAAATAGTTCATCATTACAAGTGATTTGCAAAAGAAGTGAGTACTTCACATGTTTTTCAATTTGAAATACCACAGGTATTCCTTTTATTTTCTAATAACAACCATGTAAAAATAGCAAGGAAAGGTTAGAAAAACATGGTGATTGACAGTTTATGAGTGATACAATAGAAATGGTAGGCCTATATTACAGTGAGATGAGAAATCATCAAGACAAGAAACTTGGTGAACAATATATCAACTAACCAACTCTTATTTGTATATTCAGGTGAGATTTTTTTGGTTCAAGGTGAAAATGCAATGAGCACCCAAACACTTTTACAGCACAATTATCATCCCTTTGAAATAGGAGATTGAGATGAGGGGCAGTGCATAAAGAGGAGAAAGAGGAGAGAGAGGAGAGAGAGGAGAGAGAGGGAGAGAGGGAGAGAGAGAGACAACGATGGAGAGGCAGATGCTGAGAGAAGAGATTGGGAGGAGAGACTGAGCAGTAAACCCTCGGCAGGTTAAACTAGAAGAGAGTAACAGAATGGGAAGTCAGCAATATGTGCAGTAGGTGAACTGAATTGGTACTTGTAGCCAGGGTGGAAGGAAGGATGGATGGGCAGTGATCTTTGAGGTCAGCAGTTGCAGTCCCCTCTCTTGCTGCCTGGAAACCTGGCATAAAGGGATGACATTGGACACATTCAGTAAATTACATAAATATGCTGCCTGTTGTTCCTTGTGATGTGATTTTACAAATACAGTGTAGCATTATTCATTAAAATTCATTAAAAACATTAATCATATTTCATCAAAAAATCATAGTTCATGTTTACAGCCATATAAAATTGTAATAGTTAAAATCAGTCTATTTACCAAATCAGTGTGAACTGTGTGCTTGCTTCTGGCTGGTGAGAAGTCCGATGTCTGGGTGCAGCCTAGTGGTTGCCAGTCTCAAAGTTTGATGCAAATGTTCATCTGAGAGTCTGTTCCTCGTTGGATTTTTTATTTGCTTCATGCGGGAAAACGTCTGCTCGCAGGTGTAGGTGCTGCCAAAAACGGTACACATCTTCAGAGCATGTTGTTTAATGTTTGGGTAAGTGCCCTCTGGTAGCTAAGCATAGAACTCAAGGAGGTGGTCAGGCTTGAATGCGTCTTTAAGGACATCACAATTCTGAAGCTCGGCTAGTTCAAACTGAAGAGAGGGAAGTGCGTCGTCAATGTCAGCAGCAAAGGGGTTCTGGAACAGACTTATGTCTTTGTTGTTGACATGAAGCTCGCGGAAGCGCACACTGAACTCTCGCTGCAGCATCTCCAGGGCATCTTTGCACTTCGCGACTGGGAAAGGGGCGGCTGGTTTCTCGGCGCAGTAGCTTTGGGTGGCAGGGAGATGTGTGAAGTCCAGCTTTTGGACCTGTCGCACAAGGAGCTGCAGTTTGACCTCGAATGCTTTTATGTGGGAATACATGTCGCTGATGAGATTCCCTTTGCCTTGGAGCTGTAGGTTGAGGTGGTTCAACAGTTCAGTCACATCAGTTAAAAACGCGAGGTCCCATTTCCACTCTGGGTCGGTCAGCTCCCGTACCGTTTCACCTTTAGACTGGAGGAAGGTGTTGATTTCGGGCAGCAGGTCGTAGACACGGCGCAATACTTTGCCTCGACTTAACCACCGGATTTCGGTGTAGTACAGCACATCCTGGTGAGCAGACCCCAGCTCGGAGAGAAAGGCCTGGAACTGCCTGTGTTTCAGCCCATTTTTCCGGATGTAGTTGACACAGTGCACAACCACCTTCATCACAGACGCCCACTTCAAAACTTTGCAGCACAGCGCTTGCTGGTGAATCAGGCAGTGGACTTGAATCGGTGGGGCGAGACCTCGTTCCTCGAACTCGCCGTTCAAGCGCCCTACTAGACCCCTCGTAGATCCGACCATGCTAGGCGCACCATCTGTAGTGACACTGGCAAAATTAGCCCATTGCAGACCAAGTTCGCCCATTGTTTTGCACACTTCGACAAAAAGGTCTTCTCCAGTTGTTGTGCCTTTTAGGCTTCTCAGTGATGCCAGCTCCTCTGACACTTCAAAACGTGTGTTGACTCCACGAATAAAAATCAACAATTGTGCCGTGTCCTGTACGTCATTACTTTCATCCATGGCTAAAGCAAAACACTTGAATTCTGCGGCTCTCTCTCTCAGTTGGTCAAACACGTTTCCCCCCATCTCCTCAATTCGTCTCGTCATCGTTTGTGCTGAGAGACTCACCCCACGGAAGGCATCTGTCTTCTCGGGACACACCTCCTCGGCCACAGCCAGCATCATGGCCTTCCCGAATTCTCCGTCTGTGAACGGCTTGCCGTGGGTAGCCAGTATGTTAGCTACTTTGTAGCTAGCTCGGACAGCAGCCAGGTTGACCCGGGATTGACGAAGGAAGGCATCCTGTTGAACAGCTAGTCCGCCTTTCAGACGCCGAACCTTATCATCTCTCGCTAGCCCGCTCAAGCTAGCATACTCTCTGTGCCGGGTTTCGTGATGGCGGCGAAGGTTGAATTCTTTAAACACGGCCACATTTTCTTTACATATAATACAAATGGCACGGTCCTTCCATGGAACAAAAAAATAATCCTTGGTCCATTGTTCTTTAAAAACCCGACACTCTCTGTCAATTTTCCTCACTTTACTGCACGCCATTACACTGCTGTTCAACTGTAGCATAATATTTTCTGCGCATGACTTCGATCAGCTTGTAAGGTGGCGGAAATTCGGTCATAAACATACGTCATATAAATAATACAGACACACATATTAAATTATATAAAATATAAATGGTTAATAAAAAAATATTTTAGTGTTAAAAAAACAAGATGCAAATGTAACAGATGTCAACCAGAACGTTACATAACGTTGCTTTTAAAGCGTGATAGAGGCGCTGGCGATTGACAGTTCCACTGTTTGGCTCATGGCCACTACCAGAGCCGCTCTGGCCACTACATACTGACGGCCTCGAGTTCTAATCTCAGGTGACGGAATGAACAGCGATTACCGCCCTCGTTTGGAGAGTCATGTTATTATTTCACAAAACAAGTTGGACAACTAAAATAAAATATTTTAAAAAATATTTTATAATTTTTTTTTTTTCTTCTTTGGGGCAGTTCAAATGGTGAGGTGCAGAGAGGTGGAGGGCCGGTCAAAGGGGCGTGGCGGGCCGTATGCGGCCCGCGGGCCGTAGTCTGGGGAACCCTGCTTTAGTCCCTCTCTCTTGTCTTTCTCTCCTTTCTCTTCTTTTCTTAGAGCCTGACTTTTTGAGTCGTTGAGACATGGTACAACACAAGTGAAGGCTAAGTACTTGCATCCCTCCTCACATGTTTTCACTCTCTACAAGTGCCGGTGCCGCACCGCGTTTGGAGACAGGACCAAACCATTAAACGTAAATAGAAGGGGGTGTAAAGAGGCTTTGGATAATTAACTTTTGGAAGAAAATAAGTTAAATTAATCGTAAGTTTAGTGAGTACTTTATCAATATAACGTTCTATTAATGTTAATTATTGAGGATTGATGAAAGGTTACTTACTATTTTTTTCCTTAATGTTCTAAACATTTTGGGGCCCCCGTCAGTCACGGGCCCTTAGAATCGTCCTAACTTTTCACCCGCTTACGGCGCCCCTGACTTTACCCTTGCCTATATGCCGTGAGCTGATTATGGAGCCTTCATTGTAACAGTAATTCAGATGCAATTAGCCTATATAAAAGGCCTCAAATTGGAAGCATTGTCTGGGCCGTCTTTTTCACTCAATTCTGCAATAGGTAGATCTCGCCTTTCACCTAGGCCGAGGTCGGTGATCTTGGGCTTAAAAAGGTTGGTGACCACTGCTCTAGTGTAACAGGAGGATTATGTCTAGACTTTGAAATGTAGCTTTTCTGGTGAAACAGGGTAGTTTACATTTTGTATATAAGAAAGAGAAAGGAATGTGGAGTGACAGGTCTATTGAAGGGGCAGTTAACCATTACAAAAGAGAAAACTAATATTTGAAAGGATTCAGCCAGTCAGATAGCTTTGGGTATATTTTTCCATGTTTTCAGCTCAACCCAATGGAGTTGGGTGGGATTTTGTTTGTGGAGACTGAAGAAAATATGCTATTTATTAAATTATTTGTTCAGATTATGGGCATATGGACTACTTCTACAGTAGTTCAACTGAAAACTGAAGGGGAAGTTGCTCTGAAACGTCTTCAAATGTTTTCATTGTTTTTTAAATGTTCTGTGGCTTCGAGCAGCACAATTGAGTACATTTTAAAAAACAAGCCCAAGGCAAATGCTTTATTTATGTACGTTATGTATATATATGATTTTTCTATTAGAATTTAAAAAAAGAGTTGATCTATTGCATGTGTTGGACTTATTCTATTCTTTAAGGCAATAATGAATTCAGAGTGCCAGTAGCTAAACTACAGGCTGGATGAACGAATATATTCAAATTGTTTTTATCAAAGAACGATTTAACCCACAGAGCAGCAGGATCTCCTGGCCCTCAGGTCAGCGTTCAAAGATTCAAAGGTTTTATTGTCATATGCGCGGTAGCTACAGTGCATAGTTATGGCAAGGAACATTTTAAATCGCAGGCTCCTCCAACAGTGCAACATAAATACATATAAGACATAAAACAATACAAATAGTGCAAAAAGAAATAGTATTGAAATTAAATAGTGCAGGTAAATGAGTAGAAGTAAGAAGTAAACTATTCACATGTAAAAAATAATAAATTAGCTAAAAACGGAATTTATATCAAATACTCTGTTGTTAATAAATACATATGTCAAATAAATATGTATTGGCTAATGGCCAATGAGTTAATGTGTTAAAAAAACACTGTGAAGCATTATTATATCTGATTACGCTAAACAAAAAATATACTAAGACTTAAGAAGCCAAAATAAACAATTAAGATAATTTAAAGCTAAGATTCTGCCGCTGTTTTTCCCACCCATTTTGTGAGTACCTGAACGCACCCCTGTCTCTGTGTGCGCGTTCACGCAGGAGCTCAGCGCGTCCCAGTCATGTGACAGCAGCTAACCACGCATGCGCAAAGAAAATACAAGATGGCGGAGAGTGCGGAACTGAAGGTAAGGCGCAGCCTGAAATCGTTGTAATTTTACTCGGTTACTAAGCGCTTGGTTGTCAAGTCCTAACGCCCGACAGTCATTTTTAGCATTAAGGTAATCAAATGTTGTCATATTGTATTTCTTAGCGCTCAAATGCAGGAGCAACTTTCTTGTATCGACGAGCATGTTTATGTTGATATTGACTCTCGCTGCTGAGAACCGTTTTGTGAGCAGCGGCTGGCTGAGCGGCTTTCACTTTAAAAAATCCTCTGTGTGCTCTTTAACCCCGGAGACAGGCACTCACCTCCGGGCAGCATCCCCGCCTCTGTCCGGTGTTTGGGTTATATATTTGAGAGGGAAAGTCCTGAGCTGCAGAGCATTTTGTCCCGCTGATAGTGTGCAGACTGTGTTTGAATGTGACAGCGGCTTGGTGTTTTAAAGCATGCACACATGGACGGATACTGCTCACTTGGGATGTGCATGGTTATAAAGTTTAGAAAGACAGAGGTAGACTGTATGCAGCTGCAGTAACGTCACCTGGTCTGCTCGTTCACACCTGCGCTCACTTTATCTGTTGATACAATTAATATACTTTGTATAACGGTGGCCCACGCACCGTTATACAGAGGACACTCAGGGGGGAGAGAAGTCCTTTACTTTTACTCTCTTACTCTTTGTCCTCTTTAAACAGTGTTTTCATTTATTTTTCAACAATAATAAGTCAAATATAAATACATTATTGGAAAACTTTACTGTGGGAGAAAAGGTAAAACAATAAAATGGTACAAATATTTGGTAAAAGTCAATATTTGTTTATCCTCCCGAGAAAATGGTAAAACAATAAATTGGTGCAAATATTTGGATACAAGCTAAATAAGTACACATATATACCTCAGCCCCTTGCTTGTGTTAAAATACTTGTATTATGTTTCAAATAAAGTGAATACATGGTAGTGAATAAACAGTGGTGTAAAAACTACAATATTTTATTCCAGAATGTTGTGAAGCAATAATATAAACTTGCATATAATTGAAATACCGGAGTAAAGTACAAGTACCTCAATTATATTAAAATGCAATACTTGTCATGTTGTATAAACTTGTATTTAATAACTTTGCACCACTGAATATTCATCACTGATGCACCCTGCCTTTAACATGATTCTGTTGTCTCTGTAGCAGCACTTTAACACTGTTTTAATTTAGCCTTATGAAGCAGAGTTGGAACGTATCTAGCAGTTATTGATCACAGTCTTGAGCTATTTTTAGACTTTCCCCCGCTGTGTTTCCACTGCCTGGCCCTGTGGATCTATATGTGCTCCTTTGTGCCAGCTGCTGTTCGTCTGCACACTGTAATGAAGCCTCGTCTGCTTTGAACAGCCAGATGTGGTCCTACTAAAGGCTTTCGTTGATTTAACTAAATGATATTCTCTATGTAGAAGGCTTCTTAAACTTCTACATTTGCTTGCTTTTTCATTTTCTTAATGTAAAATAAACACTTGGGGCTGCTGTCAACAGACACAAATGTTCAATATCTTTATGTCAGATAAAAGTGACATGCCCACAAATCACAAATCTACTCTGACTAATTTTGTCTGACAAAACCCCAAGTAAACGTGGGGATTTTAAACAGCTTATTCATTACCAAAATTATTTCATGATGATTTCAGCTCAGAGGATGGAGGGGTTTTTGTGGCTATGCTCTTTAGAATAATCAGAAGAATCGGTGCCTTGCTTAAGGCCGGACACTTTCATCCTCCATGAATTTTAACCTAGCGCTGTGATGCAGTAATGATAGCTACTGAGGAAGCTTTTAAAGATGCAGATGTTTTAATTCACCCAACTGTATACAACCACTGTAGACAGATAACATCAACAGCTGGCCTGAAGTCTTTGTTTAAAAACAAGTGAGGTTCCCTTCAGTTGTGATTCACTGTTGATTGATTTGGCTCTTACTTGCTGTCTTTAAGTTTTATAACAAGAGTCAGTTACTTACAACATTTCTGTCAAAATCCCCCCTCTGAAAATATATTTTTCTTGGTTGTAGGTAGAAATATTTCTAACCTGATGTCGAAATAACTCTTGAGGAAAGAATAATACGAAACTGTCAAATATGAGAAGCTGCTAAACCTTTTCTGTTACATTTGTTTTTACAAAATCAAAATGCTCAGAGACTTCAACCCTGTGCACTTACTATATAGTATTATCTTCAATGGTGTCTAATTTCCAAGAGAATATTATAAGTTTGTGAACATAGATTATAAAGTGATGGCCACTTATGTCGGTATCATTAGTTTTAAACCAAAAGTACTCTGGGTAATTTTTTGTGTCATTGGTAGTATGATTTTATCGTCCAGGTTCTCAAATAATGTGCTAGTATTATCCAAGCCCCCAGGAAGTACGCCGGACTCGGAGGAAAATATTTGTTGTGGTCAAACGGCAGTACTACACCTCCGTATCAGTCGCTGGGCCCGGAAACACTTTTTCCCATTGACTAACATTGGGAAAGAGACGTCTGTAAATCGTTGGATAATATTTTTTAAACTACCCAGTATGAACATTTGTATAGCCCTTATAAAAAACATTGGCTTCTCAAGTTGTAAAATGTGCTCATAACGTTATTCTGAGAGTTATTTTCCTCTGCATTATGAACGCGCATCTAACCCACAGGACCGCGCCGCCCGGCACGTTCATGTGACGTGTTCCGTACTACATGAGTTTTACCTTTACCCATGGATGCACAATAAGAACAGATTATATGTTTATATGAATACTTTCGTGACGTTTCACTCTCTCAAAAGTTGGGCCATTTTGTCTTCATGCGCCAATGAGCAACTCTCATAGGAATGAACGAGGCCCCGCTTCCCACGCTGTATCCAGTTCTTATTGTACATCCATGGTATTATCCCACAAACCAGCAGTGACTCCTTGATGCTCTTCCCTGACTATGAGCACATTTAATGAGGTTTTTAAGTATTAATGGCGCAGGGCATCTTGCATTTTCAAAGCACAGTCCGCACACGTTAAGGTGCGACATAGCAGGGGACATGGCTCAGACAGTTCACAGGAAACCAATTATACTTTTAACACAACCAAACAATAAGTGTTTTTTATTTCATCTTTATTTTGTACTTGTTTGCAACAGGTACATGCATGAACAAACCCTCTGACGTTTGTCATCTTGTCAAATACATTTTGTTTCATTCAATGATGCCCAGACCTCTGTGGGTGAGTACAGACGAACCTCTCCTGAGAATTTGATTTTTTAGGTGAAAAATATAATAAATTGATAATCAAAAGCTTGATTCATCTGATGGTTTGGCCTAGCATGTGACCGCTTTATTTGTTTGATTTCAGTCAAAGAAATGTTCGTCCTTCAGAGTGTTGGTTAATGGCAAACTTATCAATTAATCAAACATAGTCCTTCGGTAAAAAATTCCCAGAGTGTCCTGAAACCAAAAGTGGCGTCTTCAAATCGCTTATTTTATCTGACTCATATTTAAAATTCCAAATATATTCAGTAAACAAAAAAAAGCAGCACATATTTGCAACTGAGAGGCTAAACATTTGTAGTATTCGTCCTTGAAACATTACTTGTTGCTTCACGTTTGTTCACGGTTGGCCTAGGCTTTGTATTATAGATTATACCCCAAATTGGTGCATCGATCTGTATGCAGTCACCTTAGATGAAAGCTGTTTGTGAATGCCTCTGATGTTACCAGACCCTAAATGTATCCTGTTGCATCGCTTTCTGTTTGGTGGGAGTCCCGATCCGCCTCAGCCTCTTTGAACTGTCTTCTCTGTTCTGCGGAGCTGCAGCAGCTACCTGGCAGTACAAATAACTGTCTGTGTGTGCTGGCAGCTTATTGGTGGAGACAGTCTATTTGTAGAGCCTGTGGCTAGGTTAATCCCTAATGATACAGGCCCTCCGCTCTGCTCCCCAACATCCTTTCAACACCTGCCTATTGCTCTTGTTGTCATTGTCATTATCGCTGCAGTTAATTTTCAGTTTAAAGAGAATTAGACGTTTGAAGTCACAAAGAGTGAACCCTCTCAGCTGAGGCTGTATTTAAAGCTTACATGCATGCGCAGATGTTGGCACGTGTGTCAATCTCATACTGGAGGATTAAGTGTTAGCACTCGGTGCGTTTTACGACATCATCTCAGCCATAAGGTAAAAAGCCAAATGGTGATCGGTGGATGAAACACAATACAGATGTTGCATGTCTCGTCTCTCAAAGACATGTCAGAGGTGTTTAGCGTTGAACCAGCTGTTGTAGAGAGTTATTGCCATTTCCTTGTTCTAAGCATTAAGGGAAAGATATCAGACGGGCTGCCAGATAAAGACATAGAACATACTTTGATCCTTCAGGCTGCATTACACACTGTACATTCTGTATGTTCAGGGAAAGCAGCATGAAAGCTCTCTATTGTCAGCTTTCTTTTGCCCTGTGAGAGCACTTGGTGTCTGCAGCCATCGACTTGTGCCCGGCTCTCGGCGAGATTGCAGCTTTCTCTTAACTCCCGTGGTTATTTTGTTACACAGTCCTGTTGCCGTGGTAACATGTCACATTTGAGACCGACATGGGTAGGTAGCAGTTTGGCGCTCAACGTGCAATTCCGACTGGAGGAAGAAAGGCCGGCTTTTCACTGGACACCTTCTTGGCAGATATTTTAGGTTTTTTAAATGTTGGACTATCAGAGAGATTTTGCTGTGAATCTGAAATAAATAAAAAATATAATGTCAAGTTATTTCTCCATCCTGTTACAGGCTTTAAAAGTGTGACTCCCTCCAGTTTAGTTGAATTTGGTCTGTTGAGATGTATCAAGATTAGCTGTGGTTGAGTGCATTATGTTAGACGTTGTTCTGGCCTGATAACACTTACTCCACAGGTTTCCCAAATAGTTAGACGGTTCAATTCATGTTCCCTCTTTAGATGTCTTTCTTACTTTTATAGATAAACGAAAGCAGGCTGTGTCATCAATGAGAAGAAAGAAACGTGTACTCTGCAGAAGGTGTTAGTCTTTCTGGGCCAATAGCTTCCTCTCTCATGTCTGTTTAACATCATGACACCTGCAGGGGGAATACAGCCAGCTGGTGAAGGTGTTTCTGCTTTTGGTTCCTGAACAGGCAGCTTAGAGGGTTAATGTCTAATAATAGCAGTGAGCGCAGGCAGTGGCCTTTCCAGTGACCTGTGACCCAAGGGCCTGCAGCTTAAGACACTGGTGCACTAAAGGAAGTAGCCCGCTGTGAGCGGAAGACCCCTCTGCTTTCTTTAAGAAACTGCATTTGATCTTTTACTTTGACGATACATTGAAATGACAATGTTGTGGTGATAAAGTGGGTAACCTCTTACCTGTGAAATAAAGGTAGTTGATTCTGCATTCAGTGTTTTTACTGCATTAAAGACATGTTATCAGGTTATCAGCTCTGTTAACCAGCAGATGATTGTAGAATACTCATCTAAAAATGCCCTTTCTTTCTCTTTCCTGTAATAATAGTGAATTGATTTCCTTAGATTGTGGTTTTATCTTTTGAGTCATCGATAGGTTGAGCGTGCGCAGTGAAAGTGGATGAATTGACAGCTGCACAGTTACACATATTGGTACCAGGAGCACTATGATTTAAGATGATATTTAACAATGACACATGTTGGTAGGAAAGACAAATCTTTAAGAAATGGTGCCTTTACTCAGGAGTGTAGTGTGCAACACATTATTGAGCCCTAACTCACAGTCTTACTTGTTGAGCCATCATGATATTTATTATCAGTGAATGTCTAATAAGCTCAGATTTGATAAAATACTATTTAATCCCTTTTTCCTTGTCAGAAATGCTATATATTTCTTTGAAGTCATTAGACAAAATGTCCCATTGTACCCTTTTACTTGTATTGTATTACATTAATAACCAGCGCTACCGCCAATATAAAACAAAATGGATTCATCATCTTGGGTAAAACAAAGTATTAGATTGTGATGTATCATGAGGATCTTTTTTACCTGCTTGTTAAGTTTAAATTTAGAAATATAGTTCATTTTCTTCCCATCATGCAGCTGTAATGAGATGTGAGGCAGATTAGAAATGTAATTGGGACTTCACTCAGCACAGAGCAGCCTGGTGCTCCAAACCAGGCTGCCTACTTTCTCTGAATGAATCCTGGACAATAGTATCACAGAGAGTTTCCAGGCAGCGCTAACATGTAGCCCCACATCAGAGAGGCCACTTTGATGATAAAAAGGCATGGGTGCACTCTCCCTGCAACATGTTTCAGGCCACCTTATCTTTCTGGCTACTGTCTCAACAATTTCCCCTTCATCTCGGTGAGACCTCCTCCAACTCTGCAGGATTAAAAAGGTGCAGAGGGCGAGGGCAACTCGTGGGTGTCTTCCTTCTCCTCCACTGCAGTGGGATTTTGTTGTCTACAGTCTTTACCAGCTTTTTAGCTCTCGTTCCTTCCTTCCTTTCTTCCTTCCTTCCTCCTTGAGCAAATCAGTGATAATCAAACAGGTGTTATGTCCCCGCTCAATTGTTTGTTCTTTGCCATCACACTAGTTAGTCAGTGTTTCCTGCCAACTGTCTTTGTCCACATACTTGGCAGCAAATCTGTGTTGGTTGGTTGCTACCAGCAGGATGTACCTGCACTGTTTTGGCAGCAGATTACAAACCTTCCCTGTCATCACATCTTTGTGCCGTTCAGCATGGAAGAAGATGGGCTTCAGATTCAATCTGCCCGTGGCAGGCTGGGACTCGACCTCTGGAGCCTCAGGTGTGATGGCACCGCATTAAACACGCTAATGATTAAAAGGGAAACCGTTCTGAACTCAGTCTAGCTGGGTTGCATGAACTGATCCTGGTTCGGGAAGAAATGGCCCGATCCATATTTGAGTCCCTAACTTTTGTCTTATGTTTGATCCACAATGTGCAAAGTGATACCACAGAGGCAGGATTGAGAGAAAACAACAGGCGAGGTATTTCAGAGTTAAGCCTGAGTCGGAGAAGGGGGGATGGGAGGACAGAGAGGGGAGGAGGGTGGGGAGGGAGTTGGCACTCAGTACAGAGCCCTCTAGCCGAGAGTAGGAGCTTTATATAATGGCCAGGTACTGTGCAAGCTCCCCCCCCCCCCCTCCATCCGCCTTCACAACCTCCGCACACCCACACACAAACACACACACATCCTGCAGAACCTTTGCTGAAACTGCTTGGCACAACATTATTAGCCTCACCATCTCCCAGGCTCCTGGGACACAGAAGTACTGCGTTTCTCTTCACATCCTAAACCCATGCAAAGTGCAGCAGATTTGTTTCAGCTCTGCTACCCAATGTGGCGCTCAAAGGGTAACAATGCTGGTTGCTAAAAGCTGCTACTTCGGTCTGGTTCGGTGAAACAACCTGCTCCTTTGGGACTCTAGCGGAGGTTTTACATTACCTTTTCCCCATTCAATCTCATGCTCGTTTAACCACTTGATCTGAATGGGTTGTCAGCTGATCTTTGTTTGTGACTCTCCATCCCGGGTTCAACTCAGGTCGGACACCAACTGCCTTTGGTGATCAGAGTGTGTGTTGGGGGTGGACATTTTATTTAATTATATTGACGTTTAAGCATCATTTCACAGAAAACATACTGGAGAAGAGCTAGAGACACACATGTGATTGTCTGGTACGCATCCATGGCCAAACCTTTTTTTTTTACCACGATCCCTGGTCTGTCTGCTTTAGGCAAACCTATTTGCCAACTTGCCACGTCGCTCTGACCAACACACTCAATATAAACCATTTTTGACTGGCTTTGTGGTGCAGTGGAAAAGCACTCACTGTGCCAGCAGCTGTTCATGTCACACAATCTGGCATCCAGTCAGATGATCCGTTTTTGATTTAAACTGTAATTTTGCTCATTTAAGACAGTTTTAATCTGAGAGTTTAGCTTCTTTATTGAGACTAAGGGTTTTTGAATATAACATGTTTAAATTCCCCAAATGAAGGCACTTCAACCCTGATATTGTATCTGCATTCAACACTAGTATTTCTATCAAGACCTATCTCAAGACCTGTGAACCTGCAGCATACAAATAATCATATCATTCTGTGCATTCAAAACATACTTCAGTCATTCAACATTTCTGTGATGATGTTAACGGTACCTCCATTTAGCTCCCTTACATGTTCCTACAAGAGAAATAGTAGCGGCAGTATTATCAGGAGAAACTTGCTGTCTGACATTATTAACAGGTAGGAGATTGTATTATACAGTATAGTTAGACCGTTTTGGTGATTGATAGAAATTGTAATCCTAACAGCATGTGTGTGAGTAAATACAACACACCCAAAGATGTGTTCAGACTAACATGTGAAGCTTTTAAGAGGAATATCATGACATTGCTGAAGGCTGCAAGAGTCAGAATGAAGGTGTGGTCTAGAGACTCCTGTTTCACTGCATTACTTCTCAGTGTCGGCAAGAAGGGAGGAAAATATCTATGGTGTTCACTGTCGCTTCAGGCAATGGGAGAAAAAAAAGCATACCTAAACCGGGCCCTTTTAATCCTGCACCCAAGGATTAATTTCTAAGCAGGTGAAGTTAATCATTATCCAACATCTCTGTGGGAAAAGTTGGGTTTTAATCTAGTTGAGCAGCTTTATTCCCATACACACGCAGACAGTGTGGTTGTGTGCATGTCATATGATAATCATGGGATTGAACGCTACATTGAGGTTTTTTGCACACACCAGCCATTTGGCGGGGGCAGGGGTGGGATCAACTCCTGAACAACAACAAAAAGCCGGCGTTTTATCCACTTTATACACAACGATGGAGAAACTTAACAAGCAGCAGTGGTCCACTGAAGAGACCAGCTACCTACTGGGAATCTGTTCTTCTGAAGAGGTACAGAGGAAGCTGGAGCATAATCGGCCATTGTTGTTGTTGTCGGTGTCAGCTGTGAGGGGTTTCCGTGCGGTTTGGCTTTATGAAGAAGGCACGCAAACGGTTTTGTCATGACGCAATGACGCAGCACCAGTCGGACTCTGGGCAGTGTGAAAAGAGCCGGAGCTAAACCGAAGAACCGGTTCTGAACCTGAAAAGCTCTAGCACGGAGCTTGAATCGGAGTTGCGTTGGTGTGAATGAGGTATGTGGTAGTTCCCCTTACACTGAGTGCCTCTGGGAGCACATTTTGCATTAATGACACTCCCACAGACTCAAGGTGAAAACAATACCGGTTGTGCTGTTGTCGCTGGTAACTACAAATCCCAAGGTTCATTTTGGTAAGAATAGTTTCTTACAGAAAGTGGAAGACCACAACTAGAGCTTCAACAATTAGTTAATTAATTTGCTTGGATTGGATTAACAAAAGTAAAAAACGTATATTAAGGTTCCAGCTTCTCATATGTGAGGATGTGCTACTTTTCCTGCTTTACATTTAGCCAAATACAGTGTGTTGGGTTGTTGGTCAGACAAAGGCAGTGATGGGTCAGTTTAGGTCAAGATTCTGGATTATTTTGGATGTATAAGGACGGTACAGCTCTTCCTTTATGTATAGCAACAATGGATACGGTTCATTGGTTTCTTTTTTTAAAGCAATGTCACCGGCCATAGCAAACTGATGGCAACATCTAGAGCTGTGGAGAATTTTATTGGGTTTAGAGGCTCAGCTGCTCTCTCTCTCTCCTCCCATCCCCCTTCCCTTTATCCCTCCATCAGTCATTTTCACCAGCTCTGGACACAGCAAATTATCACCCCACACCCCACACACCACCAAGCTCCAGTCTGACAAGAATATAGCAAACACACAGATGCCCCTTTCACACCAACACGTTTTCAGCTCCGGCTCGGAGCTGGAGCCTGAACAGTACCGTTTTTTCCTGTTCACACCGCAGCGGCGCCGCCTCTTAGCTCCGGAATCCGGTTCACTTCCAGCTCCAAAAAATTGTCGGTCTAGAGCAGGGGTCTGCAACCTTTTTGACCAAAAGAGCCATTTTGCTCCTTTTTCCAAAACATTTTTTTGTCTGGAGCCGCAAAACATATTTCATAGCTTGATAGCTAATAAAGTTGTATTTATTGTTGTATCAGACAAAAACTACAGTTTTTTTGCATTTATTAGGCTATTTATTACATTATATAAAACTGTTAAAACCTCTAATAAGAAACCAAGAACTCCTATAAGGAGAATTAAAAACAATACACAGGCCTACTTTAAAATAAATTAAACACAGCACTTGGGGAGTCCTCTGCACATTTGAAGGAAAAAAAAATATAATTAAAATGGGCCCACTTTGAAATAAATAAAACATATAGCTGCACCCTAAAAAGAGTTAAAGGTAGGGTAGGTAAGAATGGAGAAACCAGCTCAAGTGCGCTCGAATTTGAAAATACACAACCGGAAAAAATTCACCTCTTCCTTCAGACTTCCTTACAGAGTCCCTCCTCCAACACACACGAACACGCATGACCAATGAAGTCACGAGATAAGTTTGTGCACAGATGGAAGGCTGACAGGCAGGTAGGCCATCCAGTTATTTTAGCCGGGCCGGCTCAGAGGATTGGTCGTGCTTTTTACAGTACTACAGCTTCCAGAGATACATTTTTGGAGCCTATGTATTTATTGTCAAAGCCTTTAATACATTGCTATCTGGACGTTAAGAGCATTCCATGGAATATAACAAAAAGTGTTTTCTGAAATAAATTACATACCCCATTGAATTATGACTGAAGATCGTCAGCTGTCCTCCTCTTCCTTGTTGTTCCTCGATACGTAAAGGCTGCAGCACCGTTGACAACTTCTCTCCACATATCAAACATACCGGTAAACCAGCATCGTTTGCTGTGAAAGCATATAACTCTGTCCACACAGAATTAAATCCTGTGTTCCTCCAGTACTTTTCTTTGATTTATCCATAGTTCGCTCTTCGAGCCGGGGGTCAGGTTATTCGCCTCCAAGAAAAGGCGCTCGCCCGGGACCGTAGCAGGATGTGACGCATATTTTAGTTGACCTAATTAAAACCGTTTTGTTTTTTATTTATGTGTCACAGTATCACCTCAAAATACAAGATACGAAACATTTTCAACCATGCAACAAAATATAAATAGTCCTACAAATGCTTTTATTTTATTTCCTTTTTATTTTTGTCTAAGCTCAAGGGAGCCAGAGCAGAGGGCTTAAAGGTCCGCATGCGGCTGGAGGGCCGCGGGTTTCCGACCCCTGGTCTAGAGGCAAGAGCTTCGGAGCTAAGAGGCGGCGTCGCTTACGTGAAGGCGTCCAGGAAACTAAACCCACCTCCCCTGAACATGGGTCGACTGAAGAGTCTCGTCATGCCTGCCTACAAGCAGTAGTGCTGAGCAAAGTGACTAGAAGGCAACCACACATTTATAAAAAGAAACACACTTTATAAAGTCAGGCAACACTAACCAGGCTGCGTGTGATTCTGTTTATGTGCACCTTACTTTGACCATCCGTTTGCTGTTATTGATCATTGTGGAGAGAGTAGGGGTGTAACGTACCTGTACCAAAATTATTCGGTACGGGCCCTTCGGTTCGGTACACATGTGTACCGAAGTGTACCGAACGAATATAACGTTAAACGTAAAAAATTGAGAACGTGAACAACTTTTTGGAAGTAATCTCAGGTGCTGCGTCGCAGCATTCACAGTAATTTCCTCACATTGGGTTCAACGCATCATAGAGCGAGCAACTCGTTTCATTGGACAAGAGGCATACTATGAGAGCAGGGATGCGTTCAAATGGAATCAGTAATTTGAGGAACTGGCGAAATGGCGAGCGCAGATAAAGTTGAGCTCGAAAATCCTCCAGCATCATTGAAGTCTCCGGTTTGGGAACATTTTGGTTTCGCAGTTACGTACAAGGATGACGGACAAAGACAGGTGGACCGAACCAAAGCTGTTTGTCGGCATTGTTCAACTAAAATTGGTTACACGGCTGGCAATACATCAAACTTGCACACTCATTTGAAAAGGCATCACCCGAACGTGAATATCACCGGTACCAAAAGACTGAAGTACAAACCCAACTCCCAATAGCATTTAAGCCTCCACCACTCGCAAAAAGTTTTGACCGAGCCAAAGCTATTACAAACGCCAAATATCCTTATGTTGCCATGTTAGCAAAGCGATACCTGGCTGTATCTGCTACCTCTGTCCCTAACGAGAGGGTGTCCTCCACAGCAGGAGACATTAGTGCCAGCAGATCAGCCCTTTCGGCAAGCAATGTGGACAAGTTAATTTTTCTTTTAAAAAACATGAAAATACAATGACAAGCAAGTCATAATGTCAAACTGGCTGCTTAGGTACTAGTACAGTACAGTTCAAATACAGATTATTTCAGTTCATCGAAATGCTGTACCTTAATGTTTATTTTATTATATTTTGTATTTATTTGAGTGAATATTCACAGTTTAATAATAATTAAAAACCCAAAACTAATAGTTTATGTTTTGTGAGTACTAGTACAGTAAAGTTCAAATACAGATTATTTCAGTTCGTCGAAATGCTGCACCTTAATGTTCATTTTATTATATTTTGTATTTATTTGAGTGAATACATTATTCACAGTTTAATAATAATTAACAAAAAATATTTTATGTTTTGTGATATTTTTTTCTGCTGTACCGAAAACGTACCGAACTGAACCGTGACCTAAAAACCGAGGTACGTACCGAACCAAAATGTTTGTGAACTGTTACACCCCTAGGAGAGAGGCAGACGTTTTGTTTTGTATTATAGCAGCTATCGGATGGAATCAATACATGGGCTGCAAAGGTTGTCATGTCCGACTATCACAAGTAGAAGCATAAAGAAAAATACGCCAGTAAAGTCCTGTGCCTGTAGAAAACGGCTTATGCCACAATAGGATAGCAATAGCAAGTAGTCAGTTTACCTTCGGTTGCTATGCTAACATCACCCATTTTATACCAGAGACACTTTAATAACAGTGTTGTGATGCCAAACAGCGTCAATTCAGACTGACACACATTCACTTAAGGGGAATTTGGGATATGTATCAGCTGCTTGTGTGACAGTCAGACAGTGAATACTTTAGAGAGGCCGCTCTAAAGTATTAGCTAACCCGGAGCTAACGGGAGAATAAACTCCAGTGGACGAGCAGCACTGCAGCGGTCGGTAAATGCCGCTGAAACACATTAATAAACAATGAACCACGGCACTCTGGAGAAAAGTATAAGCTTAGAGAAGTCGCTATTTTATTTAATCTGACTTCGTATGATTAAAAGCAACACGATCATCGACCCAACGCAGTCCCCCGTTGTTGTTGTTGTTGTTGTTGTTGTTGTTGTGAGCGCCGTTGGGGAGCAAATCAGCGATGTAAACGATGACGTCATGAAGCAGCAGCGGCTGCACCAGTCGGGCTCTGGGCGGTGTGAACAGAACAGAAAACGGAAACCGGAGCTGAACCAGAAAAGCTCTAGCATGGAGCTAGAGCGGGAAAAGCGCAGGTGTGAAAGCCGCAAGAGAGATATGAGACTGCAGATACCACTGTGTCAGTTGAGCTCAAATTGAACACGACCAACTATAGAGAGGCGAAGTCACGCCCATCTACTTCATGGGACCTTATTTCGGAAAAATTATGTATTGAAGTCAATGGGGAGAGAAAAATTATCTTTCGATCCCGTTTGAAATGTGCCACGAATTACACATATGTTGTTTGTAAATCTTAAAAAATAATTTCCATGTAAAAAAGGTCACAGTTTGTCGTAAAACCGTTGAAATATAAGACAAAGAAAAATACGCAAATAGAAAGACTACTTCGTCTCATTCTGAAAGAAAGAAGTGAAATGTGCCAACGTGACGGCCGTCTTGGTATGTGGTGCGAGACGGGAGATGTAGTTCATTGAGCGGTTTCACACAAAAGAAAGTGTGAGTTCACAGTTTTACGATACATTTAAAAAAATGTGACTTTCAAAATTATATTTGAAATTGATAAACATCATATGTTTAATTCGTGGCACAATTTAAACGGGATCGAAAGATAATCTTTCTCTCGCCATTGACTTCAATACATACTTTTTCCGAAATAAGGTCACATGGAGGTCCTCCGGAAAGGGAGGGACTTCGCCTCTCTATTAAAAAACATTTAGCAGAGTCTCATCACTACAATATGAACAATATGTTCACACTAAAACCGGACCAAACAGGATATATTGTATTATCTTACCCCCCCGTTTACTCATTTATAAATAGTGCAACCTGTTATTGGCTAGATAGACGTTTACAATGGGACACAATGAACCTACTGCTCTACAACAATGTGTGATATGCCAACTGCAGGCAAAGTATAGTAAAGATGGCCAAAACTGCCCCGAAATACAAGAATGCATCTTTAGATTTAGCAGTCTTTGGATGAAAGAAGTCTTGTGGTCCTCACAAGAAAAAAAGAAGGCCTAATAGCTGCTTCTTATCAAGTATTCAAGTTGTAATGTAAAGATAGACATTTAGAAGATCAGCAGAGATGGAAATGTGTCTGATGGAGCTCCTTGATATCAAGATATGCAAGTTGGGCGCCATTTAGGCCAACACAGTTTTCTCCGTTTTGGGCCAGTTTGAACACAGTCAGCACAGATGTTTTGGGAAAAGGAAGCAACATGTCTCTGCAAGCATTAGAAAGAAACAACATGAGGTAGAAACAACACTGCATCTAAAAGCTTTGAGTCGGAGGGGTTATGGGACTTCTCATGACCCAGAGATAAAAGATGTTAACTTTATGTTCAGTCAATTTCTTTTGAGTTTGATTTTTGTGAAAAATGATGGTTTGCAAGGACCAACGCAGATTTAATCTTTGAGTGCTCTGTGGAGTCCAACATGGTTTTCCTTCCATCCTCTTCCCTCTGTGTTTGATCACATGATTTGATTAAAACCTCTTGTAAAGATTAGTTTAGTTAGCTTTTGGTAAAAGACAGTTGCATAGCTTTAGCAGACACGACTGCTCCATCTGATTGTAGTATGTTTACCATAATTCATCACTTTTGCTATTCATACAGACTAAATATTTAACTTATTGGTATCTCTTGATAAGATCTGATATCTAAATGATTGTCCAATTGCCCAACCCTAGTCTTGAGGAGTTGCTGCTTTTGTTTTCCCAAACAATTATCTGTAGACACAACGCACTGCCACAATCCCAGCTGTAATGTTACTTCTACCTTTATACTCATTGTCACTCATACCCTTCATTTTGCACACTGGCTGACATTATGCACAGTATGTAAGCGCTGAGTACGTTTTGGCTACTAATTCATTTGAGTGAAATAAAACATCATTTTTGTTCCATTCAGTAGAGGTCGCCTAAATAAAATGAAACCCTGGCAGTGACAACAAAACACAGATTTAATGATAATAACATTTCAAACGTTAATACTAACCATTAGGCATTTGACCAGTTAATCAGTTACCTGTTACATCCGTAAGCCACACAAGCGTTGACAAGTGTTTCCTTTTATTGTGAATAACTAATGAAGCCCGTCTTACTTAATCACTAACTGGTCAAACACCAGAAACCTCATTATAGGACTGTTACAGAGAAACAGTGCTGCTGAAGCAGAAGATGCCTCCTGTTAGAGTATAGTGGTAGAACTATAGGTGTATGCAGGTAGATTTTGGGTAGAGCTTTCACCATCTAAATAATTATATCCATGTTCCAACATTAACATATCAATCATTTGGACTGAGAATTATTTAGTGTCTTCTGAGTTTGACTTTGTGTTAATAAATGTGCATATTTATAACTTCCCAACTATGCAAAATATGAAATGTTGTCTTGTCAGTTAAGGACACCAACCTCTGATATACTGGCGTCTCTTGTTCTCTGCCGCTAGATTTGATCCGATTGTAACTCTTTTAATAGAAATGTCAAATGTACTATCTTTGGAGGGTTCTGGTAGCGTGTGTCTATTTTGAAATACATTTCGGTGCAGTGGTTTACTTCCCTGAGGACATTTCATAATCCTGGGTTTTGTAAGTTTCATTTTTAGCAGCATATGTTAGTCAAAGTGTTTTTTATGGGCATTTCCAATCTGACGAGTATACCATTGGGATGGACACGGTGAATCCTCAGCTTTTCTTAGCCAACCAAAATGGTCTCATTGAGAGATTGTTTATTGGCGCAAAATGTCACAGGCTGGGAGTTTTAAGTCAGAAACTTCCTCTCAGGCTATAAAAACCCCCACACTGGTCTGCTTGCTGTTTGTGTGTGTGTAGAAACCCCCCCGTTACCCCCAGCTATTCTCTTTGTGTTTTATCCTCTCTCTCCTTCCTTTGTTCCAGCTTCTTTTCCCACCTACATGTCAAATTATTCCAGTCAAACAACCCAATAGAGCAAGAAAACCTGGCTTTTCAGTGCACTCCAGTCATGATAGTGTTTATTGTGAATAAAACAAAAAGGCATATTTCATGTAATCAAGTTAAGAGGATTTTGACTTTCATGTTGTCACGAGATCAGTAAGCAGCATCTGCCACACTGGCTATATGAACATTGTGGCACTACAAGGTCTTTGATATTACTTTGAAGCATTCTGTTGTTTTTATTCGAAGGCTTTGATCTGTGTCACGTCTAAACCAGGCACGAATTAGTGTTTCCCTTCCTCATAAGCTTCACTAATAAGTCCATGAGAATATTATGCAATAATATGCAATTCATTCCTTACTCTGCGACTGTATTAGTAATGTCCTTCAATGTTCACCTCCCTAGATGTGAGGATTTGCAGACTTTCTTTGTGTAATTTGACAGTACACTGAATGAATGTTGGTGTTAATGTTAAAGCTGTGGGGTTCTCCGTCAGAACTTCTGTCAGATGGTTGAATGTCTTCAGAAACTTCCACTCCTCAATTCTGTTGTCTGGGAAGATGGAGAAGGAGCAGAACTGGCTAATGGAGAGGAGGACAAAAGTGGAGATACTTAGTGTGAGGTGTTAATCTCTTACTCCTTCTCCACCAGCGTGTGTGTGTGTGTGTGTGTGTGTGTGTGTGTGTGTGTGTGTGTGTGTGTGTGTGTGTGTGTGTGTGTGTGTGTGTCTCTGTCTGTCTGTCTGTCTGTCTGTCTGTCTGTCTGTCTGTCTGTCTGTCTGTCTGTCTGTCTGTCTGTCTGTCTGTCTGTCTGTCTGTCTGTCTGTCTGTCTGTCTGTCTGTCTGTCTGTCTGTCTGTCTGTCTGTCTGTCTGTCTGTCTGTCTGTCTGTCTGTCTGTCTGTCTGTCTGTCTGTCTGTCTGTCTGTCTGTCTGTCTGTCTGTCTGTCTGTCTGTCTGTCTGTCTGTCTGTCTGTCTGTCTGTCTGTCTGTCTGTGTGTGTGTGTGTGTGTGTGTGTGTTTCGTGTCCAGTCCAGTCCAGGAATACCAACCAGATAAACCTTCTTGGCTCAGGCAATAAAATGGAATGATCAAAATGAATGTTCAGCTAAAGAATATCTCAAGATGTTGGGACTCCACAGACAGACAGCTGCTGCTGCTGCCTGCACCTGTGATGGAGCTTCCTGCTGTACGAGCGTCTGTGTTTGACTGAAATGTTTTTATAACTGCAGTGCGGCTCAGGCCTCGGAGTTACATTCAATTTCCTTCTTCCTCCATGAATGTGCCTTTTAGATTATATCTGAGGGACCTAGAACAGTGATGCAAATTAGTCGCTTTTCGGCGCCTCCCACTTTTTTAACGCTGCTTTGGGTGACTTGTGTAATTCGTGGAGAACCGAAGAGTTTTCGTTTGGGGGGGGGGGGTCCGTCCGACTGACGGACAACTTCTCACTTCAAAAAGAAGAAGAAATCTAGATCGCAAAATAATTAAACAAGCGAGTGCCTGTTTTTCCTGGCCAAGGACGGGTTCCTTGAACACAACACGAGCGTAACGTGTCTTCACGTGGTTATGTCTCGTCTGAAAGGAGTGTAGACTAGAGTGCTTACGGAGAGCACCGGAACGCCGCTCCAGCTCTTCAAATATTGCAGTACCCATAAGGAGCCGTACACATGCCGCAGTGTTTGCGTGGCTGTGTCTTTAGTTGTAAGCACAGTGGCGATCTGTTGTTATTAGCATCTGGTTAGCTAGCTATGCTAACGAATTTAAAGAGCTTTTCTACAACCAGGTGGAAGAGAGCTCTCTCCTGAGAGGCTCAAATAACCTCAGCTCAGTGAGGTTAAGGCACACCTTGATATGATTGTTATAATTACTAATGAGACATTGGAGACTACATGAAAAACAGGTATAAAATACTATATGACAGTAACAAAAAAGTTGTTAAAAATAACAAGAATAGAGTTTAAAAGGGGAGTGATTTGTAAAATATCCAAAAAGAAAAATCTGCTTACAGTTCTGTTTCAAATGGGTGTTGAAAGATGTACCCATAGATCTCCTCATGTTGCTCTCAAAGTGCACCAGATTGATGCTTTTAACTTCAATATTTAAAACAAAATCTTCCCGGGGGAGCATGCCCCCGGACCCCCCTAGAGGAGGTTAGGTCCCCCCCACTTAAATCATGTTCACATGGATACTAAATACATTTGCACACATCTTGTGTCCATATCTTTCTGTTTTGGTGGTCATGCCACACCGTGCACATGCATGCATGCGCGAGTCATGGTAAGATATCTGGATTAAGAGGTTGCTTTTTCTTTGCACAGCATGAAAGAAAGGCGAAATGAATTGGCTGTGATTTTAGTTTTTTTCAAGCAGAGGTTGAGTTCAATAATTTGTACGGCCCTCGGAGGATGTTGTAAAAATTGAAAGGAAAAAGGTTTCCCACCCCTGCTGTAAATAGTAATAAAAACCCTTGATTTATAACTTAACATCTCTGTCTCCTATTGATCTGAGTATATTATAAAGAATAGCCAGTGAATTGAAGCATTGTAGCACAGGCCTTTGTCAGATGGTTTATTACGCTGTTTTTTTCCTGCTTCGAATAGTTCTCTCTTTTTTCACCATACCTGTGTTTGCATCACTAGAAGAAGGACAGGTCTATGTCCTGATTAGTAATTGTGTTACATATATTGCGTGTGTGGATATCTGACAGCTGTGCACAACATGCAGTGTGTGTGTGGTGTGTAAACAGCAGCCTCTGCTCTGTAGCTGTAGAGAAGTGTGCAGCTTGTTTGAGGCCCAGGTTGTCTGAAGTCTCTTCTCCGTGCAGGAATCTAACAGCGGCTTGGAGATCACCCAAATATGTATCTGCAACAATATTGGCATTTAATTCATTTTGTATATAATCTTCATCAAACCTGTCAAAAATCACAGTTTTCCCACATCTTAGATTGATGCATGTCTTATACATATGGTAAACTGTATATAGGTGCGTTTTAGACGGTTGGAAACAACACATTTGTAGGCATCTCCTTGGCCTTGTTGTTTGTGATCGACATAAAAGCAGAATCTGGGACAATATCTACATCATAAGCTGTGAGAAAGTGCTTTAAGACTAAGACCCTTTTCTTTGGTTAGTGTTTGATTACCGCAGAGCGCCATCTTCTGTTTGCAATATGCTTTTGTAATGATCAGAATCTTCTGAAGACATTTAGCTGATTTAGTGTTGCTAAACAGAGTTCTTCCACATTTTGTCATTGGAAAAGACAACATTATAATCATGCCTGTTGGTAATTCATCTCTCCTACCATCCTGTGATACTGACCGTTGAGCGGCCCGACCAAGCAAGGAGGCAGAGGCAGAACATCCAAAAATACAACCTGCTGTGGGCATTTATTAAAACATTACACACAGCCTCAATCCTGCTGCTGCTGTTTCACGTGAGCCCAGCCTGCAGCCACCAGGATCTCACACACACACCAGCCTCTCAACAGACAGGGAAACAGAGCCTAAATACACACACAACTTAATCAACCAATTAGACACAGGTGGGGGGAAGCAATTAGACACAGGTGAGGGGGGAGGAGACAACACAGGGCACCAGGTGCACACAATCGGATAATCAGCAGGAGGGAACACAGAGACGACCGGAAACAACAGACAAGATGAGGGGTGAACACTTATATAATTAATGCCATTTAATAAATAGCAGTAACGGCGTCTTGTCGTTACACATTCAGAAACAATTTAACTATAACTTTCTAATCGCACCTTTTAATTAATGAGAAAAAAGAAATATTTCCCAATAATTTTCTTGAACATTTCCTCTTTTGCATTGGATTTTCGTGTTGTTTGTTAGCTGAAGCACAAATGTGTTTTCTGCTATTGCATAACCTTTGGAGGAAGATAAATGTGCAAAACTATTTTTACCATCGCCTGCTACATTTTGGGGGTTTCAGTTCTTTTCAAAACGATCGTTCTGTGGTGGGACCAGAATGAAAGTCTTTCTCACACCTGGGCCCCAACGCTGAAAATGGAAGTAGTTAGTTAGTTTTGGTACTGGAAGATGTATTGGTTATACTTTTTACATTTAGTCAATACAACAAAGTAAGACAGCAGAAGTTATAGTTTTTCCTCATGAACATTGAAAATAAATAACAGCTCTAAAAACATTTGAAAGATTATGAAATGGTGCTTTAAAGAAATCAAAAAGCCGCTGTGATAGAAAAAGTTATGCTTCTTCAATTTGATAACAAATGTTTGATTATTATTTGATTATGCGTTCGTCATATCGGTTCGATGTACTCCTATGGATGAATGATTTCAAACAGCAGATGGTAAAAGAGTTAAAAAAAGAACCTGCTTTTGATCAATGTTTGATATATAACGATATCATATTCAAATCGGTTCTAGCTATGCAAAAGAAGCAATTCTGCATCTAAGTGTTTTTGTTTTGCTACTTGCCATGCTAAGGTCCCAACAAATTGCCTACATCGCTCACAGTATATGTGTCATGTACAATGCCAACTAATTCAACACTTCAGTATAACCCAAAAGGAATATGCATGGTTATATGAAACAACAAGAAAGAGTTTAAAGGTTTCATCCTATGTATGGACACCACTGCATATAGTGTACACAACAATTATAACTGTGTGTATAATTAATTACCCGGAAACTGACACACTGGGCACCAACAGCCCTGTGTGTGTGTCATTTGTGGGGCGTGTGTTTATGTGCGTCTGCGCTTTTCTATCCCTGCCCTGTCATTAAAGGAGATGAAGGGAGGATGTTTGTCCAAGACATTCTTACAGGCTACCCAGTGTGTGTGCGCGGATCCCAATGTTGATGCATTCAGTACGTGTGTCCAGGTTTTTAGTTTGAGTAACGCGGTTAAGATTTTTTTATGGTCTGTGTCAAGGCTATCATTTGCCATAATGCTATCCACCTGCTCCATGTCGGCTAGTGAGGGCTGCTAGGGAATGAGCCAATGCTTTCTTTCTTGGTTCATTTCGACACACACTTCAACTAAAATATCTTGTGCGTTACACTTTTTATTTGGTATGCTTAATCTGTTTTTTTATTGGCTAGGCTCTGTATTTTGTTTCAATCAAATAATAGTGTTAAACAATACAATTAAAGAAAGTGTTCTTTATTTTTCTTTGGTCGCTGACTGAACCTTGATACTTGAACTAAGACTTACAATTAAACTGAGTGTGGGTTTCTTCTCATCTTCACTTTTTAGTTTTAGTCAGTTTTGCTTCTTTGGCTTTACCATGAGTGATGATTCAATCTATAGGAATCTGAGAAAAATAATGTTTCCCCGATCTCAAGCTCTCCTTCAGGCCAGCTTGGTAACTTAAAATACTCCGACACAGACAGAAACGTACTGTATTGAGCGGGCTGCTTACAATGTCAGTGGCGTGTGTTCAGTATTTGGACAGGTGCTGATCCAGCTGACAGATTCTCACACAAATGTATTGAAATGAGGCTGTTCTAAAATGAGACTTGGTGTGAGAATGGTGTTCATTCCAGTGCAATAAAAAGCTTTCCTGCCAGAAAAGCTTTCAATGTGTGTGTGTTTTTAAACATCTGTATGGCAAACTGCCAGCTGTGTCAAGCTTCTATGTCTATAGGGAGAGACTTAGCATATAATTAGTATTTCTTAGAGCAGGTAGAGCCCGATAACGACATATAGTATAATATATATAATGTAATATTAATGCAAACCATCTCATTAGGAATTGGAAAATTCAGTCCATTTATTTCCATACCTGGACGGCCTGACAGTGGCGGGGGGGGGGGGGACTTGCGAAGAAGCTGAATGCCTTCTTCCTCAGTATCTGCTCTAACTCTTCCCTGAGACTGCTCCGAGACACACAGAGTACGGCTGCACTCATACAAAGTAGTAGAAGGCAGGCTCTGGCCTCTCGTAAATCTGAGCGTGTTGCGTTGCACTCGCATACTGTGCTCTGACTGGACAGTTGTTTTCTGACGTAGCCACCATACTACGCACAGGGATATAATTCATTTCCTGTCGCACTGAAGTAGAAAACATTGTGTTGAATATCTTTGTTAATTCTAACGCGTTCTAACCCCCCACCATAACTCTGTGCTTCTGATTCTCTTGCCGGTTCATTCCTGCTTTCCTTAAATGGACATTTGTGTCAAATTGAACTTCTCCAAACTAGTAGTATAGCAGCAGCTGGATAACCTTTTTTCAAATCTCTGTGAATCAGCTGTCTTTATGAAAAGTGTATGTAGACTCTAACCACCTTTTGTATTTCTGGCTGCACTGGTGGCCTCTACACATCCATTACTGACTAATTCAATGACTGTTGTGTTGTAAATTTTTGCATCCTATATTAATCTCATCTCAAAAGTAAATTCCTCATCCTCTTTGTCCTCACAGCAAATGGTGATGAGCCTGCGAGTGTCGGAGCTGCAGGTGCTGCTGGGATACGCTGGGCGCAACAAACACGGGCGCAAACACGAGCTTCTGACTAAGGCGCTGCACCTGCTGAAGGCCGGCTGCAGCCCCGCCGTGCACATGAAGGTCAAAGAGCTCTACCGACGACGTTTCCCGGCCAAAATGGTGTCCCATTCAGAGCTGGCCATGCCCGGGCCGCACCACCCGGCCTCAGCTGGTGTGGTGGGAGGCGGGGGCGCCGCACTGCCCTCCGGCCTGACACAGCTGGCTTACGAGGGTCACGGCGGAGCCCCGTCGCCCGCTGCCTTACTGCCCCTCTCGCTGCTGGGCCCCGGGAAGCACGAGCTGACGGGGCTGACGCACCACCTATCCGGCTCCACGCTGCACCCGGTCCACCCGGACGTGAAGCTGCAGAGGCTGCCCTTCTACGACCTGCTGGACGAGCTCATCAAGCCCACCAGTCTAGGTGAGGGCTCCAGTGTGTTCTGTGTGTGAGCTTGACTTATAGGGAACAATGGTAGATGCATACTTTTCAATCAATATGTATGCATCATATTTTAACCATTTATCATTGCACTTAATTTGTGGCGGCTCAATTCCCATTTAAATTTGAGTCGCAGAAAGGCTAAGCTCGGCTTTATGCTGCGACGCGTTTTCAATGAGAAAGTCCATGCTGAAGGTCAAAAGGTTGAATATATTTAATAAACAAAATCAAACACACAATAAATTAGAAGGACCAAAACGGTCAACAGAAAAATGTCAGCGCAAGCTCACCCTCTGTGATACGCACCTGACATGTAACAGGTGACCTATATACACAAACCACACCCATGTGACGATTGCCGGAAGTGCTCAACAAATACAAATAAAAGTGACGTAAACAAATAATAATAATAATAATACAAATAACAAACTCAGACTAAGTAGCATTTTGGCGCCTACATAATTAGTATAAGTCTTGAATGCAGTGTTTCTTAGTTAACAAGAATGTTGGTTCTGTCTCAATAAGACTTTTTTATATTTTTTTTAAGTTTAATGTTTTTTTATAGCTTCATGAGACCAGACTTGACATGGCTGCTTTGTAAGCCGAATAGTATTCTTAGAAATGCATTCAAACACTTTGCAAACAAAAACATTAACTGCAGCTGAGCGTGAACATTGGTGCACAGCCTCTCTCTCTCTCTCCGTATGTTTCCGGTCTATATCCTCACCGTCAATTCACTGAGTGTGAAAAAGCTGAAAATATGATCTGCAAGGTTGTGGATATTTATGTCATTATATCAATCTAATAATCATGGCAGCAGCCTCAGAAAACATTGATATTTGTGTTTCCGCTCTGCTGGAGAGGCTCCCTGTTAGTGTCTGTGTTGTGCTGCGTGCTAATGCTCTGACAGGGCACAGAAATGTTACTGCAACAATATCATTTATAATATTGTTGTTACCCCACAAGAGTTCAGAGTAAACTGATGCAACAGTTGGTTCATTAGAGGTGTAAGTGAAAATATTTTTAAATAGAAGAGGATGATTTTGCCAACCACATTGTGTAACCTAATAGTGGTTTTACTTGCTTGGCTTGTTATTTCCATTAATGAGCAGCAGAGAAGAAACCAACATTTACTGGCTTATCATATAAATACTTAGTTTACTTTTTTATAGATGCGTAGTACATTTAAGAGTGACGTTTGGACACTGAACACTTGCCAGTATGCATCATAGGTGAATACTGGTTTTTATTTTGATATTTATATTGTTAAGGACTGCTATGCTGGAATTAACTTTGGGTGGGACAAGCAACTGCCACATGATGAATTGTCCTATTTTAATCGAACATACATTTTTCCTGCAGTGAGACCAATTTGACATCAGTGTGGAGCCACTGAATATTAATGAATCTCTGCATGGAGACCATCAACAACATATGTTGACATTACTGCATTTATTTACAGCGAATTCACGTCTCCTAGGAAACTACATTAAGTGATAAATGAGAGACACTCCCCGTCAATCTGTAGCTGAGAGAATAGTTCTGCACCGGCTCTGCAGGAACTAAACTTTCTTGCTCCGATGTGGCAACACACCGCTGTAGTGACACCAAAATAAGATCCTGAATAAGTTCAAAATGTAATACTTTACATTCGGTTTTGTCTCTCCTTTTGTGCTTGATTGTGCTTACAAAAATGTTTATATTCACAAAAGATTTTAGCAAGTAAAGAAGTTAATCATAAACTTCAGATTATAACTGTACGAATAACTTGAAGCATCAGAAATCTTTCTATAAAATTAAAGATGTAATAATAAAACACACTGTGGTATTATTTACTAAGAGTTAAACTGTCGGAACGATCAGATTTGATTGACGGTAGAACCCTAAGCAAACAGCTCACAAACTGTCATCAGACTTTCATTCAGATATTGCGAAATCCACGTCAAACCAAGAACAAGTAAGCAGATCAAACTCAAATCCTTCATTAAATATACTTAAACCTTTCCAACTTAAAAACGCTTTGACGCAAATCACTGCAGTGATTCCAAATATCCATATCAAATATTTTCTTAAATTAACGTCTTAATCTCGCACTTGTCTTTATATTAGATGTACATCCAGTACCCAGCCCACTTTGAGCACAAACACACTCTGTGGGCTCTGGGATATATTGCAAATAAATGGAAATGTCTTGATTTTCCTACATTAGCATTTTAATGGAGTATGGGACCATCTTGTGATTAATTTTCCTGAAGATGCATGTACAAACACAGCGCCTGCAGCTCTGCCATCACCCCATCTTTCTCCTCTTCCCCTTCCTCACTCCATCCATTTCCTGCACATGTACCATTCCTCTCTCCCTCCCTCTCTCACCCACCCTGCCTTCCATTCTCTCTCGGACTTGACGGCCATCCTTGGTTCAAATTTGCATGCAAAGTGATGAAATCATACAGACCTACACCTGTGCCTGCAAAACACACCCTCCCCTCATTCAAATCTGAATCGCACACACTGAAACACACACACTCACACACTTCTGCACACACAGTACTTTTCAAAACACAGACATACTTTCCAATAAATAATGCATGCTGATCGCATTGTTCCTCCAGAAGCAGAGCGAACGAAAGAAAGACTGAGAGGAGGAACTCGCCCATCGTATCACTAAGCTTAAAAAAAGAATTGACTTTAATAAAATCCCTCTTTATCCTTCCTAATAATGAAGAGCAGTAATGAAACCCCTTGATTCATTTGAATGTGCCCCTCATGGGCAGAGATGTTCTCCTCTTGCTATAACACTGCTGTAGTACTCTCTTTCACACACACTTTCACACAGTCCCCCCCCTCCTTTGCTTGGTTACTTTTCTATGATCTTCTGATTACTGCTCTATAACACTCCCTCTCTCCCCGTCTTTCCACCATTGACTCTCCTGTTGTGTTGCCTCCAGTTTCTCTCTCCCTTCCCCCACTTGCTTGCTGATATCATTTCTTTTTGCTGGAGAAAGCTGATGTGTTGGCCCTGTATGTGCTTAACCACAATTCTGACAGGGTTTTTACAAAACTGCATGTGCACAACAGACTTTAGACGCTGCAGTGAGAGAAGATATTATGACATGTCCTTGCATCTAAAATCTAAACCATAACTCTGAGGAAGTCTGTTTCCACAGCTGAACTGCAGGCTATTCATACAGTTCACATGTGAAATGGAATAGAAAATGGCTTTATGTTTGTACACAATTTGGCATAAAAGAAATGATGAGAAGACGGTACAGGAGCAAAACAGTACGCCCTGGCAAAATGGTCAATTATAAAAATGACAGAAGCTCTGTTTCTTCAACCTGCAGATTCCTCTCATGTTGACATGTTGGAATGTTCTTTATAAATACCTTTTGCCTACAGTATTGCACACATGCACAGTAAGAAGAAAACCGTGCTCTCGCTGCAGAGCCATTTCTCTCACTGCGACGCCCCTCATGGAGCTGAAGCAGCATATATCATTAATAAACTTAAAAAACATTGTAGAGGGGGAAAATGTGGAATCGGATCTATAGTATCTGAAGAATCGCCATGCATGTGAACATGTTTTCAAATGTTCTGCCTTATTTCTCACAGTAACCTGGTGTCTTGTGTGTGTGTAATTGTAGTTATTATCTCTCTCACACCATCCTCCCACCCTCCCTGTCATTATCCCTCCCTCCCTCCCCCCCCTTCATCCCTCGCAGTCTTGTGCTCTCTGCTGAGTCTTATCAGTTTGTGGGATGAAGGTTAGCCGGCCTCCAGTCGAGCCTTGCCAGTCTAAACTGGGCAGTGGTCTCGGCTGCACCGGCTACTGCTTCATTACCATGGCGACATCACTGGTTGAACTCTCCATCATTATCCATCCTCCATAGAGAACTATGGCTCTGTGCTCATTATGGATATCATTGTGGAGGGCATGAATTATACATGATGTAATCACCATATCTTCAGGAAAAGGATGCCAGCCTATTTTCTGTTTGATGAGCATTTGGTGCATAATGGATTTTTATAAGGGACGATTGCTGCGATATTCACACAATGGAAGAAAATCAGAAATCTGTCTAATCAAGTGTTTGGAAAAAGATGTCAGACCATGATTTTATTTTTTTTACGTCGAACTTTAATAACCTTTTTGAAACTAGACATTAGCGTTTTAATGGTTGATATCCTATCCACTGAAAATGTTTTCTCTTACTCCTATTCCCCTTAAAATGTCTGACCTTGACTATTTACACTTGATCTGAGATTGAAATGTACCCAGGTCGAACTAGATCAGGAATGTCACAAATTCACAAGCCAATCACTGTTAGATCTGCAAATGCAAAAATTAGCATTATCATAATGATATCTAGGCAAACATAGTAATGGGCAGTTTTGGATATAAACCTGACCCTCAAGCTTCCTTCCACCATCCACCCAAAAGTCCGCTGAATATCATTGTTTTATGTGTTACATCCTCTAACACTGTCTGTCACTGCAAGTTACAAGTGAACATGCTAACAAAGAAGATACACAAATCAAAGATGCTAACTACACTACACATTCTGATACTCTGCTAGTACCTCATTTTGCAGGGCCATTTTGAGTTTGGGTTATTTTTCCTCCCATTTATTGAACCTGTGATGCCAGTGCTACCATAACACCCCAAACATTTTACAAGAAAGATATTCCCCAATAATGCTAAATATCGCTTACTTTGTTCTTTAATGTTAGGCAGCGTTGTGTGTTGCCTCTCCGCTGCAGGACCCTCACAGGTTTTCTATTCCGGTCAGGCAGTATCTTATCTTCAGCTCTACATACAGTTACCTGGTGTCATGATGAAGCACACTGCCATCTGCCTGTCAGTTACACTCTGAACACAACATTTACTATTATCTCTCATGCCTTATACAAACTCTTACACTGACACAACCGGTTTGCCTTTACATTGGGGGATTTGATAAGGTTTTTTGTAAGGGAGCAACTTACCAGTATTTTCATTATCAATGAATCCGTCTATTATTTTTTTCTTCATTGATAGATTCATAGTTTTGCTTTCTCATTGCATGTTTTATCTAATTAAAAGTATAAAACTCAATTGTATTCAATTTGCTAGAAAATATGGCAAAACAAAAACATTAAATCAACATATTTTGAGACACAGGACATTTATAAGATATGGAAAAAGCAATGTATTGATGTTTAAAATAGTTGAAGATTTATTTTATATCCTTTAATTAAAAGACCATTCTACTAATGCGTACAGACCTATTTTGGAGTACCCCATTATTTATTTTTTAGTGCAAAATAAAGTGAAAGTTTCTTGAAACTTTATGGATCTGAATAATTATTTGATATTAAGTTAAACGAACACCAGCTATGTGTCATTTAAAATATGTCTAATAAAATAAAAAAATGTTTAATGCTATTTGCATTTAGTTATGTTGTATATATTGATTATTGCCCCAGTGCCACACAATTACTGAATTAATAGATTATGAATACATTTAATAATCAGTGTTTTTAATAATTCTCCAAACCTGAATTATATATTATTTTTATAAATGTTATGTGTTCCCAGAAATAACACAACATAACGTAAACCCACGGAAAAGCTTATGTTGTCCTTGTGTTCATCCAACTGCATGCTTGAACACGGCTGGCTATTTTTGTGCACCAGTCAAAGGTTTTTTTTTAAGTTCACATTTTTTATATTTCTTAAAGTCAGACCTTGAACTTACTACCTTGAAAGTGGCTGCAAAGGGGTAAACACCTAGGACAAAGATCGAGATTAATCCAAGACGTTATCATATCTATCCATAACAAAGAATGATATGTTGTATTTTATAAATATAACAATTTAAAAAGTTGTCAATAAACCAAACCAGGAGAGATAACACTATGTTTAGGTTGTCAATAAAGATTAGCTTTTTTCTAATAGCATAAATGGGATCATATTTCTCTGATTTGTGATCCTTTCTACTTCGCTGTGCTAATAAAACTCATTCAGGAGTTCAGAAGCAGAGTCCTTCACTTGACATGAAGGATTTTATTTATTTTTAGAAAGTGCTGTGATTAAAAAAAAACGTGAGCCTTTATATGGAGGAAATAATTAAGTACAATCAAACTTCAATGATTAACCACTGAGTGAATACAACATTTAAGATCCGTCTCATTATGAAGGATTGTGCTATAAATAAAACAAATACATGTACGGTAATCAACCCCATTGTAGAGTAACCATGCACCAGGCCAATCAGGAGTGTTGCTGTTTTGATTATTTCATTTCATTGTGTCACAAAGTAGGATGTCAGAAATTGCGATCTAGAAATTCAGGTTTCCTTAAAGGCAGTCATCCTCCCTGCTGGAGTGTTCCTGAGCAAGCACTCCTAATCTAGGTAGATCTTGTTTTGGACATCCTTAGGCGCTTTCACACCAAGTACTTTTCCCAGGAATAGTTCCCGGAACTTTTATTTCCCCGGAACTATCTAGTAAATCGATTCACACCGGAATAAGTCCCTGAGGGAGGATTACCCAAATGAAGCAAGCCCCCAGGAAGTGGGCCGGACTCTGAGGAAAATATTCGTTGTGTCCAAACGGCGGTACTACAACTTCCGTATCAGTCCTTGATGTCCCTAGGCCCAGAAAGAGTTTTTCCCATTGACTAACATTGGGAAAGAGTGGTCTGTAAATTGTTGGATAATTATTTTTTAACCAAATAAACTACCTATATGAACATTTGTATAGCCCTTATCAAAAACATTAGGTCCTCATGTTGTAAAATGTGCTAATAACGTTATTCTGAGAGTTATTTTCCTCGGCATTAATAATGCGCGTCTGACAGTGGGAGTTCGGGGGACGGGGCTTAAGGGGCAACTCAACTGCGCATGCTCTATGAGCGCACATATGGGTACTTCTGCTCCGACAGCCAGGCATGACGGTTAATCTGTGACGTTTCGCTCTCTCAAAAGTTGGGCCATTTTGTCCTCATGCACCAATGAGCAGCTCTCGTAGGAAAGAACGAGACCCCGCCTCCCACGCTGTATCCAGTTCTTATTATACATCCATAAAATGAAGCCGCTGACGTCACTTCTTCTTCTGCTTTGGGTTTACTGGCAGGCTGCAAACAACTTCACGGCGTATACTGCCATCCGATGTCCCGGAGCCCCCGGAGTCCGGGACTTTGGGTGGCAGTAAATCGCCACCCAAAGGCCCGGGTAAATCGCCAGAAGCACCTCCACATCACTCCTCCGATTCCACGTTTTATTTTGTGTTGCCATAAGTTAGTCTCTCTCCGTTGGTGCTTGTGAGACTGACCGTTGAGCGGCCCGACCAAGCAAGCAGGCAGAGGCAGAACGTCCAAAAATATAACCCGACGTGGGCATTTATTAAAACAATGTGCACAAAGTTCACACAGCCTCAATCCTGCTGCTGTTCACGCGAGCCCAGCCTGCAGCCACCAGGATCTCAAACACACACTACTCTACCAGCCTCTGGAAAACAGCACCTAAATACAAACACTGACTAATTAGACACGGGTGAGGGGGAGCAATTAAACACAGGTGAGGGGGAAGCAAACACAGGGCACCAGGTGAACACAATCGGGTAATCAGCAGAAAGGAACACAGAGACGACCGGAAACAACAGACAAGATGAGGGGTGAACACTTATATAATTAATGCCATCTAATAAATAGCAGTAACGGCGTCTCGTTGTTACAGTGCTCTCTAGCAGGGACTAAAAAGGGGTGAAAAGGTTCCAGAAAAAAAAGATATTTTTGTTGTGAACGCAACATCCCAGGAACTATCGGAACTTTTTCTGGGAAAAGTACTCGAGAAGGCAATCAAATACATGTCTCCTCCGGGAATCACTAAAGATATTATGTCATGTGCGGGGAGGCGTGTGGCGCAGTGGACTAGCGCGTTGGTGTTGGGATCAGGATCAGGGGGTCACAGGTTCAAACCCCACTGCAGTCAGCATGTCGTTGTGTCCCTGGGCAAGACACTTCACCCCAAATTGCTCCTGTGGGGATTGCCCACAGTATTGAGTATGTAAGTCGCTTTGGATAAAAGCGTCTAACAAGTAAAATGTAATGTGCATTAGCTACGTATTCCTCTCCACTCGACATCGACGCACAAGCTGAGATTCAACAGCTCTTGTGTCTGCTTGATCCTGAGCACCATCTTTATCTCCTAGTAAACAACTCGGCCTTCTCACATCAAATGAAAATCAGCAAAGGAGCCCTGGCTGCTCTTAACTATAAACACTCTGCACAAAATGGCTTCCATCTCTCAGAGTTGATAAAAGCAGCATTATTTTTTTCTAAGTCGGCGCATCATCATCCGCAAGAGTTGCCTGATTAGACAGTCCTAAACTCTGATTGAATTCTAAACATTTAGCTGATCACAAACATGGGCAGCGCTGAGTGTTGCTGTTAGGGTGCTTCATGATATAATGACTTGGGCATGGCGTATATATCTCATGGAGCCAAACGCTAAAGACATTGTTAACCACAGGATATACAGTGGGGCAAAAAAGTATTTAGTCAGCCACCAATTGTGCAAGTTCTCCCACTTAAAAAGATGAGAGAGGCCTGTAATTTTCATCCTAGGTATACCTCAACTATGAGAGACAAAATTAGAAAAAAAATCCAGAAAATCACATTGTCTGATTTTTAAAGACTTTATTGCAAATTATGGTGGAAATAAGTATTTGGTCAATAACAAAAGTTAATCTCAATACTTTGTTATATACCCTTTGTTGGCAATGACAGAGGTCAAACGTTTTCTGTAAGTCTTCACAAGGTTTTCACACACTGTTGCTGGTATTTTGGCCCATTCCTCCATGCAGATCTCCTCTAGAGCAGTGATGTTTTGGGGCTGTCGCTGGGCAACACGGACTTTCAACTCCCTCCAAAGATTTTCTATGGGGTTGAGATCTGGAGACTGGCTAGGCCACTCCAGGACCTTGAAATGCTTCTTACGAAGCCACTCCTTCGTTGCCCGGGCGGTGTGTTTGGGATCATTGTCATGCTGAAAGACCCAGCCACATTTCATCTTCAATGCCCTTGCTGATGGAAGGAGGTTGTCACTCAAAATCTCACGATGCATGGCCCCATTCATTCTTTCCTTTACACGGATCAGTCGTCCTGGTCCCTTTGCAGAAAAACAGCCCCAAAGCATGATGTTTCCCCCCCCCCATGTTTCACAGTAGGTATGGTGTTCTTTGGATGCAACTCAGCATTCTTTCTCCTCCAAACACGTCGAGTTGAGTTTTTACCAAAAAGTTATATTTTGGTTTCATCTGACCATATTACATTCTCCCAATCCTCTTCTGGATCATTTATGCTCTCTAGCAAACTTCAGACGGGCCTGGACATGTACTGGCTTAAGCAGGGGGACACGTCTGGCACTGCAGGATTTGAGTCCCTGGCGGCGTAGTGTGTTACTGATGGTAGCCTTTGTTACTTTGGTCCCAGCTCTCTGCAGGTCATTGACTAGGTCCCCCCGTGTGGTTCTGGTATTTTTTCTCACCGTTCTTGTGATCATTTTGACCCCGCAGGGTGAGATCTTGCGTGGAGCCCCAGATTGAGGGAGATTATCAGTGGTCTTGTATGTCTTCCATTTTCTAATAATTGCTCCCACAGTTGATTTCTTCACACCAAGCTGCTTACCTATTGCAGATTCAGTCTTCCCAGCCTGGTGCAGGTCTACAATTTTGTTTCTGGTGTCCTTTGACAGCTCTTTGGTCTTGACCATAGTGGAGTTTGGAGTGTGACTGTTTGAGGTTGTGGACAGGTCTCTTTTATACTGATAACGAGTTCAAACAGGTGCCATTAATACAGTTAACAAGTGGAGGACAGAGGAGGCTCTTAAAGAAGAAGTTACAGGTCTGTGAGAGCCAGAAATCGTGTTTGTTTGTAGGTGACCAAATACTTATTTTCCACCATCATTTGCAAATAAATTCTTTCAAAATCAGACAATGTGATTTTCTGGATTTTTTTTCTTTCTCATTTTGTCTCTCATAGTTGAGGTATACCTAGGATGAAAATTACAGGCCTCTCATCTTTTTCAGTGGGAGAACTTTCACAATTGGTGGCTGACTAAATACTTTTTTGCTCCACTGTACATTGATGGGGAAAGCAGATTTCAGCTGCCAGACTGAGAAAACATAATGCCAGCCGTAGCAGTCCTGTAAGCACACTGGAATGCCCTAATGAGCCCTGTTAATAAATAACTGTACAACACCCTCATGCAGATAATGGAGGATTCTGGAAAGTTTTCCATTGTCAGTGTGGGTGTAACTTTCAGATCTAACCTTTTGTTCCGGATCCCTCTTGCATTGTAGTTTTTTAATTTGAGTGACGCTGAAAGGATTTGTGTCTTTGTTCTGCATGTGAATGTTGTTGTATGTTGTGTGTGTGCATGTGTGAGTGTGTGTGCCTGTGGTGTACCAAACAGGGAAAAAGTAGCAAAGCCACTAGCAAGTTAATAAACTCCAGCTGGGCTTTGTTGTGCTGAGGACAGGCAACAGAGCCCAGCACATTCTCTGTAGCTGAGCTCACACATCTTCTCTGCAAACCAGAACTAAGCCCAGCACCCAGGGTTTTCGAGGTTTTTACTGAAACGTTTTTAAGAATATTCATACTACCCCTACTTGTAAGTATTGGTAGCCACAGCGTGAGTTGAGTTTCCTTAAAGTGTAGTAGCATTTCAATTTGTTTTTACTATTGCTTTGCAACCAGATAGGAGCTAACTAGATATACATATATTTAAAATAATTATCATTGTGTAGTTTTTTTTTATCTTATCATGTTATCTTTATCATGCTTCCAAAAAAAGTAGTGGAAGAAGTAGTTGAATCCTTTACTTGAGTAAAAGTAAAACACTGTAAAAAATGGTCCATTACATTTCAAAGTCCTGCATTCAAAATCTCACCAAAGTGAAAGAAGAAACGTATTATCACCAAGATGTAAAGTATGGAGACTCGAGGTAGTCACAATGGAGTAAAGTACAGGCACCTCCAATGTACATTCCTCTGCTGGTCTTACAAAATGTTTAAAGTTGTGTAATGGACCTTAACTTGACTATATGAAATGTACACTTAGTTGCCACTTATACTAAAAGCAGCAGATCTTCAATAACTCCTTTCTTCATGAAGGTTGTAATGTTCAGTCCTTGTCAAAGCAGCCTTACAGAGGTGTCAATTCAATTGAAAACACTTTTAAAAGCTGTAGTTTGAAGTGCTGAAAGTGTGTTATATATTATGTTGTATACACTATTTACCTACAGAGACAGTGGAAACACAAACTATACAAACTATGGCTGTACCCAGGTTTTTATTTTATTTACCTTGACGATTACTTCTCAAACTTAGGTCGACATATTATGAAAAACGTCTCAGAATAGTAGTTTGAACACCATACTTAATAAAATAGCAACTGACTGCATGTTTAGTGTCCTCCTTGGTTTATTTCCTCTTCACAGTAAACATTACCCCTTTGGAGGTCATTCTCCCATCTGTCAGTCTCTCCCCCACCATCTGTCTCTCCAACACAGTCAGTTTACATTGTTACTCTATGTAAGATGCAGCACAGGGGGGTCTCAAACAGTAAACCATGAAGGACAGAGAGTCTGCAGTCTCTATACCTTATGCTCTCTGAGGTGCAAGATAGCACATCATTCCTGACAGTTAAAGCATGATTTAAAAACGGTTTGATTTATCTTCGTCAGGCACATGTCCTTTTTTTCTTTTCAAGTCCATTCTCTTCTAGAGAACTCTGTAATACCCACTCTCCACCGTTAAAGGCTGTCTCTAAAGCAGGGAGCGAGCGATGTTTAATCAAAACAAACTCTTGGTAGTGAATGACACACAGCCACTGCACTGATACAAGCTCTTGTTTGTTCATTTTAATTACACCTGTGAAAATGTGTGTCCCACTTATTCATTCATGTTCTTGATCTAATAAGCACCACCAAGCAGAAACAAGATTAGATAGAGCTGTGGCAGAAATGTGCTCCATAACTGAAATGACATTTCTGCTTATAGCATCAGTCATTTTGTGGCGTCTTTCAGTGAAGTTAAATAGACACTTCATTCATTGAAATTACATTCTGTATGAGATATAATCAACTTAATAATTTCAATTGACTTCAACTAATGAGTTTCTGCTTCAACTACATGTCATAAAATCAAACTAAGCCTCCTCTAATTATATGTATTAAATGATCCAAAGTCATTCATGCAGTTCATGTATTTTCAAAGATCTACCAAAGCTTCTTTTAGAATGTATAGCAAGAAATATTTGTATTAATAATGATGAATGTTGTATCATCGCTGACATTTAAAAAGCAGTAATACATAGTTCGAAATAACGCCGGAGCCACCAGCCACTTAGTTTAGCATAAACACTGTAAACAGGGAAACAACTCCCTAGGAAGTCATCTGACAAATCAACAACTCCCCGCCCTCGCACTTTTGGATGATAACTCATTACTGAGCTTAATAGAAGCTGATCTGGAGCTTGTTCAGTCTTTATGCGCTGCTTAGCTAACCAGCTACTGACAAACAAAATGTTTTCTAGCATAAGCAGCTACACAAACTGAAAAACTGCATAATGTGGCAAAATCATGACTCAACTTAAACCATGCCTGATCATGTATAAATATAAATCTTTGCATTTCCTGCTGGGTTTCAGTACCTAACTGTTATCGATCATTCAATACCAGCAAATGATTCAGGTCTGATATCCTTAAAAAACAAACGGTGTATGCATTTCACATATTGAAGAAGTGTGTGTGTTGGGGTAAAAGTCAGTTTGTGTGTTTGTGAGAAAGAGGAAGGCATCAATCCAAGCTCATTTCAACCCTTCTCATATCTCTCCTCAGCACACATTCAAACACAAGAAAAAAAAGAGTCTACTGCCAAGAGAGGGAGGGAGGGAGGGAGAGTGAGATATAGAGCGATGGAGAAATGATGGGGGAGAGTGAAAGAAAGAGAGAGAGCAAGAGAGGACAGGGTGAGCGAGAGTGAGAGAGCACTTTCTATTTATAGCCTGTGTGCCCGGAGAGGAGGAAGACTGTTGTTCGAAAGCACACTTGGTGCTTATGATTGTGTTCTGCAGAACACAGGCTGCCACTCCGAAGGAGAAGGAATATACAATAAGTACATGCCATACAAATGATACACCATGTGGGTGGGAGGGTGGGGTCCTTACTGGGTAGATAAATGGCTGTTTGAAAGGCTGATGAGAGGGGGAACCTGATTGGTCCAGTAATCTCCCCCCTCAACGGCACACATGAACTATAATAACCTCTACCTTCTCTATCCTGCTCGGTGTGTTGATCATTCATGCACACACGTTCATTAAATAAGAATATGGCTAACTACTCGAAATATAAAATATAGAGGTTTCTTTTTAGGTCATTGGGATAAATGAATCCCAAATTGGGAAATGTTTTCTTGCAGCAGGATTTAAAACAAATGATTGAACATAATTATAAGTATAAAAGAGCAGAAATAAACAATTACACAAGACAAAACAGAACTAAAGAGTGACATGTTTGACCTTGAATAAAGCAACAATGGTCATGTAAAAAATATATCTTTAGTGCTGCGTGGGTGAGCAAACCCACCACTGACTTATTATCTCAATATAATGACAAAATAAAATCATTAAACATTTTTTCTAAAGTGTATTAACTATATAACACAAATTGTCCCATAACATGTCAACATGCTGTTTGGCTCATTTGTAGCCTGCCTGCATCTTCAATTTTGGATTGTTAAAATATTTATTTAAAAAACTAAATAAAAAAAGATGATTTAGAGTATTCAAGTTAACTTTCTTTATATATATACTTAGAGCATAACATATGTCCTGTCGGTAGAAAAATGTATCCTGTCCATTTTTTGTGTGACGTGAATAAATAATGTATAGTTTTATACAAACACTAAGTCTTTACTAAGTCAGTATCTGCAAAGACCCTGCCCTCTGTCTGTATTTTCAATGTTCTCTGTTCAGGACATCCTCTTTAATAAGTGCACCTAAAAGTGGAAGCTACGGAAATGACTGACATAGTGCCAGATCAAACACAAAATATATTTGTTTACATTTGGACAGAGCCAAGCTAGCTGTTGCTACCTGATTCCAGTCATATTGCTAAGCTAAGCTAATTGCTTTAAACCTTTAGCTTCATCCTGAGCAGAAACAATAGCGGTTGCAATGTTTTCATCCAATACTCAGTGAGAAAGTGTATACGCTTATTTACTAGAAGGTTGTCCTTTACCTTTAAGTACAAATAGCAAAACACCACCAGGTTTCAAACCGTATAGCTCTTTGTTACATGCTAACCTCGGTCTAACATGTACACTCAAACTTTTCTGGCCTTTGCAAACTTGCTGTCTCTTCAGTGGGGGCTGTTTTAGCACACCAGTTATTTCCAGGACCTCTCAGTGGACCTATAAATAGAACACACACACACACACCCAATCACAGACACTCACTCACGCACACACACACACCCTTCTATTTCACCTCTGTGCGAGGTGGTTTTGACGTCCAGGTGTTCTTAAGCTCTTACTAATTGGATGCCTGTCTACGTCAGTAATGCATAGCTGTGCACACATTTTTTCTTTTTTGTCTTCTTTTAATGTTTACTTCCGTAGATTAAAAACTTTGATTAACTGTATTTTACTTGTACTTTAATGCTTGGTCTCATTTGCTGAGGCTTTGTCTTCTCCAACTCCCTCTTTCTGATTTTCCCGGGTATTAAACATATCTCTCTTTCCTGTCTTCCTGTCTCTGCAGCGTCAGACAACAGCCAGCGATTTCAGGAGACGTGTTTCGCCTTTGCATTAACGCCACAACAAGTCCAGCAGATCAGCAGCTCGATGTAAGATGAACACCGCTCCGTCAGTGCAGCATGCTGTTCATGAATAATTCATACTTGAGCATGATTTCTGTAGATATGTGGTGATATTTGTATTCCTGTGCTCGAAGGGACATCTCGGGGACCACATGTGATTTCTCAGTTCAAGTTCAGTTGCGGTTTTGCCTGTCGGAGACGAGCTGTCCTCAGGAAGACCATTTTCCACCCAATCTGTGTGTGAAAGTCAACGGGAAGCCATGTAACCTTCCGGTGAGGAGTACTCTCAGTAACTCTTGCATGCTAGTGTTGAACCCATTCTCATTACTATTTGACTTTTTAATAAACACAACAGAAATGCTAATATTCATCCTTTCCCCTCTGATATTCATGTAGGGTTATCTTCCTCCAACCAAAAACGGCGTAGAGCCCAAGCGGCCGAGCCGGCCCATCAACATTACCTCTCTGGTCAGACTGTCCACCACCGTGCCCAACACCATCGTGGTGTCGTGGACCGCTGAGATCGGAAGGGTAAGAACCAGAGAGTCAAGGAACACTTTCATACCAATGACAGTTAGCAGGTAACAATCAGAATCAAGTTTATTGCCAGGTACGTTTACACATACAAGGAATTTGCTTTGGTATCTGGTGGTGCGAACATAAACTATCTAAAAAAAACAAGTTGCAAAGTAGGTACAAAATATATATATATACGGATAATAAAAAATAAGTATTTTTATGAAACAATTTAGGATGAAAAAGGATGCTAAAGACAAGTATTTACACCAAGTTTAAATGTAACTATATCAATTTAGGTAGCATGACTAAACATTCGCTGCCAATGGCTACTTAAATATATTGATTTGCTGGCTGACTGTCGTTGGGGTTGGAGACATCACTTCAGACTTCGGTTACTGATGATGGTTCTTTTTCGTCGTTTTATATACTTAATGTTGAGACAGAGCAATTGTTTGCATCACTGATTATCATCTTCAATCAGATCTTTCCATTTATGGTAATGAGACAATCACTGATTTATCATTTCATCTATACCGTCCAAGCTTTACACGCCTTTTATATAACGCAATATATTAATATGACCTCTTTATCTTAAGAAATTTGCTGATGCAAATTCTTGTTAACCCTGATCGAAATGCTAATTGATGATTACATGTTGTTTTTGAAGTTTGTAGGAAATGAATGTACACTTAAAGCAGACTTCTATTCTATAATTACACTTTTTAGCTGCAGTGTTTATGGGATTAAATGGTTCTATTAGGTTGAATTTGTGGGATGCAGTTTGACTCATGATTCAGACAGCCAAAATAACATTAAATAGTGTAGAGTAATGAAACATAAAACTTCAGAAAGTCTGTGCGTATAACCGTATAGAGTCAAAAGGCAAGCTCAGTCAAGGCACAGTTATTGACAAAATCCCCCTTTTAGACCCAATAAATGTACATTTATCTTGCAATAACTTTATTATCTCATATGCTCACTTATATTTAGCTTGAGGCTGTTGTAGAGATGGCAGTAGAAGAACCATCTCAACATGAAAGTACATGCTGACCTCAAATGTCTTCCTCTCCTCTGTGCTCCCGTACACATGGCTGAACATACATTTGTCTCAGAGCACGAGGATCGACTTAACGTTACAAAAACATCCCGCCTGCTGAATCACCTCCAGTCACACCATTAGAAGTCACTCTCTGTGCTGGCCTAGAGCTTTGACCAAAAAGTGAAAAACAAAAAAGCGTCTCTGGGTGGGATTTAAAGTTGTATTCTGCCCATGCTGACATTATTTCCTGCATTAATGTGTGTCCTCAGAGTTACTCCATGGCAGTTTACTTGGTGAAGCAGCAGTCGTCCACAGTGTTGCTACAGAGACTACGAGCCAAAGGCATCAGGAACCCCGACCACTCCAGAGCTCTCAGTAAGGATGGTCTTTTTCTTTTTTTAGAGAGATGCACTGATCAATATTTACCTTATATATAAGCTGATCAGGCACTGGCCAGACATGACAAATACACATTTGAGATTTGATTCATCATTCAAACTCCTTGGTGTGTTTGTTCTCTTTGTAATCAAATAATAATTGGTCAAATAAAAAAAGTGTTATAACTCACCAGTGCCTATTCCATTAGCGCCACAGATTGGAATAGTAGAAAGATTTGGTTTAAATGTAACTTGCATTTCGTTGTAGAAAGTCTTCCCTTACATTGAAATAAATGAATCCTTCTGTTTATCTTGTGCGCAGCAAAGTTTGAAACTCAAAAACCCCAGATTTTTAAAAACCACATCTATACTGTATGAATCTCATTCTGTGTGTGAGCGATATAAGAAGCTTCAGGTGCAGAGGAGCCTACGTCAGCATGAGGAGCTCTTTCTCTCCAACATTATTCATTACCTCGGTTTGAATCACCTATTCAAGAAGTACAAACCTGTTGTCTGGTCCTTGCTCACGTATGAGTGTGTGTGTGTGTGTGTTTCCCTTCTTCCTGCAGTCAAAGAGAAGCTCACAGCAGACCCAGACAGTGAAATAGCCACGACCAGCCTTCGAGTGTCGCTGCTCTGCCCGGTAAACATGCTCCCTGCTCCTCGTGACTTCACAGCAGTGTTTAGAGATTTAGTCATGCCAAGACACGTCCGTCCATTATTTTCTTTGCATGTGTCTCAACCTGCCTATATGCCCTCAAATATGTGTTGTGTACCTCATCCACCTTTCAAATGTCTTCTCTTCCCCCATCATGCACCTTCTCCATGTGGGTTTAGCATATTTGTGACGTGTGCATGCTCTCCATCCCTGCTGTGTGTGTCCTCTTCATGCTCTGACTAAACGTGTGTGTGCGTGTGCGTGTGCGTGTGCGTGTGCGTGCGTGTGTGTGTGTGTGTGTGTGTGTGTGTGTGTGTGTGTGTGTGTGTGTGTGTGTGTGTGTGTGTGTGTGTGTGTGTGTGTGTGTGTGTGTGTGTGTGTGTGTGTGTGTGTGTGTGTGTGTGTGTGTGTGTGTGTGTGTGTGTGTGTGTGTGTGTGTGTGTGTGTGTGTTTGTACACTTTGCAGCTGGGGAAGATGCGGCTGATGATCCCATGCCGGGCGCTGACATGCTCCCACCTGCAGTGCTTTGACGCCACACTGTACATCCAGATGAACGAGAAGAAGCCCACCTGGGTGTGTCCTGTCTGCGACAAGAAGGCTCCCTACGAACACCTCATCATCGACGGGTACGTTTCTCAACCCGGCATCCCCCCATCCTGCAACCACCCGTCAGAATAGATGCGATAGATGTTCAGAACCATTAACCTTAAAACCCAACAGGGCCCCATGTCCGACTACAAGCTTTTTGTCTGCCGCATTTCAGCTGCATGTTTGGGTTTTATACACTCATTCATTTGTTTTGCATTAGCTGTAAACCTCTATTAGCTGTTAACCTGATCTTAACACTTTTGTCACTACATTACTCATTAGCCAATTTGTACACTGATACATTGTGATTTATGTTGATTTATCTCAAAACCTAGAGCTTCACAGAAACACAACTTATCTAAATCTCCTCTTTTGAAGCCATTTGAAGGATTAAACATTATGGAATGGACTTGGTATTTGCTGTAGGATGACTCTAAGTTTGTGTGATGCCATCTTGTGGATTTGCTATGGTCGGCTTGAATTCACTGGAGAAACTGGGTCACTGAAAAGATGTCTCCGCAATTATTTTCAAACCACTCTTGCAGCATTTTCTTCCATCCTCGATGCATATGTTTATGTTACAAACACTCACTCGGCTATCTTTAAATCCTGAAGGAAGAGGGATAGTATGTGATATAAAAAAGAAAGGTGTTTATTATCTCATTAAAAAAACAGTTTTGGAGTAGATTCATTTTCTGTAGAAGTGAACATTCTTTGCTCAGCCTTTGTTTGAATAAAACCAATTTCTGTTTGTGTGTACTTTTTTCAAATAGTTTTTGTATGACGTGTATGTTTGTTTCAGGCTTTTCGTGGAGATCCTCAACAGCTGCATGGACTGTGATGAGATCCAGTTCAAGGAGGATGGCAGCTGGGCCCCCATGAGGTCTAAGAGGGAAGTGCAGGAGGTCTCCTCTGCTTCCTATAGCAACGGGCTGGATGGTGAGGCATATCATGAGGGATGAAGAGGGGGACAGGGCGGGGTTAAAAAAGAGAAAGGCTGCTTCTACATGAAGGCAGGGAGAAAAGCCTGAAAGTAATTAAGTTAGGATTACACACACATGGCAACTGGAACCTGCATTTCCATCCCCTCTTTGTGTATGCGTTGTCAGTTTTAATTTGGCGGGGCATCAATCATGATGCCACTGAATAAACTGCCTGTCTCCATAGTAACAAACACTGTTATTCATTTGAGAGCAGGGGACAATTGTATGTCTGCATTTTAGCACAGTTACAGTATTCAGCGGTGGTTTGTTTTTCACTCTGCAGCCTCAGGAAATGATAAACATGAGCACAGTGACTATAACAATGTGGCGGCTGCTCTCCAGGTTCATGTCGGACGTCTGCAGGCTCGGACCAGCGGGGCTCGTCCAACAGCCACGGTGACAGCAGCAATAGACAGAAGGTGGAGGTGATCGACTTGACGCTGGACAGCTCCTCAGAAGACGAGAGCCAGGATTCACCGCCTTCGCCACCGCCGCCACTTCCTCCTCCGCCCAAAAGACCGTGTCCCTCCATGTCCCCGCCCTCTCCGCCACACAACAAAGGGTCAGACACACACACACACACACACACACACACACACACACACACACACACACACACACACACACACACACACACACACACACACACACACACACACACACACACACACACACCATGTGAATAATCAATGACTTTTTACGATGTTTTATGTGATTGTTGCCTCTGTGTTTAGTTTCCTGTCTGTCTGTAACTTTGCGTGGTAGTGTTACCACTGAACAGGTCTCTCTTGAGAATAAGACCATGTGTCTCAATGACATTTTCACCCGTATAAATAAAGGCTAAAAAGAAAACCTGCACATTTAGTTAAATGGGTAAATGAGGCATATTTTAGCTGCTCAGATGGGTATTTATTCATTTAGATGTTTACAAATTCACGAGTTTTGCACTTGAACACACAAGTTGCTTTTCACAAATGAACAGCGCCCACAGAGGAAAGCAGAGAGTGCTGACTGAGGAGTTTTTCAGAAAGTGAATTTGATTTTACATCTAGAAATGGTTGACTTTCAAAAAAACACACAATCGTTTTATGGCACATAAGAATCGGGATCATAGGATTAAAGTTCAGCCAATCGTAATTCAATATGTATATAAATGTCAAGACAGCAGTAAATGCTTCACAAACCTCTCAGGATCAGAAGGATTGGAAACTTCTTCCAGCTGACAAACAGAGGTAGGGGGAAGAGCTTTTTTGGGCGCCCCTGTTACTATTCATTTTGACCATTGACCATGTTATGAGATGCACAGTTTCAATGTATTTAGAAGGTGGAAGCTTATGTATATACAAATCGGGAAACGTGAACTACATCTCCAAACGATTTACAGCCAGTGGAAGCTAAATATTTGACTTGTAATCTGCAGCTTACATTAGTTCACTTTTAATATGTGGTCAACGCTCTTTTTTCATTTTCTTACGAACTGCAAAAAGGAAGCGTTTGAGTTGGCTCTTGTTCTGATTCACGCCTCTCTCTCTTTGGGTATTACAGTTTCAAAGCTGTCCTTTATATGAAAATAATGCATTAAATATGATTTATCAGAAATAAGTATAACATATTAAGTGACGAATCAGAATTGAAAAGATCAGATTACATATCATTTGTGCTTTTCAGTAATAAACAGATCTGAGTCACGTACAGTGGGGAAAAAAAGTATTTAGTCTTTAGGCCTTCTCACATCAAATGAAAATCAGCAAAGGAGCCCTGGCTGCTCTTAACTATAAACACTCTGCACAAAATGGCTTCCATCTCTCAGAGTTGATAAAAGCAGCATTATTTTTTTTCTAAGTCGGCGCATCATCTTCCGCAAGAGTTGCCTGATTAGACAGTCCTAAACTCTGATTGAATTCTAAACATTTAGCTGATCACAAACATGGGCAGCGCTGAGTGTTGCTGTTAGGGTGCTTCGTGATATAATGACTTGGGCATGGCGTATATATCTCATGGAGCCGAAACGCTAAAGACATTGTTAACCACAGGATATACAGTGGGGGCAAAAAAGTATTTAGTCAGCCACCAATTGTGCAAGTTCTCCCACTTAAAAAGATGAGAGAGGCCTGTAATTTTCATCCTAGGTACACTTCAACTATGAGACAAAATGAGAAAAAGAAATCCAGAAAATCACGTTGTCTGATTTTTAAAGAATTTATTTGCAAATTATGGTGGAAAATAAGTATTTGGTCAATAACAAAAGTTCATCTCAATACTTTGTTATATACCCTTTGTTGGCAATGACAGAGGTCAAACGTTTTCTGTAAGTCTTCACAAGGTTTTCACACACTGTTGCTGGTATTTTGGCCCATTCCTCCATGCAGATCTCCTCTAGAGCAGTGATGTTTTGGGGCTGTCGCTGGGCAACACGGACTTTCAACTCCCTCCAAAGATTTTCTATGGGGTTGAGATCTGGAGACTGGCTAGGCCACTCCAGGACCTTGAAATGCTTCTTAGGAAGCCACTCCCTTGTTGCCCGGGCGGTGTGTTTGGGATCATTGTCATGCTGAAAGACCCAGCCACGTTTCATCTTCAATGCCCTTGCTGATGGAAGGAGGTTGTCACTCAAAATCTCACGATACATGGCCCCATTCATTCTTTCCTTTACACGGATCAGTCGTCCTGGTCCCTTTGCAGAAAAACAGCCCCAAAGCATGATGTTCCCCCCCATGTTTCACAGTAGGTATGGTGTTCTTTGGATGCAACTCAGCCTTCTTTCTCATTCCAAACACGTCTAGTTGAGTTTTTACCAAAAAGTTGTATTTTGGTTTCATCTGACCATATGACATTCTCCCAATCCTCTTCTGGATCATCTAAATGCTCTCTAGCAAACTTCAGACGGGCCTGGACATGTACTGGCTTAAGCAGGGGGACACGTCTGGCACTGCAGGATTTGAGTCCCTGGCGGCGTAGTGTTTTACTGATGGTAGCCTTTGTTACTTTGGTCCCAGCTCTCTGCAGGTCATTGACTAGGTCCCCCCGTGTGGTTCTGGGATTTTTGCTCACCGTTCTTGTGATCATTTTGACCCCACGGGGTGAGATCTTGCGTGGAGCCCCAGATCGAGGGAGATTATCAGTGGTCTTGTATGTCTTCCATTTTCTAATAATTGCTCCCACAGTTGATTTCTTCACACCAAGCTGCTTACCTATTGCAGATTCAGTCTTCCCGGCCTGGTGCAGGTCTACAATTTTGTTTCTGGTGTCCTTTGACAGCTCTTTGGTCTTGGCCATAATGGAGTTTAGAGTGTGACTGTTTGAGGTTGTGGACTAGGGGTGCAACAACTAATCGACTTAATCGATTAAAATCGATTACCAAATTAGTTGGCAACTAATTCAGTCGTCGATTCGTTGGTGACGTCATCACATGTGTTCTACACCCCGTTAAGCTCCAACGTTATCGCTCTTTTTATCGGTACAGGAGACATTTAAAACATATGTCATATGTATTATTGCTACATAAACATTATATCGCAGTCTTAGTGTCGCCAACTCAGTTTCTAATATGCAATATGACTACAAAATGCGTCTATAATGTATTTTCGATCTTCCCAATTCAGACAAGAGATCTCTCCCCCGCCTGCATGCGAGGGGGCGGGGCAGTTTACACACACACGCAGGAGATGGCGAAGAGAACGCGCTCCGAGGTGTGGTTAAACTTTAGCCGTCTCGATGTGGACAATGCTCGTTCCAAAAGTGCAATAAAAGTTTATCATATAAGGGCGGTAAAACGAGCAATTTGTCTAAACATTTAGCAAAAGTGCACCACATTCAGACGGAAAAAAAACATTGTTGTTTCTTTTGATGTGAAATATTATGCATTTAATTAAAATAAAAAGCAATGTTAGTTTTGTTCACAATTTGTTTAGTTAGTTTACCTTTTTTCTTGTCAAAAGAACCGTTAATACTATCGTTAAAAGGACCGGATCCATAAGCAGTATCGATATAAGTAGTAATACAGTTAAAACCTTAACGATCTGAATAATCGATTAATCGTTTCATTAATCGATAGATTAATCGATTATCAAATTAGTCGTTTGTTGCAGCCCTATTGTGGACAGGTGTCTTTTATACTGATAACAAGTTCAAACAGGTGCCATTAATACAGTTAACAAGTGGAGGACAGAGGAGGCTCTTAAAGAAGATGTTACCGGTCTGTGAGAGCCAGAAATCTTGTTTGTTTGTAGGTGACCAAATACTTATTTTCCACCATCATTTGCAAATAAATTCTTTAAGAATCAGACAATGTGATTTTCTGGATTTTCTTTCTTCTCATTTTGTCTCTCATAGTTGAGGTATGCCTAGGATGAACATTACAGGCCTCTCTCATCTTTTTAAGTGGGAGAACTTGCACAATTGGTGGCTGACTAAATACTTTTTTGCCCCACTGTATATGCAAAAACAAGCTTTGAGTGAGCCTTCAGTCTATGTAGCCATAGTTGAAACAAATTACAATAACGCAAGCCTAAGAGATTGCTGTGTTTCAATGTTCAACAACTCTGAGGAATTAGTTACGAAACACCTTTTGAAACAGCTGCTTTATCTTTACGAATTCAAATACATAATGAACATCTGGAAACTTCTGCTGCTTCATTTGACTTTTATGAATCATGTGACTGTTCAGAGGATTGTGCTTCCAGGTTCAAAGGAGGAGACGAGCCGCCCTCTGTCCTATCAAATACATGTGAAATGAAAGCAAAGCCTTATTATAGATTCATTTGCTTCTTCTCTAAACCTCTTCCTCTGTATCTGCCTGCAGGGTGTTGAACCTGCACCACCAGGTCTCTCCTGTCAGCTGCACTCCCAGCATGCCTGCCGTGGACACAAGCTACATCCCTCCTGTCCCCCCCCTCATTCAGGACTACAGACCGTACTACCACACCCCCACCGACCTGTCAGGTAAACGTTTAAGGGGTCAAATGTACTGTATTGTTTTTATTCAGCAAAATATCTAATGCTGGGTTTTATTAAATGCATCTGATTGAAAATACCATTAGACACATTCAGCTATATAATATAACTCCAGCTTTTAGTAACTTTAAATAAACATTATGCATTTGCACCTTTGATATCGGTTGGTATTGATGTTCACCATTATTCTGCCTGTGCTTGATTTCCAGAGTTGAGCTTCTTCTCGTTTCTTCAAGGTGACAATCATCAGGTATGTAAAACATCACTGAGTTTGGGGAGGTGTGTGGCGCAGTGGGTTGTGAGTTGGTGTTCGGATCAGGGGGTCACAGGTTCAAATCCCCCTGTATTGAGTATGTAAGTCGCTTTGGATAAAAGCATGTAACAAGTAATGTAATGTTTACCCTCCGGATCCTTTTTGTTTTCAGTGAAGCAGAAGCCGGTGTGTCAGAATCAGAATCAGAATCTTCAGTGTTATCTGATGAAAAAGTTCCTCTCTGCAGTGAGCAAAGATCTTTCATGCAGCGTCAAACGCTTCAGAATGAAATAAAGAATAGAGATTTTTAGGGTATTGTGGCCATAAGATGTGAGACAGTCTGCTGCTACACGCTCTAACTGTGTCACTGTCTGCTTCTGTCTCTACGGGCTATTTAAAGGAGACATGAGAGTGAGACGTTTGACAAATGATGGTCGTTACCCACCGGTTACTGGGGGGCTGAATGCTCCGAGGCGCTCGAACATAAATACAGTTGTTGCTTGATTTCTGACATCCTCATCTGTCAATCTTCTCCGTTTGATTTCTATTATCTACAATGTTTTTTATAAAGGGTTGGTTATCCCACATTACCAACAACAAAGCAATTTTCTTTTAATGGGACACTGTATCTAGATGTTTAGATCCTTTTGCTTTTGAGATTTCAGATACAGTACAGTAAGCTTTAATAGAATTTCAGAGAGTTTGAGAAAATTACATTTTAAAAATGTAACAGCAATTACCTTTCCAGAATCAGCAACCCCCGTTGCCCTGGCGATTTCCCCTTGCTGTGAACCGTTTTTATTGGATCATGATTCTCCCGGAGACTGTAAGCAGCATTTCTGTCGACAAAAGATAAATTGCTTCTGGAAAGACGCTACTCTTTAATATCTTGAAACACGGACTAAACAAAACCCAAACTACCTGCGTAGCCACTAAAGATTAGTAAATAATCTCATAGTATATTCTCATTTTTGATGCTTTGATTCTTCATGGGACACATTCAGTAATGAATAGTCATGCTGTCTGAACTTCCTAATGTCTGGTCTTTGGTCTAGCCTCAAACAGGGAACATTTTCACAAAGCATCATATCTGCAATACTAAATTGCACAAAAAAGCAGCCTTGCTCAAAGTGTTCCCTGAATACCCGTTCACAAAGCTGCTGACAGTCCTGAGATATGGAAATGGGTGACCTCAATTATCATTTGTGAATTTAGTCATATCTCAACTGCGATTGGTACAAAGATGACATTAAGTCAGTTAGTGCGAAAATAAAATCAATACACAGGGGCTAAAAATAGATTACCATTATTAATCTGCTGTAGCCAACAAACCTTAACCATTAAAGCAAAGTAACAATACTGACTTGTTAAAGACCTTCCTCATGCCGGCAGGGTACTTTTGTTTTTCCAGCTGATTTAACTTGTAGTTTGGTTATTCTACATACAGAATTAATATCTCCTCGTAATTCAACATTAGCCATTAAATCAGATGTATTGGTTAAGTTTAGTTTAATTTAGTACATTTCAACATACAACTTAAATACTCATATAATGATTTAAACAACTATGTGTTCACAACTAGCATTTTTCTCCTGGGTATTTTATTATTGCTTAATGTGCCTCGCTGCACATTATCCCTCACTTGGGACACCATCATAATATGCTCTCAACACTTCTTTAATATTTGTTTTATTTGAACTCGCTGGTACAACATTTATTACAAAAATGCTTTGTGACCTGCTCTCAGACTCAAATCGAAACCCAGCCAGTAGGTTTTTCTGTTTTGCAAACACTCTCCATGATAACCTCATCAGCCTCTGAACTCAGCCTTGCTCCTCTCTTCTGTTTCTCATTGGTTCAGCATTACAACATGGTGATGGCTGCCGCGGCCGCAGCTTCAGCCTCAGACGACCACGAGCTGCTTCTCAACCGCTTCCTGCCCTACAGCACCTCCTCCTCCTCCTCACAGCTGTTCCTCGACCAATCAGGAGGCTCCTCAGCCCCCTCGCTGACCGTGCCCACCAACGGAGCAAGCAACTCGGGCAGCAGCAGCAGCAGTCTGGTGTCGTCCAGCAGCCTCCGCGACACACACTCCACACACTCGTCTTCACACTCCTCACACACACACCCCGTGGTGGTGGCCACCCGGAGCAGCGCTGAGGCGGCAGTGGCAGCGATTTACGGCGGGATACCTGACGTTATATCGTTGGACTGACTGGAGAGCAGTCAGAACTACACTTTGGGTCCAGCTGAGATCCAGTAACACACGTTTTTTGACTACAGGGTGAAGTTTTGATCCAGAAAGTTGACTGGCGCCAAGTCATCACACTTTGTGGAGTCCTAATGAGGAGAGTGCCTCAACGAGAGCACTAATATTATATATTATATAATATTAACAGAGGGTTCTCTTCACTAGACAGAGCGGTGGACTTCTGTTTGTGTACTGACTTCAGATCAGGAACCTGTCCAGCATGTTTATGGTACCAACGCGGCACAAACAGCAAAGACTCTACTTGAGCAAATCACACAAAGGACAAATGCTCTTTTCTACAAAAACGAGGAATTAGCACCGTGTACAGAGAACAAATATATTTTCCTCTTTTACTTTTGTATGTTATATCGGAAAATGTTCAGTCAAGTGAGCTGCTTCAATTGCTGCTTTTAATTAGAGGACTGAGGTTGCATTTCCCTTTTTTCTCTCAAAGCTTTGATATAACGCCTGTTGCCATGTGGTCGTGTTTTGCTTCTCTTTTTGTCCTGCTTACATTTAGCTTTATTTGCATTTCTACAATATGAACTTAAAGGTCCCATGTCATGGCCATTTCCACTGATCACAATTCCATTGTTGAGGTCTACTAGAATAGATTTATATTGTGCAATTTTCCAAAATCACTTTGGTTTCTCAAACAGCATCTCTGTAAACTACGTGTATTCACTGAATTTCAATCTCTGCCTTTGACGGCTCGTTGTAGCTCCAATAGCTCCAGCCCCCACCCTCCCTGTGAGCACAGTGTGCTCACAGGGAGGTCGGGACGTTGTGAATCGCGCTAAGCTCCGTGGAGGTATGGTTTCCTTGTTTAGCGATACACAGCCAAACTCATCCTGAGCACACACAAAGTCACAGCCGAAGTAAAAACAATAAGTGTGGCTTGATATTAAATAAGAAAAAGGTTGATAAACGCTGTGAGAATGGGTCTGCAGAGAGAATTTCGCCGCGATCCCAACTGTCTTTTATCAGCCTGCAGCCAGGGAGGAGAGATCAGCAGAGCTGCTTGCACTGAGTGTGTGTGTGAGGAAGTCTGTGGATTGGTCAATTTGGACCAATCAGCGGGAGCTTAACGTAACGGCTCCGCGGACGTAACCTAACGGCTCCACGGATTGGTCCATTTCGTTCCGGGTACGCATGACATCATGCGTACCCGGAAGAATGAAATGGACAGTGACGTATCTCCAACGAGGCGTTTTGGGGAGGTATTTTCTGTGTTAGAGTTTTACTCGCTACAGGGTGTACTTTGAGGGTTTGTGACTCTGCAGACCGTTTACATGCATAAAAACCTTCATAACACACAAGGGGACGGGTAACAACCAGAATAGCATGACATGGGACCTTTAAGTTTTCTCATTCTTAAATGATCGAGCTCCATTTTAAAATGATGCTTTATTCTTTCTCTGTCCAATAACAAGAACACTGAAGTTACAGTTTGTATTCATGTGCTATTACTTTTATTATATTTTAAGTTATGTATGATATTTAAACCGTAATAAATATATAGTATATATATATATATATATATATATATATATATATATATATATATATGCATTCCCTTTGACCTTCAGGTTAATGCTGTAGGAAGTGAGTAGTAGTAGAAATCACTGCTTGATTTCCAAATCCTCACAAAGACTCTGCCGGAAAACAGCATTTAGAAATGGAGACTTTTAAACTATTTATACTTGCAGATTTAGAGTTTTGAGCTGGAAGAGTTTATTTTTCTTTTCTTTTTGCACAATGCCAAAAACATGATAAAGTACCTGATGAAAATGATCATAATATCCTGAGTGCAGTTGAATCTGTGTGCCACAGTGTTCTCCGTCCAAGTGTCCACTTCTTCGGTTTCAGCTGATGGTTATTTAGACATCTCTGTTCATGTATGTCTATGTATTGTTTTCTTAGTTTCATCGTTCTTTTGCTTGACTGTTAAAGAAGGTATTACAATGAAGGCCGAGCTGTTGTAGCAGCACAGTCCTTCTGGAGAGACGGCGTCCATGGCATGTGACCAAGTTTAAACTAGTGCCTGTTTGTGTGCATGCTTCACAGCGTAGTGGGGATGTTTTGAGTTTCCAAACTCAAAAGAATGTCTTTAATGCTCGCCCACAACCTCTGTCCCATCTGTCGAAGCTTTTTGTGGAGATTCGTGATGTATTTGACAGCCTAGGCGTTATACAGGGAGTTATCTTTGGGAAACTGCTCTTGGAAAAGCATGGAAGAGTGCCACAGTGAAAGAGGGAGATTTCAACATGCCAACTTATACACTGGGCACAAAGCCAGCTGTTTTAAAAATACATGACCTGCCTGTAATTTAAAAACCGTACGAGCACTTTGTGTACGATGTGGAAGTGTCCAAGTGAGGTGGAGTACCTCCATTCAGCTGGGGACACTGTTTGCTCGTGAATGTATTGTGTAATTGTAAGAGGGGACACACTTTAGGTGTTTGCTTCCATTTCGGCTTTTAGCAGATGTTATCAAGGTGTCATTAGCAGTAACAGCCCACTCCTCCTCCTGTGCATCCTGTAACGTTCCCCTCTCATCAGCCTCTCCTCGATGTTCCACTTTCAGACGTCCGAGACAGGCAGCTCACTTCGGAAACAAATTATCACCAGGGGATAATCCATTCTGACAGCGGCCCCCCATCCCCTGTCCCGTCCTTCAGCTTCTCACTGAGATGATGACCCGAAGTGACCCCCCCCCCTCTCTCTCTCTTTCCTCGCTTGCTCTCTCTTTGCATCTTTAACTTTATTCCCAGTTCTGCTAATGAGAACAAACCCCCGGCTCTCACACTGACCCAGAACCAGTCCTTGTGTATTTCCAGTGTTGTTCAGTATTTTATTTATTCTTATTTCTATATATTATATTTTTTACAAATTGTTTGATTTCCGTTGGTGAGCGTCAGTCACTTTCACTCGGGAGCTGTTGTGCTATGATTTTATTTAATATGCATTTTATTAATATTCTTTGCCAGCAGCGCAATCTCTCACAAAGGAACCAATGAGTCATTCTTCATGTAAATGCTCCTGTTTGACGCTTTATAATCAGGACACAAAGCACATGCTTAATTAATACGTGCATGACTCATGGTGATTTAATGTTTTAATTAATTCAGGATGTGTTATGAATTCTGGTTGCTCACCAAGTCGCTGAGAGTTAATGTGATTAGGTAATGCTAAATGGATTATCAATGAATGATTAGCTCAGTGACTTCATACGTACATTTATGTACAGCCAAGTTAGCAGGAGTTCAGTTACATAAATAAGTCAGTATTCCATTTTATGGCAATATCAAGCCATCTTTTTTCTTCAGACATTTGCCGTTGATGGCATTTATCCACATTTTGAGAATTAATATTTTTCTGTTGTCTTAATTTGTTTAGATAATCAAAAATAGTATTATCACATTAATTAAACCATTTAAAACCCATCTGTGAACATGCATGTTCACAGATGGGTTTTCTTAGTTTATGCTAAAGTAAACATTTTGGAAATGTTTTATCATCCACTGTATGTAACTGGATTCCAGATCATTTGGTAGCATGTGAAAAAACCTTGATCCTTTTTAGTGTTATCTGCCAACGTAAACTCACAGTGACTGCTTCATGGCAACAACATGAATTTGCGTCACATTCTGCATAAATTCATGCATCAAACCAGTATTTGCGTAATATTTTTGCATTTATTTAAATATGTGTTTTCCTTTATTATGAGGTGTTACCCTGACTTAGTACACTGATGAAGATGTTGATCCTTTAGTATCCTTCTTGTTACTTTGAATATAAATCACCAGTATTTGGAAGCTTGTTAAGATGGTCACAGTTTTCTCTATCACAATTGTATTTATTTAAACTTCTTCTTCCCCTACGCTTGTCAGGAGACAGTGCAGCACATGAAAAGAGAGAGCACAACGTGTTGAATGTGTTTCTGTTAAAGTGATCTACATCTGTATGGGGATACAGGGAGGCTTCATAATGTAAAGTGTTCACAACTCCATCCTGTGGTGCACATCTGTTTTGGAGAAGCTGTCCTTTTGGAGCTCGGGGAGTTATTTTGTTAGAAAGTGTCAGATTGCAGGCAGGGATGGATGAGCACAGGGCTGCCCTATCGACCCCTCTACACCTGGAGCCGTATATATAGAGCATTGATTGCAGGAGCTTATGTGTTGGCTGGTGTGAGCGCACTGGGAATAAACCAGCGTCTGCTCAGAATAAAGTGAATGGAATAAGGCCACTATTATATTTAATCTCCACAGGCTACAGTGAAGAGATGCCTCTGCTAAATTAAAAGGGAAAAGTCAACAATGTGTATATTCTGTCTGTGTGGAAACCTGAGAGTTCAGATCCAAACGTGGGTGTTTGATGTCCGTTTGTGTGCTTTTTGTGTCAATTCAGAGCGAGAGAATAAATTAATTTATATATTTTTTAGAAAATGAAAGCTGTCATATTATTAAAAAAAAAAGGACTGTGGCCAATAAAGAGTCTTAAACAACAGAAGTAATCTCAAAGTCAGACTCAAGTCGACACCTGCACTCACTGCCTTAAAACATTCACAGGTTCTGTTTCACGGCTCTAATCTGAGAAAAATCCTAAAAAGGCTTTTCGAGGAGAGCAAGGAGAAGGCGTTGTACAGTGGACCCTTGTCAGTTTGTACAAATATACCAAGTGAAAAAAATATTTATTACCTGCATTGGAAGAAATTGTTTACTTATTGAATGTTACCTGTTTATGTAGAGAAGTTTAGATGTAATAAAATGCATTCTGGTATTTCTCTGTGTGTTTGTGTTCCCTTATTTTTAAACAATGGGGTTTAAGGCTGGGAAATATATCAATACCATCAATATTGTAATATTATCTTAGATATCGTCCTATATTTTGGATGTCCTAATTTCAGAAGTCTTGTTTTTTGAATGGGTTTTAAGGCTATATTAAATAACTGATGTTATTTTCTGAATTTGAAAGAAACATTTTCTAGCTGTTTTAGTTTTCCTTTACTTACAAAATCACATATGATTGTTATTTATCAAATATTTCATTTTGTAAACATTTTAGGAGAGCATCAATGGTCAATTGTGCAAGGTCTTTACAATATCGATGTTAAGGTATTTAGTTAAAAATATTGCAACTTTTGATTTTTTTCATATCACGAAGGCCTTTTTTGCACATGATGCTGTCAAAACATTTTAACTACCTGTTACACTTAGAAGTGAGCACCAGGTGTCAGCACAGAGTCATTGTTCTTGGTCAAATGTTCCCTTTCTGTGATGGTACAAAACCAATTATTCATGCTCTGTCAACACCACGGTGCCTTCCCTACTGTGACACGCGCTATATATAACATCTGAAATGATTAACGTGATGTTTTATTTGGGATTGAAAGTGATGGAGAAGCCTGCATTACGCACAAGACTGATGGACGCATCAACCATAATGTTCTCCAATTAACACCTCAACCCAGCCATTACTGTCATGCTGTCTGAGCAGAGGATGAGTCTTGGAGATGAGAGGAGGGGACAGTGCAGGACAGGAGGGTGGGGTGGATACAGACAGAGGGATGGCACCATGTTTTATAGTCACACTACATACACCAGCTCTCTGTGGACAGAAATTATTTTATCTATCTTAATGATAGACCTCTAACTGAATTTATTCTTAAACTGAAGACATTATGTCTGAAGAAAATGAGACCATGTGTCTGAACAGATCACTGGTGGAGGTAGACTGCTTCAGCAACATGGATGATATCGACGTGACAGCCGACGGGAGCCTGATCCTGAGGTTCCTCATCTGCCTGGTTTACTCGGTGGTCTGCGCTGCAGGTCTGATGGGCAACCTGCTGGTCCTCTTCTTCATCAGGGTCAAACAAGAGAGGAAGAAGTCCACCGTGAACTTCTTCGTGTTCAACTTAGCAGTGACGGACCTGCAGTTCGTGCTCACTCTGCCCTTCTGGGCCGTGGACACCGTGCTGGACTTCAGCTGGCCGTTTGGAGACGCCATGTGCAAAATCATCCTCTCGGTCACCGTGATGAACATGTACGCCAGCGTGTTCTTCCTCACTGCCATGAGTGTGACCCGCTACTGGTCTGTCGCCTCGGCTCTGAAGAACAGCACCCCGCGCAAGTCCTGTTCAGCCAAATGGACCTGTGTATTTATTTGGACACTGGCGACTGTGGCTACTGCTCCAACGTCTATTTTCTCAACTGTCAGCAACGTCACGGGAGAAAAACTATGTTTGTTGAAGTTTCCTGGTGGACAGTACTGGCTAGCAGTGTACCACATACAGAAAATACTTGTGGGGTTTGTTTTGCCCATGTCCATCGTGTCCATCAGCTACATCATGCTCCTGCGTTTCATCCGCAACCGGAGTATGAAAACAAGCAACCCCAAACGGAGATCCCAAGTAACTAAATCCATCACCATCGTCGTCTTGTCTTTCTTCCTGTGCTGGATGCCCAATCATGCCATCACCCTGTGGAGTGTTCTGGTCAAACTGAACGCGGCAAACTGGGACAAGGCGTACTACATAGTGCACACATATGTGTTCCCTCTGACCGTGTGTCTGGCTCACACCAACAGCTGCCTCAACCCCCTTATTTACTGCCTCATGAGGAAAGAGTTTAGGAACAAACTGAGAAGTTTGATACACAGAGGCTGATGTTGTGGAGCATTGAGAATGATTTAAAGTGTTGGAAACAGTACCCAAGACGCACCGAGTGCGCACAGCTAAAAAGGCTTGGAGTGAGAGAGGAGACCTGTCAGAAAGCACAATTAGAGACAAGCAGCATCATGTCAATATCTATTCCATCCTGCTTAATGTAAAATGTCCTTTTCATCAGCGCTTATTGTCCTTATAGCCTTGCGTAATGTGGCTCGTGAATGTGGAGAAACTGCTTTATCTGCTTTACGCATAGGAATTGCTGTGTAAGAAAATACGCTGATGTCCACTTCAGCATTGTTTCTGAGATAACTATTAGCAGTGTTGTTTCTCTAATGTAAAGTCTAAGTGACTACGTGCGTAATTGCGCATAATTATTATCATATGAGTATCGTGTGCTTGCGTCATAACTGATCAAACAACATGTGGCTCCATCAGGAATATATTTGCAAGTAATGTAACTAGTGTTCGATAAGTGTGTTTTTAAGACAATCATGGATGCAACATATGCTAAAGCAAAGGAGAAAAAAAATATAGCATTAAGTTGTTGATTTTAGCAGGGCAAAATACATATTTTAGGCATGAAAATGTGATATATGAGTGTTGTAAATAAACATATCCACGATGTGACATAATAAAAAATGTATTCTCACAAACAAAATGTGATTCTGCACTAGTCAAATGCAACACATCTGATCAGCAAGTGATTATAAGAAGTTATGAATGACTGAATAACAGTGAGGACAGTGTGTCACTGACCTGAACATTGAAACTACTGGCCTTATTCATGATCAGTATACAAAGTGCTGATGAAATAGACAGAGAAAATGCAAATACATGAATGTGTGAACAGCATGTAATTTATGTAGTAGAGGTGAAGCTAGTTTTGCATTGAGATAGATTAGTAAGGCTGTTCCCAATTCCCAATGTTCCCTATGGGTCTAGCTCCCTCACAGTCTTTACATAAATGTTAGTGAATCTTGAAATATATATTTTAGGTTAATCTACCCATTTAAAGTATACAATGTAATCCAAATAAACACCAAATTTACCAAATGCAACATTAAAGTGATAAATACATGAATTCATCAATAATTAAAATACAATTATTACAAATGTGTGGTGCTTAAATGAGCCATTCTGCAAAAAGGTACTTTGGTATATTTTGATTCTAATACTTACTTACTTTGCTTAAGTAACATTTGGAATTAGGGACTTTAACTTTAACAGAGTATTTTTACACTGCAGTATTGCTTTTGCTTTTGCTTACTTCTACCCATAGCTTCTACCACCTAAATAATCGTTTCTCCGAGTTTCAGCGGGAGCCCCTTGAACGCAGCACAGTGTCCATGGTGGTCAGGTGACCAGCAGCAGCAGGCGGGCTCTCCTCAGCTTCTTCTTCGCTTTTGGCACCAATGTCGGAGGTGTTTGAGCCTGGAAGAAATGGACTCTGGCAATGCTCGAGTTTGATCATTCAGAGATCCGACCCGTTGAGTCTGTGAATGGCGCCAAAACAGGACCCTAAACCTAAATTTCAAGAAGGTTTGTACCGAGAAACAACGCGGCTGTTAGCGCCTGAAGGGGGCGGGTTTGTTGTTGTTGTTGATGCTCCTAGCTAGACAATAGTGGTCTTCAGGGAGGGGGACAGAGCCACAGAGCCTTTGTTATTGATTGTATATGTAGTTCGTTATTTCAAAACATACCCATGTTTCAAATGAATTAAACGTCGTCACCTTAAAATGAAGCATAATGCATAAAACAGAAGTGTACGCTAGGCTAACGGCTAGCTAGCTTGTTATTCCTCCCATGTATTAGCTAAACCGTTGTTTATTAAACAGCCACTGACACAAAGACCCGCTGAAACCATGTCAGTACACATTATATCAATTCAAAATCTATCAATGGACCGCCATAGTTCTTGCAAGACTTTTTACATTTTGACATATTTTGGTATGTTTGTATTATTTTCCCTCTCAATCCTCTCTTTGTTATTCTCTCGTCGCAGGTGAAAGAGTCCTGTGCTTTCATGGGCCATTGCTTTATGAAGCTAAGGTTTGTTTCTGTACTAACATTGTATATATGTTATTAGTTGATAATTAACTTCAAAACAAATGTGAGCCAACGACTTATGCAGACCTGTGTGTGTTCTCTTCTTTTACAGTGTGTAAAAATCAACATAAAGGATAAACTGATCAAATACTTTATTCATTACAGCGGATGGAACAAAAAGTGAGCCTCTTGGTTTGGATACAATTTGATTTTCTAGTTTACTACAGACAACTTTCTGTGAATGAAATCCATGAGCACTTTTTCACTGTGAATTTTAAAGTGTACATTTTATTTTTCATTGGCAGCTGGGATGAATGGGTTCCTGAAAGCAGAGTTCTCAAGTATGTGGACAGCAACCTTGCGAAACAAAAAGAGCTTCAAAAGGCCAATCAGTAAGTTTAGAGAGGATAAAGAATCCTCTTTTGTAAGGCCTCCGTTACTGTGTGAAACTAACGATGTCGAACAAAAGTCCACAATGTTAAATATTTGTGTAATTTGTCCCCAAATAGCTTCAACATTAACAAAGCGTAAAATAATGCATGCTTGATGTACTACATTTTTAAATAAATAGGTAGTCTAAGGTTTGTTTGTTTTTTTAACTTGCTTGTTTCCTTCCCCAGGGACCATTATGTTGAGGGAAAGATGAGGGGTTTAGCACCAAGCAAGAAGATTGCTGCTGTGCAGCAGAAAAATGTTGATCTGTAAGTGTCCACCTTGTCCCTACCTCTCATAATTCCAAATATTATAAACGTTAGGTTACTTTATTGTATTCAGCTTTGGATAAAAGCGTCTGCTAAATGAAACAATGTATTGTAATACACATTATGTAAGTAGAATTAATTTTGGCGCGACGATGTATATTAAATGGAGGAAGCATACAGTCAACATGTTATATCCTTTTGTCCCTCATAATGCTTTTTTTTTTGCATCCTAGGAAAGTGAAAAAGGCAAAGCAAAAGAGTAAGTACAACTTTTCTGCATGACATGTTAGTTTAACCTGGTTATACAATCGATAATCATACATTGTGACGCACATGCCAGTTTGTTTTAGTCAGTCAGCATGGGACACTGACATTTAAATATAACAAGGAAATGCCATTTTAGCAAGTTCTAAGAATTGGCAAATATGTCCCTGTTTGCACTTTACAGTGAGTCTAGGAGCAAATCTCTGATAATGGTATTGTTTATAAAAGAAAGACATTTAAACATTGTTTGCATTTGGTGATATCAGGATTTACATCTGTTACGTCCACACTAGGGATGAGGAAATGCAACACACACCAGTTGGAATTGGTATAATTATAAAGGGTTTATTTAAAATAGCCGGGTAAACAAAATGGCAGGCATGAAGCCTTGAACAAACAAAAGGCCAAAAGGGCACAGGTTGATAACTAACCAAACAAAATGAGAACTTTAAAAAAAGAGCCTACTTACATACAAAGAAATAGGTACTAACGAACTAACTAACAACAAAACAACCCTCACTATTAAAGTGGTACAGACTAACAAAGGGAGGCTGTAAGGAAACACAGCTAAGGTAAAGGACAACAGTCAAACAATACTCCACTAATCTAAGCACATCTAATCACAACAATCCTGACAAACACAGACCACACGAGTTAACCACTGTTAAGAGATTTGTAGAGCAACTAGCGAGAGGCGTCTGTTCACTCAACAGAGCCTCCAGAATGATGATTGTCCCCCAGGCTTTGAAGTCATCTCCAGCAGGTGCGCGCCCGCTGTGCGCTGCGATTGGAGTGCGACGGGCCCGGCGTGCTCCAATCACAATCCTCAGGGGGCGGACCAGGAGATGGCAGCCAATGACGTCAGGGCAACCGCACAGCTAATTTACATATAACACAGATTAACATAGTTAAGAGGATCTGGGGGGTAGACTACGAAGCAGGATTTTCGCTTAGCAGGCTAACTTCAGGGAAAACTCGGGGTTTCCGGTCCTACGAAGCTGGTTCTCTTTTTAGCGGGCTAGATCTCCATGGTAACTTACACTGTGCGGCTAACCTGGTCGGGAGCAGGTTAGGTTGCAGGCTAAGAGATCAACTCAGTGAAAGCACTGCCTGCTGACCAATCAGAGCTCAGTGTGCGGAGTTTAAAGCGATCAAGTCATATTACAGGAGAAAGGAAATACAGAAAAGCTGCCGTTGCAGGAAAGACAGCCGGCAAAAATCACCGACTGTGTGAACGTGAACATTAATAGAATATCACCTCCCATCTTCAGAGCAATCTGACTATTATAACATTAGCGTTAAGAAAGCTTACTTAAATATCTGCCACAACATAAGTAACCGGATCAGAGTAACATTAAGTAAAGTCCGCGGCATATCACATCATAATGTATCATATATCTCCTTATCTGAGTCAGCTGAGCCGTATCTGTCCGTGCAACACTCACAGTGTCACATACTGTATGCAGAAGTATTATTTTAAGCAACACATTAAGTTGACGAAACACTCGAGAACCAGCTTCGTAGTATACCCCCCAGGAAGGCAGCAGCCGTAACAACATCTATGAATTCAAGTGTAACAGTTCTTCATATTTAGTCTTTTATCTTCATAGTCTGAAGTCATTTGAAGGCACGCTGAATGTGAGCAAATCACAAGGAAACGGACTCAAAGTGTTTTCAGTAGCAGTGCTGATTAATGTACGTGTCCCTCAGACTGCATAATGACTCTTTGCTTCCTGCTCATCCTTTATTCCTAAACGCACTGTCCTATTTTCGGAACCTGTGACAGATCTGTTGAGTTCAAAAATAGGTGTAGACTTTGACAACCTGACAGTTTTGATATGAAAACATTTATTTCTCCATAATGAATAAGCGTTGTTGTGTTGTTCAGCCCCAGGGCCGGGTGAAGGCACCAGCAGCGGAGAGACGCTGCAGGGACCCCGGAAGAAGAGGGCTCGGGTCGATCCCACTGTGGAGAGTGTATGTATCTCAACATATTGCGATCTCTGCTGACACACATACAAAAATATACCCAGTTAATTATATAGCTCAAACTCTTCATAATAAGCCTTTTGTTATGTAAAAAGGTGGAAAGATTGAACCTTCTTTGTTGTCATGTGAGTCACTGCAGATGAATAGGTTAGCTTTATTAACTATTAGAGATAAACCTATACATTTCTACAGTTAAATAATGACATTAAGGGAATAATTTTTATATTACAAGTTTTGAAAATGTGTATGTTTAAATCTGCACATTTGGCATAATGCGATGCTAACTTTTGGTGCATTTTTTATACATTTTACACAAATAGAAAAGCAAATAAAATACATAAAGGTGTATCTTTAGTTTTTTTGTTTCCCCTAGCCTAAAAGAAAAAAAATGTATGCAAGCAAATAGCCCAAAGGATAAGAATAAAAGATAATGTATTTGCCTCTAAGGAGCTCTTTGGATCATTGAGACTATAGATTCAAACCGTAAATGACTATTTCACTTGTAAAATGAAGTGGCGATCTGCTGAATTACTTTCAGACCTTTTAAACTGAACATTAGAAAACTGGAACATTAGTTGTGGGACTTCCACTTTGCCGATTGTGTGAAATGTTCTCCTGCTCCTAAACACCCATTAAAGAAAATCCACATTGTGTGTCCAGGAGGAAATGTTCACCAACCGTGTGGAGGTGAAGGTGAAGATCCCTGAAGAGCTGAAGCCCTGGCTAGTGGACGACTGGGACCTCATCACACGACAGAAACAGGTACAGAAAATAGTGCTTTAGATTTCTAAACTAGTGACATGCTGTTGGATGTTAGAGGGACTGTGATGCATGCGAGCGCAGATCACGCTGTTCTGATTGCATAGAAAACGGTTTTCCTAAAGATGGTTCAGGAACTGGCAATATATTCCCCCTCTTACAGTACGGCAACATATTATAGTGACCCCTGTATCATGATAGGTCTCGCCAGATTATTGCCAATACTGTCCAGAGCATGCCCTGATAACGCTTCTGCAAAAGGTGCTCGATTTGCAACCTAAGTCAGATCTGTATAAAGTAGCACTGCCATGAAAATGTCACTATTTATTAGAGAATATGTGGGAACACTTATGTCTGAAATGCAGTGACGACAACTGGACCCCCTTCTGTAGACACACACACCCCCCGCCGTTATAATGTCCGTCTTTTCACTGAATTATCGTCTTGAAAAGGGTACTCACAACAATTCCGCACCAACTTCATCTTCACCTGTTGCACTTGCCATTAGAACGTTAAAAACAATAAAACGGCATGAATTGCTTCGTGGCATTTATCTAGATCCTCTGTCTCGAGCCATTGACCTACCGGGCCTTCTAGAACACCCTGGAACCGAGGGGAACTCTGAAAGAATACGCCCACTGGCTACAAATCAATATATGATTGGTTGATCGAACTGTCAATCCAAAGGAACGCTCTCATTCAGTGTAAGGGCCAGGGCATTCTATCAAGGATGTAGAATACCTTTGTTTGAAGGATATTCTACCCAGAGACCCAGAACAAGATCTGATTGGTTGCTTTCTTTTCTAACACAAAACCACTGAAATGCGTAGTGCATGGTCCGAGAAGGACAAACAAATCAACGTAACATTACAGATCAACACCATAGATACCATTCTCATTTATTCATTTTACATACATTTTAATACATTTTATGTATATAATTAAATCGGTGTTTTGTTTATTTTATCTGAGTGTTCCAGGGTATTCTCTGAATACCTTGAAGGCCCTGACGGTTCACCACTGCTGAAATAAAGGGAGGAACAGTGATATTTGTACGTTTTGCTGTCTAAATGAAGCTTTTCTGTTGCTTACAGTTATTTCATCTGCCTGCTAAGAAGAATATAGAGACTGTCTTGGAGGACTATGCAAACTACAAGAAATCTAAAGGAAACTCTGACAATAAGTAAGAATAACCACCATAACTTTTGTAGAAATGTTGAAGATAATGGGTTAGGCATCGCTTCATGTGTACAGCGCTTTGTTTCCACCTGTTCAGTTACAGTTCTTGCAGTGTCCCTATTTTTATCCTGCAATATGAGAATAATGGTAAGCTTGAATAACATACTGTGCAATTTAACCAGCATGCTGCCACTTAGGCGCATCAAGTGCAGCTATTGTACAAAGAAGACCTGCTGAATTTGAAAGTATGTCTATAACTGAACTCAACGGAAGTTCCACGTCTCCATTTACAGCTCATTGTAGACGCCTTTACATTATATCTGACTCTGCTTTTATTGAGTTCCTATTAGACATTTTTTCACATTTTTACCAATTATGGCTCCATAAAGCTGCCATCTCTTACATCTCTATGGAAAGTCTTTGGAGAAATATGTGACCTCTTTCTCTCCCCTCCACTCAGGGAGTATGCAGTAAACGAAGTGGTGGCAGGGATACGGGAGTACTTTAACGTCATGCTGGGAACTCAGCTGCTGTACAAGTTTGAGAGGCCGCAGTACGCAGAGATGCTGGCTGAACACCCGGACACGCCCATGTCCCAGGTGTACGGAGCCCCCCACCTACTGCGTCTGTTCGGTAGGGACACACACGCTGAAACACACACATATATACACACCTCCATATGGAGCCCACACACAGAACAGTGCTGTGAACCATCGGACTAAAAATATCCTTTTTAACCGTTGTACTGAAACTGCCGGTGCTTTCAGAAAATTCTCCTCTTACAGGAATAGTGGATCTTAGAGTGAGTGAAATGAATGCCGTTCTTGTCTGTGACAGGTTCTCTATGGAGGTGTACGAATAATCACCCATCTTACTTTGTTGAAAGAAAGACTTGTGAATGGTCTCTTCAGATTTCTTATGATTAGGTCCAACTTGTTTTTTTTCCAACATAATCTCCACTGTGAAAACAGCAAATTAATCCTCAACCAAGCTACCCGCAGTTAAAAAAAATAACACAGTTGTATAGCACTATAAAGAAGGCTGCTATTTACTGTGTAGAAATAAGATACACCATAATAATAATAATAATCAGGTTAGCTATTCAGTGTGACATCTGTGGGTGTTCTTAATGATAATTGCAGTCATTTTGTATCGATGGGAGAGTAAACATAACTCTTAAAATGACTCATCTCTTTGATCACTAGCGTAAATGAACTGCTTCACTGACACAAATTCACAAGTGAAACAATCTGTGTATTCTCCAGATTTCTAAAAATAATTCAACAAAGGAATCATACTACATTGAGTTTGGCAAACACTCCAAAAGTCTGCGGTAGAGGATATTATTATCATCATTTGCTTTGACCCTTATTTAGTATTAGCATTTTAAACGTACACAAAGCTTGCACAGCGTCAAATTGAATTTACTAGTTGAGAGAAATGTGGATTCTAGCTATCTCTAACTCGTGCTTGTTTTCTGATAAAGCAAAAGAAACACCTGTTATCTTAAAACAGCTGGTCTACATTGTTATGGCAGCATAAAGAGCTGCAGGATTGACATCTTTTTGTTGCCATTGTCCCCTCGAGGAAAAGCAATGTTTTTTATTTGGATTTTGAGTATTGCTGAGAATAAATTCTGGGAAGCAATCATGATTTTTAACGACCCCCCCCCCCCTCTCTGACTTGATGATTTTCGTTTCTTCGTGATGGCGTGTCCATGGCAACCTGTGTAGTCTCTTTTTTTGGGTAGGTTTTTTGTTGTAAGATAAAACTCGAACATCTCTTAAAGACCCAGTTTTTAGGACTCATTCCTGCAGAAATAATAATAATCGGTTGAAAAAAACTAAATTCTGGATTGATCCTCATTTTTATGAAGCAATTTTACATTCACAACATCAGTCCTATTTCATTTTCAGCCAGCAGTTGCCTTCTGCGTTGTCCCTCACTTACTGTATGTCCCACAGTGCGGATCGGATCCATGCTGGCCTACACTCCGCTGGACGAGAAGAGTCTGGCTCTGCTTCTCAGTTACCTCCAAGATTTCCTCAAGTAAGGTTGAACTCCCAGTCGCACCACGCTCTGTCATGTCTGGCTAATTCTCAAATGTCATTTAACAACCACGTTCATATTTAGAGCAGCCAGGCTTGTTGCAAACCCTTTAAAACATGGCAATCGATTTTCTGCTCTGAAAGATATTCGTGCTGCGACTGATGGAAACCTGACAGCTTTTATGACGTACAGATCTGAAGCTTGGGTTATGTTCATTTTCAAATTAATTGTGAGCAAAAGTTGTCAAGGAGCAGATATTACCCCAGTGTTTCTTTTTCAAATAGGGAGCTGAAGTATTTGGGAGTGCCAGAAAAGAGTTAAATGATGACCACATAGAGCCTTTTATTTCTTCAACAATGAAACTTCTGTGTATGAGAGCTTGACTTTGCACTCATATTTCAAAGAGAGGCCAAGGAAATGTTGACTTCTGTTTTAGCTTTTTTTAAACATTTCTATAGCACTCTAATCATTTCTATTTTTTCTACAGGTATCTGGTAAAGAATTTGTCCACCCTACTGAGTGCCACAGATTATGAGGTCGCTCCCCCAGAGTACCACCGCAAGGCTGTGTGAAAGCTCTCGGCACACTGCGCTCCTGAAGAGACTCCTCTATCACACCACATGTAAAATAACCATTACTACCTTTTGAGGTCACGCTTGGATGACGTTTTTTTTTCATGAACTGAATTGCCTCCTGCACAAAGGTCTCAGGAGCTTGTCACACTGAGGAAGTCGGAAAAAAAACGTAGGAAACCTCTTTTTGTTAATAAAATGTCTCCTCTTTTCTCTCACCTTGTCCTTTTTCTCCCACCTCTTTAAAAAGACACAAGAACATTTACATTTTCTGTCGATAAGTTACCCTTTCCACTAGCAGCTCTTTGGTGTTTTGCGCATTTCACCCGATAGATAGTTACTGTTGCATGTATTTATTAGTGTTCCTTCTGTCACATAAGGTGCAAATGAATGCCGGACAACACGGTCAGCACTCAGCAGTTGATGTTTTTGTATTTTGTGTATTTGTATCAATTTGTTAAAAAAAAAAGTTACTTCCCAATATAAACTTTGTTTACTGTGTTTTTTTCTTGATATCTTGTAAATCATTTGGTGTCATCACAGATAATGCAGGGCTAAAAATGGCATTATACGGTACTTACTAGTTTCATATTGCTAAAAATAACCAACTTGTATCTGTTAGTTTATGAAATAAATGCCATTGTGCCATATGAAGGGGCTGTAATTAGAACAAATCTCAGTAGTTTGAACAATTTGTTTTTATTTTAATTTAAGAGTAGACTGGAAATGGGGAGAATTCTGTTGCAATTCTAAAAAATAGTTTTTAGTTTATTTTAGGACTTTCCTGAAGGGGCCCTAAGACAGGCATTACTGGCAGTGAGTTACAGATGGCACCTGACGGATCACAAAATACCTAGATGGAAATTCCGTTGTTAATACATACTGTACATGTGTTGAATTCTCTGAGAAGGACAGCTGTAAAAGATTCCACACAGAGGAAGCTACATACCCCATAATGAAAATAATCGCTAGTTGTATTGCTTTATAAGAAGTGTAGAAATAAACTAACAATTAAAAGTATTTCATTCAAGAGTTAACTAGAGTACAAAATAGCACAAGAATATACATGAAGTACTAATTAGTGATAGGTTTCAGTTTCAATTGTTGAGTTAAATTAAACAACTTTATTGCTAGGAAGCTTTTGAGTTTCCCCCTGGGGATCAATAAAGATTGATCTAAATCTATAAAACTACAACAAATATTTGTGAATTATGTTTTGTGTTCTCTGATTGTGCAAAGTTACCAAGTAACACAAAATAAATGTAATGGAGCAAAAAGTACAGTATTTGCCTCTGAGATGAAGTGTGAAGTATAAAGTAGCACAAAATGGTCACATTTAACTAAAGTACAAGTACCTCAAAATAAAACCTAAGTTCAGCAGTTGAGTTGTACTTAGTTACGTCCCACCAATGTGTATACGTGCTAGAGGGACTGAACTCCTCCTCCCACTCATTGTGAGGAGTGAGGACCCCGCCTGTGCAGAGTCGTCTCTAGCTATAAACGGAGGGAACAGTAATGGCAGTGATGTCTCCATGGTAACACTGTTGTCATGGACACAAAGACAATTAAAGAGACACATTTATGCCATGTACTTCATCAAAGTCAGAACTGCCGCATAATACAATTGAATGTGTTTTGCTGCATTGTATTGATGAATCCTGGGCATTTGATGATTCAAGCATAATGTAAAATATCAGTTTATTCTGCCTCATGTTGAATTTTATTGTTTCTATTTTGCTAGTTTACAAACTTTTTTAGTTAACTGTTTATAGAGTCATTGGTTGATGGCTTTAGGGCCCTTTGTGTGTGTCAGTTATAGATCTAGCTCGCCACAAAGGGGCAGCATCTTCCCCGCCTTTTTATTGATTCTCCAAAAAACGATGTCAACCTTGCTTCCTCTGGAGTGTTAATTATGTGATCAGATCCTTTACTTAAGTAAAAGTAAAAAAAGCACGCTGGAAAATACTCGGCTACAAGTTAAAGTACTGCAATCATATCCTTACTTAATTAAAAGCATGCAAGTATTATTGTCTACATCAACTTAAAGTATCAAAACTCAATGTGCAGTAAAATGGACCCTATAGCTGTCTGTTATATATGATGTTTTTAGATTAATATAACTCATGTATTAATGCTTACTGTATATGTTTGAGTTTGTGCTAATCTAACTATTATATGGTAGTTTAAGCAACAGAAATAGATCCAATACAATCATTATTTGTTTTTTTAAAATCTATAAATACACTATTGCACCCTATTATCAGCTTTGTGATAAAGCATTTTCCAGCTGATCCAAGAGGGTTTCTAAATAGTTTATCAAGCCCAGGAGAATTGTTTCCATATATAGGGAACACTTCATCTTTCAGTAAATAACAAAGATTTCATTGTTTTCACTAAACAGGAAGGGTAAGAAAAGTCTGAAATATATCTGCATCTGTCAGTACTTCGCAGTTCAAGTGGGTGTCATGTACGCCATTGTAAGTCATACAGATGGTGACACAGTTTAACTTATATATTTATATTAAGTTATTAACATATCAGGGCATTAAGCATAAAACTAATATGGGAATGAAAACAAGGTATAAGGATATTTTACTGTTGGTGTTCCAGCATTTATATATCTTAACTCAATATATTACTGAAACCATCAACTATTCTAAAATCAGACATTTAAGCTGATGTGATTTTCTCCCTTAAATGTCTCTGTTAAATATTTTGAGATGTGACAAAAGTTTGCCGAAGGTAATAAATAAGCTTAAACCAAACAAATATTTTTTCATTCTTTTTGAAGTCTAAAAAAGCCTTTGGCATAAATACTTTAAATGCTTATAAAGACTCTTGCATAATGGTTGAAGTGACATAATCTGTACTGATACTAGCTCAAGCATGTTATCAGTTATATCAGAATCTCATCCATCCTGTGTTATATTATATCGATGTATAACATACAATAGTCTCACTATTCGTAACACTTCCTCTTAACTTTATCTCAAATATATATAGTTGTCTTCCTTGATGTTTCATGAAAATAAATATAGTCCAATGTTTTTTAGGAAGTAAATACTTTTGAGATATTGACATACAGATGTTTTCTTTAAAGCAGTCAATAAAGATGAATGAAGCTTATTATCAGATTACTTACAATACTGTTTGTGTAGTTAAGTATATACATTTATGTAAACCGTTTTTTTGTTGAGATGTTTACTGTAAATAACCATTAGTGGTGAGTGGTTGACAGATTGACAGGTGCTTTATTTCCAGGTGTTTCGCTTTCTTCAGGTACGCCTGACGTCATTCCAGGTTTTTCCTGCCCTGTCCCAGGATGTCTCCAACTTCTCCCAATGACACTTTACGCGGAAGTCCCGCCCTCCAGCAACGGCAATTGGATCAAAAGCACAAAAACGGTACATCCTGCAGTCTGATTGGCTGCTGGAGTTGTCAGTCAAAGTGCAAGCAGGGTTTGAGGTTAGGCGTCAGGTGAAACTCGCTCTGGGAGGAAGAACAGACAGATAAAACTAACTTCGCATGAACTTTCTTGTTCGTTTTTTATAGTATTTATGAATTTATCCTCCAAAGGAAACTTTTGATATCCACCACCATCAACTTGCAAGATGAAGAGCCTGAAGTATCGATTGAAAAAGCACGAAGTTACCATCACAGTAAGTAGTTTCTTTTACTAAGTTTTTGCTAACATCCCCGTCTCTTGCCAGTTAATTAGTTTGTCCACAATGCTAATGCTAGGCGTTGTGTTTGAACACCAGGATGGAAGGGGTTTATTATTTGTAACCCTGAACTACTGCCCTCAACAACCACGCTATGTGCGGTCATGTTCCCACGGTGGTGTGTGTGGAAAACACACCGACAGCAAGTTTAGGCACCTGCATCTCCGCGCTAATGGTAGATGTGGCCCTGGCACTGGCTTATTACTGTGGTGCCTCCAGGTTTAGAGTTTGTTTTCCATCTGACCTACATCAAGAGCAGCTGACGGCGTTGTTGTTATTCACAAATCGCGGCAGGGAGCAACGTTCCTCAAATTAGTGCAGCAGAGCCTTTTCTCCTGCTTGTTAATACCGGGAACATTCAATCTGAGCTTTGATTTGAAGACTGTAACCTCACGACCCCTGAGAGCTACGGTTTCTATTTTTCACTTGTATTGAATGCAGAAGCGTACCATCGGATGTGAGACGTGTTCTGTGGATGAAGGTTCAGTAAAAAATAAATGCAGTTGCTAGATAAAAAGGTTGCGACAAAATTAACTTTTTTCTCCTCTGGCCAAATGGCTACTGAATGTTCACATTTTTGCATACAGTCTCTCAATAGATGATGCTTGTTTTTTTCGACTAGCCACGCGAATATTTTACCAACATATGGCTGGTAAATGTGCTAATTTTGTCCCCTGTGTACACCTAGCTTAACTGATACAGTGTAGTACAACAGGAAGAAGTTCAGTAAGAGTAGCAATACCACACTGTAGAAACAGTTGACCTACCACTATAGTTCAACCTCATTTTAGTATTTTATTTATTCTCAATGGCAGAAATGCTGTTTCAGCATCTAAAATGTGGACATTTCTTTCTTTCTCTGTTTTTAGTAAACTGAATATGTTGGGATTTGATACTGATAAAATGGGATCACCTTGGACATTGTCAACTTTTTTCCATCCTGAACATATCATTGGTTGCTTTCCTAGTGTTATTCTTCATTGCTTTCAGCGAATTTGACCTTTATGTATGTCCTTACGTAGAAGAAATGCAGTCATCCCGCCACAAAATAGAGGATACTTAAAATAGTATACATAACGAACATTTTTATAGAATGGTTGTGGGTAACCATCATGGCTCCGTGGATACACTATAAGCCCCTTCAGGAATGTGTCAGAGATGTTGTATGCATGTGTTACAGACATTATTGAATGAACAATACAGTATAATTAGTGGCACAATGTCTAATATCCATCAGGTCTATGCTTTCCACGTACAGTAGGCCATCTTAAAGTCTGTGTATTCCTCCCAATCCAGCTACAGCCTATGAACTCTGCCTATGGACTATTGTCACTACAAATGTGCTCTGTTCAACATGCAGTGGGTGTTTTGGCACGGCACTCTGTTTCCAGCTCCCACAATTACCATGAGAAAGGCTCTCAGCCAGGGGAGCTGTGTGTGGTAAACTATCTGGCCCTTTATAAAAGGGAGGGGAAAAAGCCTTTTCAGCAATGAAATGGTTTTGTATCCACGTTGGTTGGTGGTTGTCTCACTCCTGCAGCCAATCAGAATTCAAGTCAAAACTAAAAAAGCCTGTTTTTTGTCCCGCAGCATTTTCTGTACCATTTGTTTAAAAAAACACCTCAGGAAAAGCTGGAGGTATGCTGTGTTGACGAAACACACATGACATTGTACACAGGTCTGTCTGAGGGATGATTTCATGCAAGCAGATACCAAAGATAATGAGATGGCCATATAAAACGTAGTCTAATCTTTTTTTAAATGTATTTTAAGTTGCATCGTGCCTTAGTTCTGATTTGCATGCTGTCAACAGTAAAGGCAAAGTTTTCCTTTCAATGGATGGTTCATCTTTCACAGCTCAATCCTGAAATCTTTAATGATCATAAAACAGAGGAATCATATCAGGTAGTAGGGCTGCTCGATTATGGCAAAAATCATAATCTCGATTATTTGGGTCAATAATTGTAATTGCGATTTTTAAATGCGATTATTCATTGACTTCAAAAACATCCATTTATTGGAGAAAAACATTTGAACAGTATCTTTTTAACAGTTGATTACCCTGAACTTGTATATTAATAATAATATAACGTATAATTCAACTGAAAAAACCCCCCAAAAAAAGTAATAAAAAACAAAAAAAGTAGTAATAACACAAAAATAATCGTTTTATTTCGATTACCTTGTTTTCGTAATCGTTGCAAGCCATAATCGTAATCGCGATTAAAATATGATTAATTGAGCAGCTCTGTCAGGAAGCATTACATTTACAGCCACATCTTTCTGTAACTGTTTCTCTCTTTGTTACACAACGCTCCAGATCTGAACTCACTCTTTCCTGGTGTGGTGAATAATTAAGCTAAATAATACGTGTGGGAGAGGCGAGTGGAATTTGAAAGGAAACTTTATTTGAACAAACTATAACTGAATTCTGTCACCTTCCACTCCTGTTATTATCTTTACTATCTCATCAGATAATACTACATGGATTTGATTTGATTTTAACTAACTAAGATGCCAGGAAGTTAGCCTTTTCTTACCAAATTCCAAGACATTCCCTCCAAACCAGCTGTAGGTGAAAAGCAGGGGGAGGTGTGTATTTTTGTCTCTGGTTTGCAGGCAGGGCTCCAGTGTCTTTTATTCTCTTTTGAAGACTATTATGTTAAGGGTGAACTTTTACAAGGCATTTCATATCATCTTGGCAAAAAAGAGACACATAAATGACTAAGGCTGTAATTTATAATTATCCTAATCATAAATACATCTGTTATCAACTCTTCCGTTATTAAATCTGTTTATTAATGCAAATAATCAGTTGCTTGTTTTATATTAGTTGCATATATATGTCATTCCCAGGCGACATCCTCAATCTCTTGTTTTGTTCGATCAACAGCAGACCCAAGTTTAAGCCAGACATTTAAATAAACAGAAATCTTAAGAAAACACTATTTCAATAATTGCACATTTGTTGTTGATCAAATAAGGGATTAACAAGCTCAATGCAATAGGAAATCACTCATTTATTTTTCCCTTCACAAAAACAAGGCATTTATGTTTAACCACTAGTTAATACGTTTTGAAATCGATTATTTTGCAATAAAGTAAACAAAATGGATAATCATTCTATTGAAAAGTAGATCCTTATCAATAGAAAGGAAAGCCAAATAAAATATCAAGATAAGTATGTCATTGGCTGGATCACGATTTAATGTTTGAATATAGCTGGACTAACATTCTCCAAAAACCAAAGCTGGCCACAAAGCCTATTTTTTTTTTTAAAGAAATATGTTGAAAATGTTTCAGCTTTAGCAGAACTTGGCAGTTATTCAGATTTGAATCCACAGACACAGGAGCAGACAGGACGGCTTATGGAGGATAAAAGGGGGGGAAACTGGATTTCCTGGTTAGTTTTGAGATTAGTATGAACGGTCACACACCAATTACAGCCTGCTGTCCCAGCAAACATCTGTTCTGTCACTTGGAGCATTCCACTATGTGTTGTGTGTCGGCTCAAAAGAAAGTAAAACAGGACACAATCATGAGCCGCAGGACACCGTAGAGGTAAAACTGTCAAAAATATTTCTCTGTTCCCCACATGAAAGGTCTTCCTTGGGCACAGCCTTGCAACACCACAATGAGAAGACCACACAACGCTGCATGGCTTTACAAAGGCTTGTGTTATGTCATTTCAGACAATTTCCTTGTTCCAAAGTTTCAATTCCAAAGAGCTTTAGTTGCATTCTGCTCGCTGGAACGTGAACAAGCAGTTCTGTCATGAGGTGTTCAGCTGTCATTCCCTGTGCACTGCACTATTGATTTTCTGTGTTTGTGTACTCCTTTTGATATGAATAAGAAGGGAAATAAGGTTTGAAGTTACAGCTCTGGGAAATATGAAGAGACCACTGCAGCATTATCACTTTCTCTGGTTTTACTATTCATAGGAATGTCTTTGAGTAAAGTTAAAACAGATATATTTTATTACATATACTACTGACAAAATGTCTCTGTGTTGTAATTCAACAGACACTGGAATGGAATGGCTGCCAAACATGTAGAGATTGAGATTTAGGAAAGATTAGGAGAGGTCGCTTCATCCGGAGCTGTTAACAGTACAAAGTGAACTGATGCAGTTAAAAAGGGTTGGTTTAGTTTAGTCATGTTTTGCTAGGGCTACTCGATTATGGCAAAAATCATAATCTCGATTGTTTGGGTCAATAATTGATATCACGATTATTAAAAACGATTATCCATTTACTTTGAAAACATCAATTTATTGGAGAAAAAAATGTTGAACAGTATGTTTTTAACAGTTGATTACCCTGAACTTTGAGTATAATTCAACTGAAAACCCAATTTAAAAAAAAGTAATAATAAAAAAATAATTGTTTTGATTCGATTACGTTGTTTTCGTAATCATTGCAAGCCATAGTCGTAATTGCGATTAAAATATGATTAATTGAGTAGCCCTATGTTTTGCCCATGCAAACACACTTTTGTCACAAGAACAGTTCCTTTGGTAAGTATATGCCAACAATACATGGCGTCACTCATTTTTCTACAGTATTGTCATGGTTCGAGACCAACAACGTTTTCCTATTATGTATTCTTGTAAACTTTAATTTCAGGTGAGCAACTTGAATAAATACATGTGCTTGAACAAGATGTTGTCACAGCAATATAAAATAGATATATGAGAGGGAGTATTGATCCGATTAACTTTCTAACCAAGCATTTTCATGTTATTGAATTGAGGTATTTTTAAGTATATAGGATTTATTGTGTATTGTTATATTTCTGGTATTGCTCCACCCTCCTTTGCCAAAATGCACTAACACAAGACTTATTAACTGTAGCATTTTGTTCAATATCTGGCATTAAAATGTATTGAGCCCTGATTGCTGTTTGTGCTGGTTTGGAAAATTGTTGGGAATGTGATGGAAGCGGTTAGGTTTGAGGTCAGAGAGAGGAAAGTAGGTCCTTACTCACTAGAATGTGTGTGTGTGTGGTGTGTCATGGGATTTATAAATGCTGCAAAATGAAGTCCTTTAATGGTGCACCATTCCCTGTGGCGCAAAAAACGTTTTAATGGCGCTTTATGATTAAAATCTGATTATGGCAAACTAAGAGAAAGGGATTATTCTCATTAAGATTATTTCACCAGATTCTTGATGGACTGCTCCATCGATATTCCTGGGTTGGTGTGATTTTCTCACCGTGTGTATTGTCCCACTAAGAGTTTTTGTACCTACCAGAAAAATGCAATAGCTCGTGAAAAGTATTCCTATTTTCAGCTGTATTTGTTTGTATCTCATTAATACTAAATTGTTCCTGTTATATTTCCTATGAGGGTTACATTTAAAATTATTAATTCATTAGTCAATTGATTATTATTATATTTTATTTATCTTGATAATCAATTAATCATTTAAATATTTTGTAAGCAATGATTCCAGTATTTTTCAGAAGGCTGCTTTTTAAATGTAAGGAAATGCTGTTTTTCTAGCTCTTTAAAATGTAAACTGAATATATAAGTAGGCCTCTCACGATAATTAATTTTGTTGGACGATACATTTTCCCAGAAATTATTGCGATAAACGATAATATTGTCGGCACCGTTGTAAGACCATTTTAGACCACAAACATAACTTTTTATTGAACATCCAACATCGCATATGAAATGTGAAATAATATTCAAATATATAAATTATATACAATAAATAAAACAAATTCAATTATAAAAAAATTTATTAAACGACACACAACCAAAACAATCAATTAAATAGACTCAGGCTGGAAAACAAAGCTCTCTCTCATATCTACATGAGCACACATTGTCTCACAAGCAAAAAAACCCCTCCTTAAAACAACAGTCAAGTGTACAGTCCACTGTCCATACAAACATTACATGTTACTTACAAAGACCCAGATGCCTCAACAGGCCATATCCAAATCTGTATTTCAAAGATTTTGAGCAAGGAACACCAACATGTTTGCATTGTCGGGCAAATGCATCTTTGATTGTAAACTGTCGGGAAGGTGGGGACTCTCCATCGCCAGCTGCCGAGTTTGCTCCCAGCTGGGAAAACGGAATGGGTAGGTTGTGTTTCAGGTGCAGTTTAAGGTTGGTCGTATTGCTAGCTTTTGTTGCTACCTTTTTTAAACAAATGCGACACACCGCCCGGCTCATTCAAGTCCGTAGGTCCGCCACGTTGATTTGGCTTAAATCCAAAATATTCCCACACCGGAGATGTGGTATTAGGTTTGGCAACCAATTCCATTTAACTTCAAATTCCCCTCGAGTAAGTCACACGTTGTCTCGTTCTTGTCTCTATATTATTAATTTGGCTGCTACACTGTTGCACGCAGAGTTTCCTGACTTGGCTGTGTGTGAGCCCTCACAGCGCGCCGGGCTAAAATTCTGGTCACATCCTTATGTAAACAAACACACATATAGACTGCAATTTATCGAGCTCAGAAAAGTTATCGAGTCCATTTTTATTTATCGTACGATAAGTCAATTTATTGATTATCGCGACAGGCCTATATATTCATGGGTACCACGTGACGTCACTGTATTCTAGCGCCGCCATTTTGGTGTCCGGTCACAGCAAGTCATTACAACAACAGAGAACACGGAGGAAGCAACAGAGAAAGACACATCGTGAATAACAAAGTTTGTGGATATGCCTGGGATTTGTTGTGCTGTGGGCTGTGACAATAGTCGCCAGAGGAACCCCGGACTACAGTTTGTATCGATCCCCAAAGACTTAGACCGTCGTAATAAATGGCTGGCTGCCATCAGAAGGGATCACTGGCAGCCGACATCTAACTCCAGATTGTATAGTCAACACTTCGTTTCCGGTAAGCTCTTCACTTATTGTTATCTTTTAGCTTCTTTTGTCAGAAATACGTTTTCTAAATACTTCAACATAGATAATTCAGTTGCCAAATAATAATTACCGTTAGCAGTGTAATGGTAACATAGCACTCAATATTCCCAGTTTTGAAAGGACTGCATTAGTTTTGCTCTGTGTTCCTTTACGCTTGAAACCGACTGCATTTGAATAAAAGACACATTTCTGGTAAAAAAAAAGAAAGAAATTGCCATTCTCAATATTATTGAATGCATGCCTTACTTGTGTATTTATATTACATGTATTATTGCTACTTTTACCTAAGTTGGATCTTAATTCTTGTCATTATCTTATTAGGAGGCCTAATACACACATTAATATTCTACCATGTTTGCCTCTGTCTGCTTAGGAAGAAAAAATGACAACCCCATGAGTCCTGACTACATCCCCAGCCTGTTTGCGCACACGTCAGCTGGACAGCGGCAGAGAAGCATCTATGCCACCAGCAGATTTGAGCATACTCAGCAGGTGAAAAGGAAACGGACTGAGACTTTGGTTTCTGATAGTGACTATGAGACTGTGGCACCTTCCAGCACCAGTGATGCCACTGGGCTTGACATCACCTTAGTTGAACAGGTAGAATGTGTGAAAGATGACCACAGTTACTCTCAAGCCATTCTTAGCTCAGGTATTGTGGAACCATGCTCAAAGGCAACCTGCCGAGCTACAGTCAAGGCATTGACAAACGAGTGTGCACGATTAAGAGCTGAGGTTAATTGTCTTAAGGACAAAGTTAATGTGCTGTCTTTCAAGGAAGAAGCCTTCAAAGGAAATGATGAGATGGTACAGGAACTAACAGGCCTACCAAGCAATGCTAAAATGATGGTTGTTTTGGCTTCCTGTCTGGGTTTGTGAAAGCCGGTCCAAGACTGACTCCCTTTCATAGCTTTTTATTAACACTGATGAGAATGAGGCTTAACTTACCTTTATATATTTTTGTTTATCTTTTTCATATGTCTAAGAGCAGTGTTGTCAGTATGTTCAACAATACTTTAGATGTCATGTATGTCACCAGACTGTCACCACTTATATTTTGGCCCTCAAAAGATCAAATTCAGGTTAGTCTGCCCATGTGTTTCAGGGATAATTTTAGCAACTGCACTTCCATCATTGACTGTTTTGAAATTTTTGTAGAGAAGCCAAAGAATTTAAGGGCACGTGCACAAACATACTCCTATTACAAGCACCACAACACTGTAAAATATCTCATTTCTATAACACCACAGGGTGTTACATCCTTTGTGTCAAAGGGCTGGGGAGGGGGCACAAGCGACAAGTACATTACAGAAAACTGCTCATATCTTGAGAAATTATCACCAGGAGATGTTGTTCTTGCTGATAGAGGCTTCAATGTGAAAGACACTGGGACTGTATAATGCACAGTTGAAAATACCAGAATTCACCAAAGGCAAGCAGCAACTGCATCCACTGGAACTTGAATCCACAAGGGGACTCGCTGCCGTCAGGATCCATGTGGAAAGAGTCATTGGCCTGGTCAGGAACAAATACACCACCCTTCAGAGCACCATCCCGCTGTCTCTTTGCCAAGCAGCCACTCAAGGACAACCTACTTCCCTTGACAAAATGGTAACAGTTGGCCGTGCTCTTTGTAATGTCTGCCCATCTGTGGTACCCACAGAATAGATAGATACTATTTGTAAGTCGCTTTTGATAAAAGCGTCAGTTAAATGAAACAAAATGCTTATTGTGTATTCCCTTTTCTATGTATGTTGGATCTTCTCTCTATTATCTTTACAATTAATGCATTAAAATGTCCAGTTTTTAACTAATAAACATAACTTTTTCCAAGTATTTGTTCCTTGAGGTTTTTTAAATACTCCTACTTATACTACAATGCATCTGCAAGTATTAGATACAGTTATTTATTGCACAATCTACAGTGTATGAATATGTAAGCTTAATGGGTAAACAAAAACCTGACCATGAAGACAAAAGAAAAAGACCAGTGACTGACAAGAAGAGCTTATTTATTGTCAGCTTCTTAATGTCCCTCAGATGTTTTGTCAGAGGTTGCAGTGAGGGAGAAGCGTGGCACAGTAAACCATTTACCCAACAACTCTGGTAGTATCCCCATTCTAATGAAGTTTACCACCTTTGAATGTGCAACATCAAAAAATGCGCCATCAAACATGATGCGCTGTTTAAAAGGTTCTTCAGGTGTCCACAACAAAATCACAGAACATTACCTCTGCGACACACATTTGTGCCTGCACTTGATACGTATAGCTGTGATTCAGCTTTAGGCTCATCACACCTCCCTCAGGGACGGTCAGGCAGAACCGTGAGTCTTTGGTGCATTCAAGTAGACTGCGGTCTTTAGCGCTGAAAGGACACTTAATTTCTAAAATGCCAGGCTCATAGGAAGCACAGGTCACGACACCATCTGGGGATGCACCAATCCATGGCAGCTCTGGGTTGAGGATGAGCCCTGATGCTGCAACATTGATGTCTTCATGGTGATCTTGCATAGCCACCAGGTAAGACTTTTTGGCAGTGTCCTCGTTTTGTAAACCCCATCTGAGGAAAAGAACATGTTATTTTGGAAAAAAACTCATCCCTTTTAAAAAGTCCCTAAAATACTGTTATTAGAATGTTAATATCTTGTTTTACAATCATAATATCTAGTTACTCAATTATTGTATTTATTCATGAAGAAGTAGTGGAAAGAATGTATGATTTAGTCTTGCTGCCTAAATGTATATACGTATACCTGGTCGCTTCAGTGGAAAACTGAGAGGAGCGAGGATAGCAAACTCTTTTAATCAAAGACGAAGAGCTCTCTGTCTTGGCTGCCTCATGGAAGGATGACGCAGTAACTCTCCCTGCTCTCTGCTCAAACCAGACCCTCGACCTACTCTGTTTCCTGGTCTTCTCCTCAACTAACAAACACTCAAAAATAATTGAACTATCAAAAGAGCTGTAATTATCAGAAAGCAGTGAAGTTATTCTTAATGAATATAGTGATGTTTAGGATTTAGCATTGTGACACGCTTTTATTTTACCGTAAGTCATTTCTACTTCTTACCTGCTCTGGTGTGAGATTCAGCTCCTCAAATACTTTGGCACCCTCCTCTAGCAGTGCAGGCAAATCCAGTACAAGTCTGCTGCTTTGATACAGACTGGTAAGGGGTGTTGGCAGATCCAGTTGTACAGTCTTTGGCCTGTATCTTTGGGAATGGCCTTCAATGACCGACAGGATAGCACTTTTCTTGGGCTTTGTCTCTTGTTCTTCACTTTGGTGGAGTTGTTCACAGAATAACTTGAAATAATCAGCAGATGGTCTCATGTGCTGAAACAGGTCTTCGGTTTGAACTTGTTCTTTAATGGTGAAGATTCTAGACACCTCATCGTACTTCACCATTTTAGTGCTAGGCTGTGTCCATGTGCATGGCTTCTCTGTGCATGGTTTTTTCTCTTCTCAACAGCAGCCAAAACTGTAAACATAAGTGCTGCTGCGTGGGAACAAACCTCTCCTAACCCTGCCATGCATGTACAATGCGCCATCACCACTGTCCCGTCCTCCTGCACCGCAATCCATGGAGATGTTGGTTTGCTGTTCAAAGCCTGGAATGATTGACCTGTTAAGTGAAAAATGCAGAACATTAATTTTGTCATATAAAAGCTAAACTCTCCTAAGCTTGTACAAATGTAAGATTCCAAGGTTTATTGTCAAATACAATAGCTACAGCGCAGATTGGCATTTAATATCTGAAGTCCCAGGCTGCTCCAAAAGTAGGCTACAACATACAATATCCTTAAGAAATAAAAAAAACAAGTAAAGATAGAGCAACGCGAAATATAACAATAGTGCAAGTGACAGAGAATCGTGAAATAAACATGGACCTCTTGCTTATGTAGAAAAAAATAAGAATTAATTTGTCATTGAAAGAAGAGTATGTTGCTTTAAAACAATATAGCTAGCTGCCAGCTGGAGTTATGATGTTAGCTAGAAATACCATTTACTAGCAACTGGCTAGCAAGCTAACATCATCACTTTAGACATAAATACAACTATAATAACACGGTTTATGATTGTTGTTAAATTACTTACCTTCGCTGTGATCACATGTAGGTGTGTCTTCTCCACATGCCATATCTTGGTGTCGTTCACCCACCCGGCAACGGCGTATTGATATGCATCTGTGCTCGTAAAAGCCTTCAGGCTCTCTCCGGTGAATGGAGATGGATTGTGAACAAGATAAATATATATGTCGGGAAAAGTTAGTTGGGGAAGACACTTAGCCGAATTCAATAAACAAAATACAGTTGGGGGTAACAAATAGGGATCGCATCCAATAATCGCCGTCTTTAACAAATATCTCTCTCTCTCTTTCCCTTTTAAATGCGCTGTGTTTGCTGCCATGACGAGTGTAAACAAACTGTCAGTCGGTCACAAAGATGATGGCGGGCATTCCGGAAATGAAGTACTTGGTACCCATGAATATATAATTGTTTAAAACTGTTGATCGTACAAAACCAAGTCCCTTTAGGTATGTTTAAAAACCCTTTCACGCATAGAGGCTACTACAGTGGACAGCTTTTCAAAAGGTGTTTTCTTGTATATGCATGGGTTTTGACGGCATAGTTGCACCATCAGCCACTACATAGGACCCTATTTCATCATCCCATACAATGCCACTCAGTGGAAAGTCAGTGTAAGTGCATGATACATTTCTCTAAACCAAGATGGACGACAAAAAGCCAGATGGACCGAGGCCGCTTCTCAATGTCGAGTAGCGCTGCTGCAGAGCCACTATTTCAAGTACACTATGTCATCGAGTGGCGCCGAAGGACTGTTTAAATGCATTTTAAAAACCCAGCATTCGGCGCCACTCGATGACGTAATATACTTGAAATAGAGGCTCTGCAGCAGCGCTACTCGACATTGAGAAACGGCCCGAATCACTCGTCGATATCTTGCCAATCCTTTTATGTAGCGCCCCCTGCAGGTATAACAATATTGGTGACATCAAGTAACAACTAGACCGGTTCTTAACTGGTGGGTCGCGACCCAAAAGTGGGTCCCGTACCCGTTTCGAGTGGGTCGCAAATGTGTGAGTGAAGAAAAAAATATTGAAAAAAATATATATACAGTATATATTTTTTTATTGTGGAAAAAAAATCAAACTTTTATTTTGAAGGCCCGATTTTCTAACACTGTGCATGCAGTCGGCGTTAGACTGAAAGTACCGGAGTCCATAAACGGTTTTGAAAACTTCTGTCACGTAGTGATCATCTTCTCAATAAAACATCTTTGCTGATGTTTTTTCGAGTCTTCTGGCCAATCAGAATCAAGATTGTTGCCGGAAGTCCCCACAGAGAATAACTTTGCGGTAGAACTATTCTTTATACTTCCATGGGTACAACTTCAGATAAAAATGAACACAATGAAATACGACCCCCAGTTTGATGATTGACAGGTCACAGAACAATTGGGGCTATCTACCCTTATCCACAATTCACACAGACAAGTTCAGCTGTCAGAACTAAGTGAAAAACAAACAATGGCATAAAATATTATTAATATGTCGGGTAGTAATAGATGTATTTATTTTCTTCTCAGAGTGTACCAGAATGCGTAGTTATTATTATTATTATGTTAGTATTTTAAAAAATCTCCTGGGGGAGACATGAAATGTCAAATGTTAGAAATCCGCTGTTTATTATTTAAAGTTTTACGTCCGATTCGCTCCTTTTTTCCTTGCTGTACACAGCTCCAGTTTGGCCATTGGCCTGTCATCGGATTTAATTTTTAGTGGCTGCTGTAGCGGAAGTTTAGTAAAATTATTTTTGATGAAATACTCCAAATCTCCACCCTCCATAATTGCACTTGCTTCAGTTGCTTGCTACTTTTTAAGGGCGGTGATGATAGTTACAGTACGAACTGAAGTTGATGCGATTTGATTGGATTGTGAGGCATAACGCGAGCCTCATCTGATTGGTCAATCCCTCGATTTCTTTCACCAAGGGAAGCCAATTTCGGCTGGCCTCCTCTCGCAACATAGAGTGCAATCTACTGTTTCATCCTAACATCTAGAGGGGCGCTGTTTCACTCTTTGTAAAATACTCAATGAGAATGGGGGAGAGATGGGCCGGCAGAATAATTACCGAAACTAAACAAAGTGTTTTTATTTATTTATTAAAATTATAACTACAATTCAAAAAAACATGGGAAGCCTAGCTTCCCTTGGCCTCCAGGAGAAAACGCCACTGAGTTCAAGGGATAATTCTCACCCACCTCTTGCTCTTGCCCTGCACTTGTATGTGCCAGTTGAGCTGGTTCTTCCACCAGCTCAACTCTGTCCGTCATCATGAATGCAGGAGGCTGGCTGTATATCTGAGCTCGCGCCCTCATCATTCTCTTCATCATCTTGCACTTGTTCTAAGCTGCTGCTGATAGTGCTCGTAGCAGCGCTGCTGCCAAAAAGGTCTGTCAATTTGCTACATTTATATGCTTCACCTGCGAGTGACTTCACCTTTTTTTCTCTTGCCTTCTCGGCCCCACCTTTTTCTCTTCGTTTTCTTTGATTTTTATCCATGTTTTTTCATTCTCCCTGTCTGCCACGGAGTCTAATTCCTTCTCTTCGTGTGGCCGGTCTTTTTTCTTCTTCGTGTGTGATTATTTGACAGATAAGAACCACACAACTGCATTAGTGTCCGCTGTCGCCCTCTGTCGGCCGTCAGCGCAATTTAAATGATGACGTTAAACAAAAAATGTTTAAAGGGCCGGCCGGCCGTCAACGGCCCTTGACGACCGGCCGTTCTGTGGTTCTCCAGATTCTACAGATGGCCAGTCCGCCCCTGTTCTTGAGCCGTATCTTTGTCTTGTGATTTTTGACTGAAAGGGCAAAAGGCTAGATCTACTTTGGTTGAACTATGTGGCTCCGTCCCTGCTTTTGACAAATAGGTGTGCGATTTGACATGCCAGATTGACTGAAAATTCTAAATATTGGTCATGTTGGTAGGATTGGGTAGGCGTGGTGCTACTTGTTGGTACGTGGGGTGGGGGGGGCCATGAGTGCTCAGTGTCCAGGGGCCCCTGGAGGTACTAATCCGGCCTTGTTCAACTGAAATTCATAGTGTTACTTAGACCCTTCCAGAAAAACGCGATCCTGCGATCGCAGAATTTACCGCATAATCAGCAAAATGGCGCAGATTTTTAAAAGGCTGCATATTTATCAAAAGGCCGCATAATCACCGCATTTTTCCACACAAAGTTGAGAAAAAAAAAAGTGAACTCGTCTTGACGTGAAGTAGTGATGATGATGACGTCATCAGCTCGCGCATCACAGAAGGTAAACAACACCGTAGAGTGAACGTGTGGAACTCAAACGACGAACATTTCTGCTAAAGACCGGGCAAAGCAGTACCCCGATGTCTTTCACGAAAGTGGGGGGAAACTATTCTGCACCCCGTGCAACTGTGTTGAAGAATAAGAGAAAATCGACGGTGACGACCCACTTTGATTCATTCAAACATTCGAAAATGCTTTCTGCTGCTGCGGACAAGAAAGCCAAACAACTCACGTTCACCGAGGCATCAACCTCAAAACCCTTTCTAGGGCTACAAGAAACGAAGTGAGTAGCCTACAAGATTGAAGCCGGTCAGATAACGAACGAGTAAATGAAAACAGAATGAGGCGGAGAAGTGTGTGTGTGTGTGTGTGTGTGTGTGTGTGTGTGTGTGTGTGTGTGTGTGTGTGTGTGTGTGTGTGTGTGTGTGTGTGTGTGTGTGTGTGTGTGTGTGTGTGTGTGTGTGTGTGTGTGTGTGTGTGTGTGTGTGTGTGTGTGTGTGTGTGTGTGTGTGTGTGTGTGTGTGTGTGTGTGTGGGGGGGGGGGTGTGGGGGGGTGTGTGTGTGATTAAAATAGCCCCATTGCTTTTACAATAAATAAACATTGAATGTGTTTAATTGAATAGGAAAGGGGTTTAACGTTAGTGGCAGGTTGTGTGTGAGAGAGAATAAATAAGACAGCCCAATATTTAAAAAAAAATCAATTCTTTTTCGCATATTTCGCAACTTCCCGCAATTTCACAGCATAAAATCACATAAAAACCTGCATGTTTAATCACATAATCAAGGATTTTAGCCCGCATAATCAAGGATTTTTGCCCGCGTGTTTCTGGAGGGTCTCGTTACTGTTCTTATTGAAAATACTTAATTTGCAATATCTTTTTGAGCCTTAAATCAATATACTTATGATATTATAATGTAATTTTAAGTTTACACATCTTTATTTATCATTTTTGCCAAATGTACATGTTTTCAGTTCAAACTTTAACGCATAATGTCCACCTGAGTGGACATATAAAACATTTTTTTTCTAAATGTGAAAAAACTAGATAAAAATAAACTAAAGTTAAAATCTTGTTTTTCATGCCCCAAGAGCAATAAAAACACTTGGTAAAAAGATCCCGAGTGAGGCTTTCATAATTCATGTATGAAAGGGTTCAGAAATGGTCTGATTTGAATCTATGGCAGGCAGATTCAGGCTTGTCTATTCTTTTACATAACCACATTTTCTCTGTTGTACACAATTTCAACAGCAGACGGAGGCTGCTCATCAAAACCGATGAAAGCCCTTATCAGTGATTGGTTGAACGCTCTCCTAATGAGAAGCAGGCAGACACAGCAAAGTGTACTGAAAGGCTAATCAAGGAGTATGCCTCCATTCAAGGACCCCTCATGGCTTTGTCCTCAACCATTATTAGAGTATCACCTAAAGGTAACAGGGCTATTTTTAAAATCTCTATCAGAAATGAACGTTGATGAGGCCGATGCTCACACTATAATCTATCAGTCAATGTATGTTAGGCTGTAGGAAGTGTATCATACCCCTTCTCTTACAACATTTATTTTTTCCGGTACTTTTTCCGGCTTCTTTGTGTTCGACACCTTTTCATTCTGTCTTCTCCCCCAGCACACCTCCTAAGAAGGACATGCGAGTGCCTCCTTTGCCATTGAAGTGGTGTTACGGGTGTATTCAATGAAAGCGTAGTGGTGGGATAGAAGAGCCAGATGACGGTGGACTATATTGTTGGGAAGTTGTAACCAAAGCAGGGTGTAGTTTGCTTTTAGAACTGAAACTTTAATTAAAAAAATAAAATAATGATTCATGTCTATCTCGCTCCTCTGTGCTAACACCTGCTGAAGCTTTTCAAGCGGCTCCCTGGAGGGTTCAGTAATGTTTTTTTCTGAAATTCAACCCAGGAGTTTACACTGCTCCAGTCAGCTCTAAAGCCTGTTGGGAAAAGGACAGCAGTGTAGTAAAGGGTGCAGTGGATTTGATTTGTGAGATAGTATTAAGTTGAGAGTTTCACTTGTTTTCAAACATGGATATTGTAACATTTCTGTGACAGTGAGTTCTATCAGGGACCTTAATCGCTGCTTTCCCAATCCAGAGAGAAATGGCATGTAGACAAATTGTCTGCCAAAGTAGAATCAGTATTTATAGTACTGCCATGTTACAGAAAGATGAGAAGTTTGTTGATTTATAATCATAATAAACAGTGTGGGAACTTGCAGCCTCCTGGACCCCTGAATAATCTTTCAGAAGCTGCTGAGCTTCGTTTAAAGCCCTGCGGACACACTTAACGTTATCAAGCAGCAAGTTAGGGTCTCAACTCGGAGACCCCCAGCAGGCATTCCTACCCCTCTGCTGGTAAGAAGGCTTGGGATTAAGAAAATCCTCTTTTCCTCCCTCATTTTCAAAGTATGTGTTTTGTCTGCTATTTGGGCTTGAGTTGGTTTAGACTAAACGTTTCATTTGAGTTAAACCTCGGACAGACTACAAGAACATTTCAACCCTTCGTCTGACAATTGCTGTCAGACTAAATGACTGGTCTTCTTGCTGCACTGTCAGGAAGATGTTCAGCTATACAATGGAGAAAAAGAATGCTGTCAGACTCATGCATTCAAGGGATCGCCCATACCTCATTGTGTGTCTGAAACACGTTTTTCTATTCATCCACAACAGTAAAACGTAATGTTATAAGATTGCTCTGTTGTCTCTACCTTCATGGCAAAGATTCCTTGTACCTTTTTGGAAAACATAACCAAGATTTAGCTCCTTTTATTACCTATAGTATCCATTTATTTTAACTTGAATAAAGAGCAGTTCTGTGGTTTCATATATTTATGGATTGCATTTAATCAAACGGCAGCAGTGACTTCATCAAAGTTTATGAAGTAAAAACTATAAGTTTAGGGAAACCTTTGGCTTACAAATGAGCTGGAAGATGAATGATGTTCTTTTGGTAGGACTTAGGCTGAATTCCCAACAAATCAGGTTACCATTCATTCCCATCTTTGAAAGATATACAGCTCTATGTCAGCTGTCAGGTAACCAGCTGGTTGTTGAAAGAGTTCAGTAAAGATCCCTGCCTCTGGTTGCCATTGGTTGCAGGCTTCAAACAACAAGTATATAAGGCTAAAATAAGGAATAGCAAGCACTTACCCAACTGCCCAGGAGTCTGTGTAAAGGCTGAACACATGGATGCTTCTTGAAGCATCTTTGTGGGGAATTGGATAACGTGATTTCTGCAACAGGCTCCAGCGCAGAGCTCTTTTTGTTTATGTCAAGCTGTGGGAAAATGAATGAAGCAGTGGGGTTGGAAATATCAAGATCTCAAAAGTTCTCTGAAAGAATGTATTGTTTAATAAAATATAAAGTCCATTTGTGCTACATTGGGTTGTTAAAGTTAACACTGCTGTCACATAAATTGGCCCTTTTTTTTGTTTTAAATCAACGCTGTCCTAAGAATAATAATAATGAACCTAAGTTATCGTGCAGTATAGCAGAGAGAAAGATGCTTTTAAAAGTCTCTATGTTCAGCTTTCAGTACTTTTCAGGACTATCTGCATGAAACTCTGGAGTTTAGTACCAGTCGTCTATGACTCTGTTGAATCACATCAGGTTGAAACCCAGCATTTCCTGATTTTAACAATAAAAGCCTTTAAATAACGAGATCACACAGGGCTTTTATTGTGAAGAATTAACAGGAAATTGAACGTATTTACCACAGTATTAGCAGTGCTTTTTGTAAGCGGCTATTCTTCAAGTCTACTACTAAGCCCCCCATGCTGATTCGTACGTTGGCAACAATGGCAACGGTCGCAGCTTTGAAGCATTTGGGTCAGCCCTATTAGGGGTCCATGAATCCCTATATCACATTTCATGGCAGTGGGTTGTAGGAGTTGACATCTTGCTTGGAACAAAGGACCAACTGGAGGCTCCATTCTTCCCGTTTGTATTTTTTAGAAAAATGTGTAGTTTTCTTTCTTAGTTCTGCAGATTTCATGTAGAATAGCATATCCTAGTGTGTTAGTTTGCATAGACATTGTACTTATAGTGACTGTAGGAGGCGAGCTCTCAGGCGGGCTCAGCAGAAGTTTATTTAGGCTGGACGTTGTGTTGTCTGTAGAGTAGGTGGTAGTGTGACGGTCTGTGTTTTTAGGATTAATGTCTGGCTCCATGGGGGCAGGCACAGCCATGAGGTCATCTCAGCAGTGTCACCCGTCTGCGTTCCCATGCTGAGAGGAGACCAGCATTAGTGTGTGTGTGTGTGGTTGCTGAGATGTGCATTTAGGTGTCTTGTTTGTTTGTCATGTGTGAATTATATAGGGCCTAGATACAGTAGGTGGACTGTGAATGTGTAACATGAACCATGACGGGTTAGTGATGGCGAAATGTTGGGGGAGGTTGTCATGTGAGAGGGGGCTAAGCTTATTGACTGACTTTGGGTGGGCTGGAACTGACACACACACACACACACACACACACACACACACACACACACACACACACACACACACACACACACACACACATATGTACAGGCAGGCGTGGAGTGCAACAGGAGCACAAGGATTCTGCTGATGAGGGACAAACTTCTGTGAAATGGCACAGACTAAGCCCCCTCACGCTGTGCTCTGTGTTTGTATTTTTCTGACTCATTGCAGATTAGACAAGTGTCTCTGCTTTATCAGAAACTTAAAGTAGGTTAAACCGTTTTGACACTTTTCAAAGTCCCCCCTCTGCAGAAAAGACAGCGTCAGAAAAATGTGTTGGACCTAATTGAAGACTTTGTTTTCAACACCGGCGTTGGCTTCCTATGTTGACTGACTTTTGATGACCAACACAAAGTCCGGCTGAGATGACTGACGTTTTGGTAGCAGATAAGAAGGAGGGTGATGTGACTTCCAAAGGTCCACGTGTTTTGAAGGCATTTTGACATGTGTAATGAGACTTTTCCGGGAAGACATGCTTCTCCAGAGCTTGGTCATGAGGAACAATAGGTGTAGCATTTTACTCCTCAGAGGGGCAAGTCAACACATGCTCTGTAGCTACCCGATCGTTATCTTACATCATGGGTAGGTCAGGAGATGTTTTCAGGAATTGGAAACAGCAGCTCAAATGTATTTTTCTACGATTTCTTTTCCTAATTGTATTACATACATATATATATATATATATATATCTCTTTTCATATTTTCTTATCAGAGGTCTCTACCTAAAACTTGGCAGATGTGATTGAATAGAATGTGTACACTAATGAATACTGTAAAGTGGTTATAGAAATGTTATAACCTTTGACTAAATGTAATTCTAACCACTTAGCTAATGAAAGTTAATTATGGCATGGAGCAACCATTGTTTAATAAATTGCGTAAGATGTCAGAGAAATATTTTTGAGTCTACGCATGTTTTTACAAAGAGTTAGTCCATTTGACCAACCCTCCAGTCACATTCCTGGCCCTGCCTGTGGGTGTGATGACTTGTGAGAGCTGGCCAAACAAGCATCAACACCAGTATTTCTGCCCAAGTACCAGCATGCCCAAAGAGCTCATATTTAACCAAATACGGCTCTGTCAGACAAAAGACTCCTGTTTTGTTTTCTGTAATTTGCGTCATCTTTTGCTTTCAGGTGAGATAGAAAAAATACAAGCTTTCATTCTTCACAATACTTGCTTCAACCACATTAGCATTAAAGCACAGTTGTCACATCCCTGATTGTTAATAATTTCACAGCCCCACGGCTCTCTGTCTGCCCTTTTTTCACCTTCATATCCTCAGACCAGCTGCAATAATATCAGCCATACCAGAGGACATCTATAGCCAAAGCCCTCAACCATGCTTGTTTTTAATTCTCCTGACAGTGTTGTTTTAATGATGGTTATTCAAACTTGTCAGTTAAGCCCATGGTATTTTACAGGAAATTGCTATTTTAACCTTATACCAAAGCTACAGAACTTGTGCCTTCATAATTATGTTTGCTCTCAATTGATTGGAATGAATTCATTTCTTTTAAAATGCTTCGAGCTAAGTGTTAATGTCAGCATCGTCTTAACATACTTTATTCTGAGTGACAATGCTTACTTACATGTGGTGGTTCAGCAGGTCTTTACCATCTTCTCTTTTTAATTTCAGCGTGTTCTCATTTGCTAAGACAAAGTGGAACTAAAGCTGATAGGATTGCCATTAGTTTTGCATGTATTTGTTCTAAACTGAAGTCTACAGTAGACCCCTTCTATACATTTGACCTGATTTTGGCATTAGAGGAAATATCATTGGAACACTAAAGTACTTGATTCATTCTCCCCATGAATCTTTGTAAAACACGTTGCCCATCTATCATTCAGTGTGTCATATTTCAGTCTGGACAAACTGGTGGAACGACAATCATCCCAGGAGAGGAAGATGTCAGAATTAATTAATTATATGTTGTATGTCAGCCTGGGACTACGGATGGAAATTAGCTCAAAGCTCAAATCCGGCATATTTACACTTGAAGCATTATTTATCTAAAGTGTTCATTAATGTGCATTGTCCCTTTAAAATTAAACGATGAAATTACAATTTAGGTGGATCTTTAGTTTTGTACATGTCAATTGTTAGACGCTTTTATCCAAAGCGACTTGCATACATTAATTACTTACAATTTGTGGTGAAGGGTCTTGCCCAGAGGCACATCGACATGCGGACTGCAGTGGGGATGGAACCAGTGCTCCCCTGATCCGGAGATCAACACACTGGCGCAATAAGCCACAGCTTTTAGTGCGTGAGTTTCTTAATATCAGTGGCATATTAGTGTTTATATATTTACATATTGTTGCGGCTTGCATTTTCCCTTAAATTGAGCAGTTCATTACAGACTAGCTTCATGTGAATGGATTATTGTATTTGCTGCCATGAAACGGCACACGTTAGCTCTGCATATCTTAGTTTGTGACTTCAGAAACCAGCAGTGCACCTTGTAACCATCTTATCAGAACAACTGCAAAGTGTTCCCTTTGAAGGCTCTTCCTGCTGAGACAAAAAAAAAAGATAGAACGGTAACAATATTTTTCTATAAGCTTTATTAATCTTAAAGTCACAGTATGGTAGAAGCCTTCACATTTATTTAGTATAATTGCCATATCAAGAAATACACAAGATATACTTTAAGAGAGGTTTTGTCCAGATTCAATTATCTAGTTTTTTGGATTTCAACTGATAATGGAGTAGTTTGACACATCTCTCCCATGAATGGCACCATTGTCTTCCTAGAACTGTCTATCAGAAACTATATTATGGTCTTTTGTATTTAATTATCATGTGAAGACTGCCTTCACTGGGGACTTGAAGGCGGAAAAGGTCACAGAGTTTGGGTAACTGGAAAGCCGAGCTCCCTTCCTGGCAGTGGGTGTTGGAAGTAGAGGAAAATAGCAAGGAAAAGCGTTGCCCTCTGGGTCATAGGTCATCTAAAATGGTGTGACCCAGTAGCTGGACCAACTCCATATTGATCTGTGGGAAACATTAGTGAGGATAGCTAAAGAGTGCATCAGGAATCCACCGATATTCAACTTTACTACACAGATTTATTGTGTTTGGAACAGGCTCAAGGCTAAACCAAAGCATTGTAAAAAAAATAGAGGTATCTTATCAGTTTTGATCAGTATCTGAGGGCAGCCTGCACTTTTTTTATTTTCCTAGAAATAACCTTACTAAATCATCTAGCATTGTATATTCTGATTGAAGCTTGTTGGCAAACTTGGGAAAATTAGTAATGTTTACAAAAAAAACACATTTACTGTATATTTGTATAACATTGTGTATCAAAGCACCTGTAGTCACACAGCATGTTGGTACATTTTCAACAAAAATGGGAGTGCTTTGTTTCTTTAATTATCAAGTCTAACTATATTTTTAGACAACAAAAATAGGAGGAGAGTAACAAAACAGCTGCTCTATCAGTTTTTAATCAAGTAAAAATAACATGCCGCTTTTCCTGCTTTGAACATGGCTTTATATTTTTGCTGTCGAGTTTCTGCAGCTCCCACTAGAATGTAAGGAAGAAGTGTCATCCCCCCCGAGGTTCACAGTGTGACTTAGGCAAGTCTTTACACAGTATTTGTGACTGACATAGCACATATCGCTGGAGAGGATGCACCCTTTCCTTTGTCTTCCTGGATCCAAACAGTCCAGGGTGATTTAGACCTGTAATTTGTGTGTCCACCACCAGAGGGCGTGTCTGTCTGTCCGTCCTCCTGCATCCAGTCCACACTGCCCAGCAAAGTGCTCAGTGTTTAGCAGCTACCCAGAAATGCACTCATAACAAATCAGAGCCCCTCATTACTTTTGACACTTGGTCTGATTCGTCAGTGGGGACGTGGCCCAATCAGAGAGGAGCTTTCACTCTGAAGTATCCATTTACCTGTCCCATAACAACAGACTGCTTTCAGGAGGGCTATATGTTGTCACTTTCTCACCTCATCAAATGTTCTTTTACTTTGTTGTTTCTTTAGACATTCTTTCTCTTCCTCCACCATTCCTGTATCTGCCCTTAAAGGGATGTCACTTTCACTCCACATGCCCAGACAGTTGCACAATTTCACCACTTTGTGCATCGGTCTATCGCCACAGATTAGACAGGGGTGTATATTGATGTGGCTGGGGGACTGTAGGTGTTAAACTGCTACTGCGAACGGCAGTCCCAGAAAAACCCTGTTTATGTGAGAGCGGGTTGCAGACACGGAAAGAGAAAACAGTGTCCTTAAAAATCCTGTTTCCCACTGAATTAATAATAACTTTGGTCCACTACTAGCGGAAGTATGTGTTTTAAAGGCACTCACTCACAGGACAAGAAAAACTTGTTTCTTAATGGATAACTGCTTTGACCAGCATTGTTTGTTCCTGTATTGTCATTTAAATCCATTCTTGGGTGACAGCTGTGACTCATGTACTCTCTACAGGCTTACGTTATACAGTTACTGGTATTTGAGCTCTCTTGTCATTAACACGGATGCTACCAAGGTTTAGGCTTTTCGCTTCCAGGGTTTATTACACAAATAAATCAGCCTGAACTGAGAGGTACACATAGCTTGCAGCTATTGTAATGTCACAAACCGGTATGTCTAGTTATTAATGATACAACAAATATAAACAGTTACCCCCAATTGGGATAAAGTAGCGCCACACTTCTGACCAAATAGCTGCAAAATCAATGAACACCCCATCAGCCTCGCCATGTTACCATGTAGAGGTTGGACACAGTATCTAATCTTAGAGCTCAACTGTAACAATGTAATAATGTTTGTGTGTAATCTGTATCACTGTGAACACTTAATATGACACTGTGGTGGTAACAGAGCCATGTTCTACATCTAATGTTGTAGTTATGTAACGTTTGAATAACAATGGACAAAATATAATTATAATTTGATAGTAATGGCATGCTGTGTCATTTGGAGTTTTGAGAATCCAAATTAAGCAGTTTAGTGTGCATCATCATCACACCAAAATAGGCATTAAAGGATTCAGAGCTGCAAAGCCTGCCTGACAACAATCCTATGCCTCTATGCACAATGTAAGAATTAATGGTCGCTGTAATTATTTCTCTTCAACTCTGGCCATGAAATGATCTCTTTCAAGCATGACTAAAATGTAATAGATAAGGGGGTGGGAGAGGATGTCTACAGTCCTGTTTTTTTTTTAATTAAGGAGGTATTGTTTATTAAGGAGGTATTGTCAAGTCTTTGTCGTATTAATTTCCATCCTTGCTTTTCCACAGATAGTGTTTCTTGCTCATCTGTTGTTAAGGGAATTGTGTGGTCAAATCACAGAAAGTGGTGCTAAAAACTTTTACATTTGAAAGACACCTTGATTTGCTGAAATCTCATATTAGCTTTAGATTACCTTCTTATTGCATCTTTCACAAAACCAGGACTTGGTTATCATCCTTATGGCAGTCACGCTTAGAAAGTAATACCCCTTAGTGGCCAATATGACCACAAAGAGTTAAGAACTTGTCCTTCAGGCAAATTAGGTTTGATCCATAATGTAAAGTACTTATCTTAAAAAGAAGTACTGTAAATGGTCTGTACTTCTAGATACCTATCCCCCCACCCCCTCACTGCAAATGTCAAAGGATTTCATTTCATGACATAACGTCTCTTCAAAGATGTCTCCTAAGATCATAAACATCCTCATTACCATAAGCTTATGAAACCACATTAGTAGTTTGGTATTGGACACCACTACTACTTGACATATTGGCATACAGCTTTATGTTTTGGCTTTGCCCTGGGCTGTTATCAGATGACCAGTTTGATATTTCCTGCTGATGATTTCATCTGGGAGGACATTAGAGGGCCATTAGACTGGCGGGGGGTCTGAGTGAGGCAGGAAACTGAGGTGTTGGAAAGAGTTACAGTCCGCAGACAGTGATGGAAAACCTGAGGATGACAACAGTCTCTATCTGACACCCAAAATAATCTGTGTGGACAGGTAGAAGTCTAAACTGGCTCATCCAGTGTCAGGTGATGTTTTGTCCTGAAGGTCAGTGTGTCTAAATAGATGCTTTAGGTAATGTGTTTGTTTCAGTTGCACGCAGCAAGGGATGACTGCTCTGCATCGACGTCAACAACTTATGATGCAATTGACTCAGGTGAAGGTAAAATTCCAGGACAGCCTGTTTTCGATTTTGCCCATTATTATTATTTATATATTATTATACGGAGATTGGTTTACACACATTTTCTATTTTACTTCTCTGCAACAGCCCCTATCTTTTTTTGAAGCCTCTCTAACAGTGTGGCATTAGGGATGGCAAGGTTAATTGGATGGCTGGTTCACTTCCTTCGAAAACAACGCAATATCTCTACATTTCCCAAATTTGGTCCATGTTCCCAGATGGACATTACATTCTCATCAGCCTCACCTTTACTTCCTGTTTGGTGCAAATTAGAAAATAATAGCATGAACCGAACGAACTATGGTCCTTGTAAACCTTCTTTTGTTCCTGCTGCCGAACATCTCATATGTTAGCCCATGGGAATGCGGTCTACCAATTTCATTTTCATAATCCACTGATATTATACCATCATTCCTTTTAAATATTTAGGTGACTTTTAAACTCACAAAACAATGAACATATTTACCAACATATTTATTGTAAGACAGGCTTTTTTAGCCTTACACAACTTAGATTAAATGTTGTTGAACTCAGTCACCTAAAATAAACTTTACACATATTCATGTGCTTGCATTTCTTGGCGTTATTACAGCATATGAAAGTCAAGCAGGGAGATACATTTACGTCATGATATGAAACTAGATATCGTCATGTGTTCTCGTCATCATCTTTCCTGCTCTTAAAGGCTGCAGTTACGTGATTTAAGTTTAGATCATTTAACTACTCTGCGTAAAAACAAAACTTACAAATAGCTATGATCAAATATTTTATGAAGCAACAATTATCAAGCTATACCAACAAGCATATAAGTATGTATGATTGTTTCAGTAAGTGAGTTACTACTGCAGTGTTCACTCTTGCCTGCTAACTAGATTCCCAAACAAATAGGCACACGTACACAACAACACACCCATGTGAGATATTTAAGTGACCAATGTCACAGATGCTGCGTGGCTAGGTGCCATTTTGGCGCCTTTGTCTCTATGCTAGGGCGAGCAGCTTTCGTAAGTTGAGACCTACTTCTTCATATGACATGTCATGCGGAGAAGGTCTTTTTGCATGTTAGTGGATCAGTGCCGCTCTGTTAACGCCAGTCTGGCAGCAGACGGTAACACGAGGCTACAGGGAGCTGATGCAGGCGGTAAAATAACCCGTTCCTGGCTGTATCTGTACCTGTTTGTTCCTGGGTTGTTTACCTAAAAAAGTAAAAGGTTGTGCTATTAAAGTGTGTGTGGGTATTAGCGTAAATGAAGAGACAGGGTAGTTGTAGTTTTTGGTGGGGCTGCAGATAGCTGGTTGTAAAAAGTCTGACATCTAGCCTTGCTCCTGTGCAGCTCGGATCAGGGGGCTTTGTAGCCCCACCACCCTCTTTAGATGGATGGGTTAACAGCAGCACTTGGCCCCGCTGGCGTTCTGTGAGGGTCACTGCCGAGACCACTTCAAATGTGCAAACCATAATCCCCCTCTGACATTAATATTTTCAGATGGAGGCAAGCTGGGTGCACAGTGGGGGGTGGCAATGTAAGCAAGGTCTTTTTGACTGGCCTTGTTTCATGCTGGCTGTGGTGAGAGACACTAAAGCCATTACTCACAGTGCAGGCATGTCCAGAATGTATTCTTAGCCCCTGTCTTCCTATCAGTCACTACATAAAGGTTGGAGGGTCAAAAAATAAAGAGGTAACCAGTCTGCAGGGCTGTCTGCACCACCGCTGTTTACCGGGGAGGGGGTGATATTTTAAACCTGCGAGAGCTTACATATTCACCCCAGTGAGCCTGACTGACTTGCCATTTGGTGGGTGAAGACGCTGGAGACCACTCATAGAGAAGAGGAAGAGAGTTTTTTTAGTTGCTACTTTTAAGCTACTAGGTTGTAGCTTCTCCCAGAGAAGAAGAGGAAGACATAGAAAAAAAAGCAGAGTTGAACCCAAGGTTTGAGGATAAAGGCGAGAATAGAGGGGGAGGCACTTGGGGGAGGCAAGAGGTAGCCAGGCTGAGCTGACTTTCCCCCCCGAGGAGGAGTTGCAGTTGCCGGCCAGGGCAGGTCCCAGGGCTGGCAGGGCTGGCCCTACTGCTTCTCCACCTCCATTCCTTCCTCCTCTCACTCCTCTTTCTCCTCCCTTTAACCATCAACCACACTGCTGTGCAGTGATGAACTCTCAGGCTGAGCCCGTGAGAAACACAGGAATGCTTAGAAAATCCTGCCAAATGAACTTTTGTTCCTCAACTGAGGGAAACTCCAGAGGTTGAACCTCCACAGCAGTAGACTGTCATCCTTCTGTCTTCTCTTTCTTTTTTAGTGCACTCACTGGTTGAGTGCACTGAGAGACTGAGGGGATTTTTTATACACTTTTTTTCTCTCTATTTTTGCTTTCGTTAACCGCAACAGTGGCGACCTTTTCAGTAGCACGGTGCAAGGACCAGCTCCACTCACCCAAGATGAGCCGCTGGCTGAAATGCACCTCCATGCACTTTGTAGGTATTCATTGTCAGTATTTAAGTTTGTCACCGTGATTTACTTGTATTGTTACTCTTTCTTCAGATTTCATGCTTTGTCTACAAATGAATTTAAATGAATGTTTTGTGATAACAAAAGAGTACTACAGTATATTGTGAGTGCTGCCATATGTCTATAGTTTAAATATGTTCTTATTGCCTATTTGTGCAATGGTGCTATGTACATACAAATGCTTATCAGTTAGGTTTAAAATGTGTTCTTGTGTTTCTGTTCATTTGACGTCCTGTTTAAGACTCCATACTTAAAGTGTGCCTCTCAGAAGCCCTAAAAGTACTCTGTTCCCGTGCTTAACAGCCATCACTCAGGGAGGGGGGATAGTGGAACTGCAGCACAGCACATTCTTGGCTTATTCTGCATTAAGTTGGGTCTATTATTGTACTACAAAAGGACAAATTACATTACTGGTATGTATGTTGTCTTTAAGTCACAAATAGACTTCCTAAGCATATGTCCCTGTTGTATTTATTAGTAAGCCAAAATGACTGGGAACCAAATTATAGTTATGACTTTATTTTTTTAAATTAAGCACGTATTTGGACAAATATTTGTTTAAATGTTCGATTTGGTAAATACTGTTTAAAACGCTGTGTGTCTGATACTTCTCTTTCCTCATTGTCAGAACACTGACTGGAACAAGTATGATGACCGGCTGATGAAGGCCGTGGAGCGCAGAGAGTTGGACAAGGTGGCTGCTGTTCTCAGCAAGAAGGGCATCATCCCAACCAAGCTCGACGTGGAAGGGCGCTCAGCGTGAGTAAACACGGACACACACACATCTAGAGTATAAAAACATACATAAGCACATACATGTTCAATGTGTCTACATTGTTTTGTCTTGATTTTTACGAACTATAAATGTTTTAATATTTCAAAATCTAAAAATGCTGAATGTCACAAATTCCAAACATTGTTGTGGTCTTCTCGCAGCACATTCCCACCCCTGTTACTCAGATAAAGCATCCTTAGATGGACATTTCTTTCAAATCTCTTGCGCAAAAACAGTTTTCCCTTTGGCCTAAAAGTCACCCTGCATGACCCAAGAGTTCCCTTGGCTGAACTGACCCCCATGCACATTTCCGACTCAAACCTTCACCCAGCTGCTCTGCATCTGGAAGGCATTGCAGATGCATATTATCATGTGTCCATTATTATGTCCTGAAGTTTCTCTTTTGGTGTCCATCTGACTAGAGGTCAGTGTGGGAGCTGGCATAAAGAATGTTTGTGGCTGCTGAAGGCTGGAGCACATTGGCTGGAGGCTGTTTATGTAGTCACAACAGGAAATGACTCCCTGTTAGTTCAAATCTTGGCCACTGTGGGGCTTGAAACAGAAAGTAATACATTTTGGCCCAGCTGCAGGCTATTATCAGGATCTATTGATATCTTCAAGAACCTTATTTTGTATGCTAGAATCTTTCAGTGGGAACCTCAGGTTTTGAATCGTTTTTCGCTTTGCTAAGAGCTGGATTCACCCCCTTTTCAAGTGTCATTACAAGAACAGAAAGATTGAAATAGGTTGAAATGTAAGTTGTGGGTACAAAAGTAGGTCAATTTAACTGAAACATGAACAAAGCTGATCCAAAACATTTAATTATCTTCTACAGATGTCTTTTTATGGTTCTGTTAATTATATATCGGTGAAATGTTGCATTGAGCTGTTTAAAGAAGCAGTTACCTGGTTATATTGCTAAAAGTAACCAGATTCCAACACCAGCATTATGGGAGGCTCGGCGCCCTCCTTTAATCCTAGATATATGAAGAAGTCCCTGGTAGAACTCTGGCCTGTGCCTCAGATTTATTTTCATAAAGGCTTTGTTAGCATAAAACTATGGAGCCACAGAGCACACAAGCAAAGGTGCAGAGTATTTTGAGCAGCGTGTGAATTCTCTTGTGGCACCATTGGACAGACCAATGATTGTATACATGTGTACACACAACCTGATAAATGCCTGGTCTCATAATAAGGTGCTAGAATTTGTCTGAACTAAATCCAGTGACTGTAAGGGTTTTTGTAAACAAACACATGCACAAACATCATTTAGTGTTCCCCTGCAGGGCGGACCACAACTATAAAATCAACACATTGAATATTTATCAAAAGAGGTCACGCATTTGCCAAGACTACCCAAAACAAAAGTCAACCGCAAATGCAACTCAGCAAGTCTGCTTTTAGTACAGCGGGCCACACACAGACACTAACACGTGTCGTTGGCTAGCTGTCCTCTGCGAAAGCCAACATAGGAATGTTGAGTGGTGATGCCTTGTAATCATGGACCTCTGTGGGGAAACTAATTACAAACCGTTAGCCCTAATATATAATTTGGTTTGCCCTGGATTAGCCTCACTGTGTTCAGCTAATGAATTCAGCTCTAACTGCTCTATCGCTGCTTCCAGCTGAGTAAACAGTTTACAAATCTGCCCTGGCATTAACTGGATCCCAGTGAGGTTAGCCCATACATCACACCTGCTCATTCTGTGCAGTGGTGATAGCTAGCTGACAAGGGCTTAGCAGCAAACAGAAGTTCACATCACAGCAAGCCACCACTCACATGTCCCTGCAGCAGGAAACTGGCCCTGAGTAAAGGCACTGCTGCGTGTCCATCGTATGTTAAATTCATTTTGTGCTCTTTGAGAATAGATTTTCAAGGCAACTGCAAAACATGCTGTGTTGTAAAAAAAAAAAAAAAAAAGCTCAGAAAACATGGGTTCATTGAAAGGATTATGTTTTCTTTAAAGCTGCATTAATGGACTTTATAGACTTCCATAGAGCTGAATGAACGCTTAAGTTATGTCGCAGGCCAGGGGTGAAATGGTGTCCTATCAGTACTTGTTGGCTAGTTAATTGATTTTGGGTGGGGTTGTTCTTCTTGATAAATGTAGATACAAAAAATAAAGATTGCTTAAGTTAAATATACTTGAGTGACTGTTAATGTACAATGTGTTGGAAAACATTGTTAAAAATGAATAATGCTGCTTACAAGTTTATCTTGCAACCAAGCGTTTAGCTTTCCAACTAATATATTATAAATGTTGTGGCTTCCTACTGGCACGTAAATGCATCAGAAGACTTGCAGACTTTTTAAAACAATGTGTACCAAAGGTCAAACAAGTGTGACAGAAATAACAGAGTAGGATTTAGAAGTATGAGAAGCTCCAACAGTCACAGTATTTAACTGTTTTGCCTTTAGAGACACACTTAACCATTCACTGTATATGGTTCAGCTACCAGCACATACTCTCTAGTTTACTCTTCACTGTACGCTCTCTAAATATAGCAACTGTTTCCTGTAGACTATCAACCTGAAAGTCGCCAAAGGAGCAGGTGTGAAGATGAAATTACATTACATGTAGCTGACACTTTTATCCAAAGTGACGAACAATAAGTCCAAGAAAATACATTTGCTCTGCTTAAGCCCGACTCATTAGTCTCTTACATTTCCTTTCAAAGGATTGTAATGAGGTATCCAGCTGGGTAAGCAGAATATATCTTCAAAGTTCACAACCATCCCTTTTCAGTGTTAAACGTCTTGGTAGCTGTGCACAGAGATCATCATTGTTATTCGTCTGAGAGAAAATCCCTTACCCATAGTTCAAGTCTGCCATTATGGGTTTTTAATTCAGGTCAGAGACATTAGTCGTTAAAATCCCCCTAACTTGGATAGCTCTGCTCGGCTTCCTGTCTGCCGTTTGCTCCGAGAGTTCGGGACCCTCACTGCTCCCCAGAGGACCGGCATCTCCTGGCCATCAACACTGCTTTTAATACCCGCGGCAGTGTTGAGGTGACAGCCTAGCTGTCTCCTCGGCAGATACCTCGGGGTTAGTGTATAAACAGGTCCATGCAGCTCGATGGGTGACAGACTGAGATTGGTTTACACACAAGTGCTCTGCAGACCTTGATGGTCGGGGGTGGCAGTGCTGCTGTGGGTTGAGTTCAAGAGGGGAAACGGGAATGTTTCCAGGCAAAAGTAATGTTTAAAGTTATTTTGACAAACGCATAGAGAATATGAAACTCCCTAATTAAGTAAGGACTATGCTTACTTTGTGGCAAATAACTAATAATCAAAACATCCAGGTTAATTTGGTAGCTCGTCTCAAGCATTCACTCAAATGACTTGATCCTCATTAGCACGTAGAGTTTGTCCAGTTCTCATCTTCTTTTGTTAAGGACTTCTTGTCAATGTTGGCTTAAGTTTTAAGGCCTCAACACCTGTTTCAAAATTAATAATTGAAATTAATAACTTGTGAGTGAAAGATATTTAGGTATTGCTGATGAGTCATTTTGTTTGTTACAATACAGACCTTTTAGTTTTATCACATTATGCAAAGAGGAGAGCTGATATTGAGGCAAACCTGATATTTCATTTTGTAATTTTAAAATGTGTTTACGTTTACAAATAGAAACAAACAGGGGTTACAGAAAGGTTGGTTAAGACTTGATCAACCTTTTCTTGCAGGTCCATGTGACAGTACTTGGCTATGAAACAAGGAAGCTGATACATTGGCAATGCTGTTTGTGTGTAGCTCCTACTCGCCTTGGGGTCACGACAGACTCTGAGGTTTCTTGTTATTTGATTCAAGAATGCTGATCTTGCTGATAGCAAGGAGCCAGGCGTCCTTTCCCTGTCTCTCTCTTGTCCTTAAGTTTCACCCTCACCCCCCTTCTCTTTACACCCTATCGCCTTTTCACTTGCACTTCTTTACTACTTGCTATATACTCATTTCCAACTCCTTCTGTTTGATTTCCTCTCTCATTATTCATTCATCTACCTTCTTGTTTTGCAGGTTTCATTTGGCTGCAACGCGAGGACACCTGGAGTGTCTTAACCTCATCCTGGGACACAGCGTGGATGTCACTGCGACTGATGCCACGGGTGAGTTCAGGTTGGATGAAAGCAGTAACCTGGAGCTTTAATTATATACTTTTAAGTGTTTTTAATATTTTGTCGATTCCCAAAATATCAACAAGGATACACTTAGGATAATATTAAAACAGTTTGCAGCAACAGCAAAAACATTGGACAGTTTATTTAGACTTGTACCACATACAAAGTCTTAATAGGTGAAAAATAAACCACATTGTACAACATAGAGTAGACTTAAGGTTATTTTCACATCATCAAATAATAAATTAAGGTAGGTTACGGTACTTGTGCCAGACCCTATTTCCTGTTAAGAGGAGGGAGAGGAGGATGTCATACATAGAACATTGGTGTTATTAAGTGGTCTGAGTAGTTGATTCAAAGAAACAGATTGCTGATTAGCATTGTATTCATTAATGGGGATGTGGAAGTAGGCTGAATAATGAAAAAGAGACATGCAGTGATCTCATCCCTACTTTCAAAAGGTAGCATTCTGGTCTCATTTTTACACTTTGCCATAACTTAAATCCATTTCATATTGGATTGCATGACATGCAAACCAAAGATATATTATAAATGAAATGAAATATGTCAATAAACTCTTCAACATCAACAGTCAGCTAGTGAAGGCAAAATAAACACGTAGATTGTTATACCAGCAAGTAAACTTTCAGCAAATGAAACAGATCGACCAAAAGAGCCTTTCAGATAAGAAATGAACGTGCATGGTTGAGCAACCCTGAAAATGTGACAGGAAATGTGCAAATGGTAATCTAGTGAGAGGGCTCATTTTTGTTGATGAACTATCCAATCCTGGTTTTGGGCACTACTGAGAAATATTATTGTCACAGTGACATGGACTTGTCTTTAAGGGGACTTTGTTATTCAAAATGATACGAATATATCCAGACGCATGAAAAGTAATGGGCTTGATGTACATTTCAATCTGGTACATTATGTATTGTGTATGTCTTGTACATTATTTTGGTCAATCTGTGACTCACTAATGCCTGTTAAACAACACACTGGGATCAATACTCGTGGTGTGGGATTTAACAGTAATGCACTCAATAAACTCATGCTTGTTACAAGAAAAATATATTTTAGAAGAACATTGAGTTGTCAAAGTGATACAAGCATGGTCTTACGTGCAGTGTAGCTTTTTGTTTGTGCGATTTCCCACAGTATGGTTATGACTTTAAAGCACCTTTATGAAGGGTTGTTAAGTGATTGTTTTTTGTACAAATGCGTACAAAACCATCTCCTGATTGTGAATCTATTTCATTTTCTGATTGCTGCATTTATCCCTTTCAGGTAAAAATGCTCTCCATCTCTCATCAAGACATGGACATTCTCTGTGTGTGCAGAAACTCTTGCAGGTAAAGTGCATCTCTAACACTATTTGTACCCGACTAATATATACTTCTGTGAACAAAAACTTGCCAAACTGCACAATATGATCTCATATGTATGGGATGTTTTGGTTTATAAAGTCTTTGGCTTTATGTTATTTGGTTGTGAGTATGTTCGTCTGTCAGTACGCCTGGAGAAAAGTGTCCTCAAATTTGATCCACCTTGATTTTTTGTTTTGTTTTGGTTGATCAAAGGCTGCTTTGACCTCAAAAAAACTATTTTTGGCCACTTATGCAGACTTATTATGACAATTTATAAAAAATGTAAAAGGGTTTACAATAATGGAAATGTATTGTGGTGGACAGATTTAGCATCTTTACTGTTTGGCTGAGGCATTTTATCGCAAGGTGGTTATTCTAGCTTGTTCACTTTGCTCCTCATGTTGGTGTGTTGGACTCTACTGTATGTATTCTGCGCAGAGCAGCGTCCCAGTCACTGGCCAGTCAGAGCAGTTTCTCTCTCCGTTCCTTTAAATAATTATTGCCATAGAGCTCTGGCAGCTGAGCCCACTCCGTATCGGTCACCAGTCGGCCCTGTTGAGTCACCGTGCCCCTCTGGGGGATTTATGTGTTTACAATCAGGGGGCTATCTCTGCAATATTGTGCTCTCACAGCGTCCCTGCCCTTTCCCCCGCCCACACCTCTCTCTCTCAGGGTGGTGATCTAACGGAGGTCTCTGCTGTTGGCAGGCGGGTTGTCGCTCGTGTTGACAAGCCTGCCCTGCTGCAAACTTGCCGTCCATTCTGGGTGCCGTCATCACACCAGACATAGCAGCTGGACGCCAACACCCTCCACCTCCACTATCTCCCTCCGTCAGCCCGAACCCTCAAGGTGTAGGATGTCCCCCCCCCCCCCCCCCCTCCATGCTCCACCGTCAGCTCCCATTGCTGCTCTACACCCCCCTCCTCTGCGCTTTGTCATTTGAGAGCGCTGCTCAATTTTGGCCCTTGTTGCTGGAGAGAGTTGTTTTTTTTAGGGGAGGCCTGAGCTCCCTCCCAAGCCTACCCAGCAACATGGGGCCCCCGTTAGCATTGAGTCCTCAAGGCTTTCATAGCGGACCCTCATCACTGCAGTCCTACTCTCCTGAATGCCGGGGTAGAGATGTCATAAGCAAATCAGCGCAGCGCTACTTAGCCTAAAGTGACCTGCACACTGTTACCTCGCAGTCTCCACTGTGAACATGTATTACTTACTTTCACAACTACATTATTGAACAATTATTAAACGCTTTTTTAAAAGAAGTCAACCGTGGGCTTCCCTTTTTTTGGAGTAGAGTCTTCCATTCATCTGATCCATATCACTGAAATGATTTTATTGTTAATTCAAATAAGATGATGTTTTCCCTGTGGTTTGTTTGTCTGACTGTCAGCAGGGTAAAGGAAAATATTTTTGCCCGATTTTCATTTAGCTTTTAGCTTGGTGAAAATGTGTGGCCAGGAAAGATCCCATTACATTTTGGAGTGGAACACAATCACGAGGCAGATACACAAAGTCATCTATTCTATTGAAACAGCCTTGTAAGAGTTTTGGGCTCTCCAACCTCACTTAGTAGTTAAATAGTTTGTTTTTCTAACTTTGAATAAAGGAAATCAAGCCTAGGGTCAATGACTCAAAAACAACCAAATCAAGCCAAAATAATTTTCCACTCTGCTTTTGTTGATCTATGGAGTTGGCTAATTTGCTATGATGAAGAGCGCCAAGTGGATCAACACTATCATATCAAGTAGACTCATTATTTAATTGGATCTCAAAATGTATAATTGGGGCCTTTGTGTGCTTTGAAGGATGGCACCGTGCCTTTAGACTCTACTGTGTGAACATCAATTTGATTCAGTTGTTCTAACTTTTCTTTGTTATTTTGCAGCACAATAGTCCAGTAGGAAATGTGGACCTACAAGGAAGAACAGCTCTACATGATGCTGGTAAGACTCTACTCTGAAACTGAGTGAACTATAATTTACTCCACTCCTAACTCCACTCTTCAGTTTCTAACTCCACTCTTCAGTTTCTAACTCCACTCTTCAGTTTCTAACTTCACTCTTCTACAAATACTACTTTACTTTTCAATGCAGGTGCTCTGAAAAAAAGCAACGACAGCAAGACCCCCTTACAACATAATTTGTTATTGTAAGCCCCACGGATAAGCTAATGGATGTGCTTTTGAAATGACTAAGACTAAATTAGAGGGTGCATCTCAATATGCAGAACAGCCCTGAAGCAGTACGTGATGAGAGAGAGAGAGAGAGAGAGAGAGATACCTCTCCCTGTTGATTTTCAGTGGCTATTGTTAATGCACTTATTTATACATTAAAATATAATTATGGGCTTAAACCACAAACATTTATTGGGGTTGCTATGGCTCACTAATGGTAGCTAAAGCAGCCTCGTCCACCTCCCTGTCGCTGCCTATGTTGACCTCATTAACTACTTGACCCTATTTTTGACTTACCTTAGTAATGAATATTTAAAATCATTGAAAACCCAGACAGCTCTTCAACTACATGTTCAGTCCCTTAGCAGAGAGGATGTCATGCTCACATGGATGATAATATCTGCCAACTTACACAAAAGGTTCTGGTATAATATTGTGAAAATGTGCTTGTGATGCTTTTCACATTTTCAGCATATAAACCTGGTCCATGCTGTGGCTCGACCTGATAGATGGATGTATATTTCAGCGATAAATGTGATTGCAGTCGTTTTCACTCTTTTCCCCCACAGTCATGGCTGGCTGCTCCTCCAGTGTGAAACTACTCTGTGACAGCGGCGCTTCTGTGAATGCCACTGATTTTGTGAGAATTGATTTTATTTATTCTTACACTCCATTTCACCCAGTTTTCGTGGCCTCTTCTAAGATATTTTACCTGTTCAGTTATCATTGTAGAAAATAATATTGATCTTGATCTTCTCCTTAAAGGCTTTTACCTTTTCATGTAAGGTCAGTTAGAGAGGCACAAAAAGCTTTTCACTAAATACGAATTCAGTCAGCTCCAATGAGCACTCTCTATTGTGATCCTTTCTACAATTAGATTTTTTGAGTGGCACTGTCATACCTGTGATTTTCTGGATGGGTGTACATGTGTTCATTTCTGCGTGTGTATTTTGTTTTTCTCCAGGATGGAAGGACACCTCTGGTACTGGCAACCCAGATGTGTCATCCACGTATCTGTCATCTCCTGCTGGAGCGAGGGGCCGACTTCACCACCCGCGACAAACAGAACAAGTAAGAAAGCCCCCCCCCCCCCCCCCCCATGGTGTTGTTTGTCTCTGAAGGCTTTGCAAATGTCAATTTTAATAATCATTCCTGGAGAGTTCCCTGCAGTGACAATCTTTCAAACAATACAAACATTTACAAAGAGTCACACTATTTAGAGCCATTTCTATAGATTGGAGTACTGTCATGATTTCATACATTTTAAAACATATGAGTGCCTGAGCATGTCCTAAATGTATCATCAACAATGTGTATGGTATTGTTTCTCATCAGCTTTTTTAACACAAAAACTATTCTTAAAAAAGGAATTAGAAAGACAACTCCATGTGGGGACATACACAGGAAAAATAGGGCCCGGCTTTAAATAATTTAAACAAAATAAAAGGTGAATTGTTGTTTTTGCTACACACTTGTTCCATAGCTAGTTTGTGAATGTTTTTCCTCATGAACTCTGTTTGTTGACCCCCTCAGGACTGCGCTGATCCTGGGCTGTGAGTACAGCTGTAAGGATGCAGTGGAGGTGTTGCTGAAGAGCGGCTCTGACGTGAAGGCAGTCGACAGCTTAGGTCACGACGCTTTACACTACGCTCGAATCAGCAAGAACATGGAGCTTGTTGCGATGGTCAAAAGTTACCTGGACAAATCCACCAGAGGTCAGAGTCAGACAAAAAATAAGCAGTTTGTTTGAAACCATTTGCATGATTATAGCAAAAAACGATCAGACGTGTAGAGCAGAAAGGAAGGTTAACTTCTTAAATTGTAGCCTGTAGATAGGTAGCCCAGGAAGTGCTGTTTTGAAATCCACTGAAGTCGTAATTTTTAAACTAACCTCACCATTTGTTTAATAAAGATAATCTGTTATATTTTCTGTTTATAGTGAAAGGTGATTTTAGATGGAGAGCATAATATCTCCAGTGTTGTGCCTTAAAATTACACTTGTGGAAAGATGTGGAAACAATCATACATGCATGCAAAAACAGCTAATACCTTGAGGATGTTTAGCTTTTTAGGTAGTATTCCGAATGATTGTCTTTGCAGATTTTAAATATTGTCGCATTATTCTGAATGGGTTTTTATTTTCATGTCTCTATGTCTTTAGGTGTTTTCAACACTTTTCAGTTTTAATATCTCACAATATTTTGAGCCATAGGATTGACCTTTACAATCATTTCCTGTGACCATATTTTCTGATGCATTTTTTGCCTTCTTGTGTGCATTCCTTATTGTCACACTGCTCTGTAAACATACCTGTTTTTGTCCAATCTTGATAAAACGTAGGAGGAAGTCTGAACTTGCTGTTTTCTTGCTTTCTCCAGATAAGGAGGCTGCAAAGATGGAACAGTGGAAGCGACAGGTAAACCTGCAGCCTTACTGACGCACCATATCCATCAAACCTCTCCTTTATCAAAGATCAGCTTTTATTCTCTATGCTTTACATATTCTAATCTATAGGACTTAAATAATGTCTATGAAGCATGATGGGAATAGCAATAAACTGACGTCTTGTATTATCTCTTTTGTTAAAAGATGACAAAGGTCGGGGTTGCTTGCACCCAGAAGCCATTATTGACATTAACACTTTAGAATTCTTTCTTTCCGGCATTCAAATGCTTAGACTCCTGGCGCCTCAAGATTCTGTTTGTTCTTCCACTTTTTCCACATTTTATATAATGTTTTTTGTGGCAAATTTGTGAACATGTTATGTGTTCACTGCCGCCCAGGTATGTATGACTGCCATCTAGTGATTTAAAGTGAGAGTTGTTACTAAGGTGTGTAAAGCCTATGGTCATGTTATATCTTTAAAACATGGTCGTTAAAAAGATCCTGTCTCTTCCTCAGCATTCAGTGGAGAAATCAGAGGCAGCTGAGGTTAACCGAAGGGATCAGGTCATACATGTAAGTGCTGTATAACTTCAGCCTCCCAGCCTATTAATCACAATTACTCATTTATTTTGTAAGAATGAGTCATTAGGACATCAATGTCCATAAATAAGTGATTGATTTCTTATTTTTATGACAGTACGGTAATTGGATTTAGCTTGGTTCAAATGTGTATGGTTGTGTGTGTGTGTGTGTGTGTGTGTGTGTGTGTGTGTGTGTGTGTGTGTGTGTGTGTGTGTGTGTGTGTGTGTGTGTGTGTGTGTGTGTGTGTGTGTGTGTGTGTGTGTGTGTGTGTGTGTGTGTGTGGGGGTGGGGGTGTGTGGGGGTGTGTGTGTGTGTGTGTGTGTGTGGGGGTGTTTGTTCAGGACTTGGAGAGGCAGAACGAGGGCCTGCAGGAGAATCTCAGGAAATACCAGCAGGATCAGAGAGCCCTGCTGGATAAGGTCAACATGCTGCAGCAACAACTCACACAGGTGAAAAAACATGCATGTTTCTCATTTGAATACTGTTTATATCTGTGGGTGGGTAGATCTGAGGGTCCTAAACTAAAGGTCTAGTGAGATATAATCAAATATAACAATATAAAAGCTAAGAAATAGTCGTGCTCTCTTTATTTATTTTCCTCATCATACGTTTTAATCTCATGTGTTTCTTTTTCAGTGAGCATAATAGATTGCTCAGTAATAGCTGCCAGAATAATATCGAACAACATTCAATTGTATTGGAGTATTGTCGGTTACTCAATTGACTGTATTTACAATCTTTTTTTATTCATCTACAGGAAAAGGTCACTGTAGGAGACACTCAGAAAGAGGTATGAAGTAAATGATTTATTGGACATGGTTTGCCTCATTATCAATTGTTTTGTTCTCCTATTGTTTCCTTGGTTACATTTGTTTTAAAGAACCTTGATACACATTGTATTGAACGTGTCATTATTATTCAGCCGTAGCAGTCATTAGTGTGGTGTGGAGACAGTGTTAAGTTACCGTATGACCTCTGAGACCTAAACATAAGTGAGTGGTGCTATATCAACACAGAGCTGTTGGAAGTGAAGGAAAGAAAACGGGAGGTGTCACAGTTTGAATGCAACTCGATTGTTACTTAACTTAATAACATCTTACCAGGTCCACACATTCAGGATAGTAGAAAATAGTCTTCCTAAAACAAACTATAAATAAATGATGTTTTCGTCTGGAAGTAGGGCAAAAGAGCTTTAAAATCACAAAAACGTACGAACCTCTCACATATCTTTGTGCATACATATAATTCAGATGCATGCCCTTCTATATGTCATGAATAAGATCAATTGTTCCTGAACTGATGAATGATACATGACACAATGATAAGTAAATACAAGTTAATTTTATGCTTTTTTACTTATTTCGTAAAGCGTCATTTTGTGTGTTTGCCATCTCTCAATAATTCAATATAGTCATTTCTTGATGTGCTTTGTTTCTCCTTCCTCCTGGATCAGAAGGACCAGTTGAAAGTGCTACGTGGTACCAAAGAAAGAGAGGAAGGGGCTCGAGGCCCAGAAACGGTCAAAGTCCAGCTCCGGAGTACTTTGGTCAGCGAATTTATAAATGTGTATTCAGACTTAAAACACACTGTATGTTTGGTTTAGGTTCTAAAAAGGATAATGACTGTAGTTAACTAGACAGTAGATTTTAAAAAGAAAAGAAAAAATATACATAAAAAGTCTTACAAAATAATATCCGTCTAAAAAGCCCCAAACACTTGTATTGAGTATGTGTATCTGTTTGTTTCACAGGGAGATTACTCTGGACAGTCTGTCATCAAAGGTAAGCATTGAGAAACATTTGTTAAGATTATTTCAAAGTTCAGCTGCAGAGTATGAGGAGGTTTGAATGTTGTACCCTGTTGTCTTACAGGTAAAGAAAACATTTTGGTGAAAAAAGCTCAAAGCCTGGATTCTGATCAGGTACGTGTTTATCTGTGGAACAGTTCCACATGGCTTTCAAACGCTTAAAATGCAGTGTTGAGTTAGGACCTGCATACAAATGAAACTGCTTATACATTGTTCAGATCCTCATTGCCCGAGAGAATTCCAACTAAGAAGGCAAAGAAAGCTGAGGAACCTTTTTAACTTTTGAATGAAGGGGCTTAAATAAAAATGACTATTAATGCTGATTTAATATGTATTTCATCTTTCTCTGCAGATGCTCAAGAATGCTCCCATGGCGCGTTCGCTTTCCAGATCTTCAGAGAAGGGTCCGTCCACTGTGGGCTGGGCAGTCTCTGGGGAACTGGACGCACTCCTACAAGAACTTGATGAGGTCAAGAAGAGACAGCATGCTTCGGATGAAGATGCGGCACGGCTTCAATCCGCCCTGAACCGTAAAAACCGAGAGTGCCAGGAGCTGGTCCAGAGCCGAGACACCATCCAGAAACAGGCCGACCAGCAGGTCCAAGAGCTGGAGGACGCCCTGGGCGACGTCCAGAAGAGGATGCTGGACTCTGAGTGTAAGGTCAAACAGCTGCAAGCCCATGTAGTCGCTGTTAAGGAACACCTGGGGGGCCAGGGGGCCGAAGAGTTGCGCGCCCAGCTCCAGGACATCAAGGCCAAGTATGAAGGAGCTTCCGCCGAAGTGGGTCGCATTCGTAATCGCCTGAAACAGAGCGAGAAGGCCTTGGAGGAGTACAAGAGCAGCGAGAACCAGCTGGCAACAGAGGCAGAAAGTCTGAACCAAGATCTGCAGGCGCTGACTGCAGAAAGAGATGAACTAGCAGAAGCCTTTTTAGAAATGGAAACCAATTTGAAGGAGACCCTGGCTAAACAGGGCCACACGGTACCAGCTGAGAAGTTTGACAACATGAAGAACCTGCTGAGCAACGCAGTCGACGAGAAGGAACGGCAGATCGCCGAGCTGAGGGAGGACTACGATCGCGTGCTGGAGGAAGTGGCAGAGCTTCACCGAAAGCTGGATAGTCCTTCATCCCAGGGAGGAGCGGGGGCTGCTGAGGACCAGAAGAGGATCCTGAAGGCTCTCGAAGAGCAGAATGCTTCTCTGAAAAGGAAACTGGTGGACGTGACTACCAAGAGCCAGTCTCTCATTCAGGAGGTGGAGGAAAGTGAGGAGGAGAGGGATATACTACGAGAGCAGCTGGACGAGCTCAACAGCAGGATGGAGAGCGACTTCGTACCCATGACGATGCACGATGAAGCCCGGGGGAACATGGTGACAGCTTTGGAGGAGTTAGAGGACAAACTGGTAGAAGCCAGCGAACGTTACGGAAAAGCAGAGGCGCAAGTCCAGCAGCTTCAGAGCGAGAGGATAGCGCTGCAGGAGACAGCAGTGAGCAGTGTGCAGAGCGCCAGCGAGAGACACCAAGGGGAGATGGACGCTCTGAGGTCTCAGAACGCCGACATGATGAAGAAACTTGAAGCTTTGCAGAGCAGATGTGAAGACAGAGATAAAGAGTGTGTGCAGCTGAGCACGCAGAGCCAGACTCTGAAACAGAGCTTGGAGGGAGAGTACGTTCCCAGGCAGCAGCACGAGCAAGTGAAGATGGAGTTGAGCTCCACCTTGGAGAGAGCCAAAGCTGAGATATTGAAGTTGGAGACCAAGGGAAAAGAAAGTGCAGAAGAATTAAAGAATATGAAAGAAGGAAACGATAAGTCGAAACAGAAGTTGGACAAAGCCCTGTTGGAGATGAAAAAAGAATATATAAGTGTAAAAGAGCACAAAGCTATCGCAGACCAGCTGAATGCTGCAATTGTGGAGGCAGAGAACAAAGCTAACGAAGTGTCAGGGAGGTATGTGTCCGCTCAGGAGGAAACCATCAAGCTCACCCAAGAACTGGAGGCGCAGAAGAAAGAACTCGATACCATTCAGGAGGCTATTCTGTCAAAGTTCATCCCACTGACAGCGGCGGAGGAGAAGGAGCACTCTCACAGTGCCAAGGTGAAGGAGTTGACAGTGAAGCTGTTGGAAATAGAAGAGAAGTATAACAAGGAGAGGTCTGTCAATGAGGGCAACCAGCAGGACAAAGACAAACTAAAGGTTGAGAGTGAATCTGTCCAACAGAGACTCGACTCTGCCAGTGAAAAGCACAAGAATGTGGAGAAAGAGTTCAAGGGTCACATTGAGGAATTAACTCAGAAGTTGGCCAGCTTGGAGCAGCAGCACAAGGAGGCAACGCTTCAGAAGGCTGATCTTCAACAGCAGAAGGCCCTGAGCAAGGCTCAGATCCAGAACCTCCAGGAGCGTCTGAAAGCAGAGTTAACTCGGATAGCAACATACGACACAGAGCTTAAAGCCCTCCATGACGCCATGCAGCACGCGCAGGCCGACTGTAAGAAAGCCAGAGAGGCTCAGCAGGAGGAGGCGCAGAGGGTGGGCGCCTTGCAGAGAGAGGTTCAGGAACGCCGCGGGGATCAAGCGTCCCTGCTGCGTCATCAAGCCGAGGCCCAGGACGCCCTGCAGGCCGAGGTCACCCAGCTTCGATTGGCTCTCCGCGAAGAGGAGGAGAACAACGCCCAGAGAGCCGAAGATGTGTCCGCTCTGCAATCTGAGCTCCTGCAGGCCACTCAGGCTCTGGAGAATCACCGCTACAAAGAAGACCAAATAAAGCAGCTGAAGAAGGAGAAGCAGCAGCTGGAGGAGCAGGCCAACGCCCTGAGCAGCAAACTACTGAGCTCCACAGAGGGGGGAGACGAGGCGCGCAGGGAGGCCCAGCACGCCAGGGAGGGGGAGGGCAGGGCCCGCACAGAGATGGAGGAGGTCACGGAGAAGGGACGCGCCATCGAGAGGGAAGTGAGGGAGCTGAAGGAACGATACGAGGAGTCGCTCGGCACCATCTGTGATCTGAAGAAGAGGATTCAGACGTCAGCGCAGCAGACTGAAGCCAAAGACAGGAAGGTAGTAAACACCTGTCATAGTTTCATTTTTGTTATACTTTTTTTGCTGGATTATGTGTGTTTAACACGTTTAATGTACTATACTGTAGATAGAAAACAGGTTTCTTTGAAAGAAAATCTGTTTCTTTTTCCAGGCATATAACTCTTCTTTCAGTTTTGTTAAAGGTTCATAAAGTAATGTTGTAATATTTGTGTGTCAGATCACAGAGTTGCTGACAGATGTTGAGCGGTTGAAGCAGGCGCTGAACGGTCTGTCCCAGCTGGCAATCACAAGCAACGCGCCCAACAAGAGGCAGACGCAGCACATCGACACACTCCACGCCCAGATCAAGAACCTGCAGCAACAGCTGGCTGTGAGTGGACATATGGAAATCATGTTATCGTTGATATTCTCCTTTTTGTTTCATCGGATAAACTGCACAGCAACTCTCCTTGTGTTATCTACTTCAAACCATGAGTAATAAGTGAATTGGGCCCAGACATTTAGTAAATGTGCTGTTTAAGAAAGGTAGGGACCTTGCTTTAAAAACAACCATAAGTAGATAGATAGATATAAGTTTATTTTGCATTGTACCTATATAATGACAATAAAGAATTCTATTATATTCTACTTGATAGATCCACATTTGGGAAACTCTTTAGTTACAGAAGCAGTTTTTTTTTTTTTATTAAAATGCTGAAAATGCAATAGAGAATTAACAATTACAAATAATATTTAAATGAAAAATAGTATCTCAAATATAAACAATGTAAAATATTCTGGATGATAAAAAAATTCTCATAAAGGGCCAAAATACTACAGGAGCATAGACATACTAAGTGACTAACAGTGATCGCACCATGTATATCCCCTTTAGTTGATAAATACAGGGGAAATAAGGAGTCAACATCTCAGTTACTGTTGTTGATTTTTTTCCCAGCAAACATCATGACTAAATAAAAATAAAAATGGCAGTTCTTATCCTAACAGTTGGGTGTATCATATATAATAATGTGAAATTCAGTGACTGCACCAGGTCAGTATTAGCACCACTGTGCATTTGTTACTAACAATAACCTCTGTGTTGTCTTCTTCTCTTCCTCCTCTGCTCCATTAGGATGCTGAGAGGCAACACAGGGAGGTGGTTTCCATTTACAGGACGCATCTTCTCAGTGCAGCACAGGTAAGTTCATCTCATCGTCTTTATTGAAGAGCACATTTAACTGTGAACAGAAAATGAGGAGATTAATGATTTTAATTAAAAACGCTCTTGATTTCATAGAAGGTAGAATCATACATTTAGCTGTAACCCGCACTGTGTAGATCCATGGCCATTCCCTGCAACCCTTTTCTGATTTAATGAAGCAAACCTCCCTTCACTCACAGATGTTATTATGATGTTACTCGTAGTCATACATTTCTAACATCCTTATGGAAACAGAAAGTAATTGGGAGCTGCCACAACAGCATCTGCATGACTGTAGTTAGCATGCAGTCATCATTATTGAGGAGAAACAGAGGCTTGTGTGACAAACCGAAAGAAATGTATTTGAAACCCTGCCAGTTTTATTAAATCATGATTGTGTGTTTGTCAAAACCAACTTTTAGAGAAGCGTCAAAATCCAAAAGCAGGGGGTACTTTATCTGTTTACACTCAGTGAAATGTTGTGAAAGCCTGCTGATCATTTGAAAATGGATTCGGGAACATGTAATAATAACAACGCTAATGGTCCATCAAAACAGGGAACCTCAAAAAGGCTGCACAACACAATATGTACTCGGCCCAATTTATTCCATAATGTTAATGTGAGTTCACCGTGTCTCTCAGGAGCTGAAGCGTAATTGACAACAGAGCTTACAGAGGGAAATATCCGTGCAGATTGATCAGCTGAAGCTCTTTTCTGGCTCTTTTTTCCACGCAGGGCCAGATGGATGAAGACGTCCAAGCCGCCTTACTACAGATCATCCGCATGAGACAGGAGTTTGTGTGTTAAAGCTTCCTCCGACGAAACAAAACGCTGCCTTTGGACTCAAAACCATCATTCTCCCATCATCTTCCTCTGCTGAGCCCCCTGCTGAGCTCCCTGCTGTGGCCCCTGTGGGTGCCCAGTGTGTGTGTGTGCGTGTGCGTGTGTGTGTATGCGACTATGTGTTTGTCATCCGGCACAATTTCTCCAAACAGGCAATTTTTTGTGGTATCCCCTCTTTGGTTCCCAAACCTCCATTTTTAGGGTACAAATGAATAACTGTAGATTTTAGATACCGGTGTAGATACAGAGGTTGATCTCCAGTAGAAACTCAGAAAACTAAGCAAAGAAAAGGATTTTATCAATTTCAATTTCAATTACTCGTATTGATCATTACAGTATGTGAAAATGAGATTTCATACAATTCTTTCAGATCTATGATAAATTATAATACACACCTATGCATTTATATCAAGCTTCATATTCAGTGCTATGCAGCGTTAGTTCAAATGTAGGTCCCATTCTTAGATTACCCTGAAATGTAAAATGGACACGATCTCAAAGACCACTTTTCACATTCCCTCCGGACAGTCAGCTCTCATACGGTGCATCTGTGTTTTCTTCTTTCTGTTTGCTAACATCTTCAGGGTAGCTTCACAGGGTTTCAAGTCTGAACACTTACATATATGTTGCTTGCTATAATTGTTCTTTCTGTTCGTAAGGACACTAAAAAGTAGTGAACAAATTCCTTGTTGTGTTTCCTTGCTGAGCTGTAGGGACATCGCAACAAAACGAGTACATTTCGCAAAAACATCTCTGTTTTTTTAGAAGGTAGCTACTTGATTTGACTTCACAGAGTGGAATGTGTCCCCTCTGTCTTACATTCAAACAGCAGTATCAGGTGACCCCTGTATACCTGTTGTAGAGAGGAAGAAACAATTAACTGTTAAAGGCAGACTTGAAACAATGTAAACCTATTCTTTAAAGGCACAATGAGTAGTTGTGTTAGTTGCCAATGGTAAACACAACTAAATGAACATCAGCAGTTTTGAAACAAGCTTTGTCTGCTTGACATCTCACCTTGCTATATTTGTTGTTGTTTTTGGTGCCGTGTCCACCATTCTTGTAGCTTTCTCTTTAGCCAGTGCTTACGATCTTGCACTTTTATCAATTTGTTTTGTATAGAGATTGATATACAGGCAGAGGGCTGCAGTGTCTGCAGTTACAGACATGCCACAAATATTATACAAATATCGAAAGGGATTTCTATTTCTATACATAGTTTCTTCTAAAACCTACTCATTGTGCCTTTGACCTTGTTCATGTCAGCTTGTTCTTGCGACCTTTGCTTCTTTCTTTGTTCATATTGTTGGTGGTTATCATCTCCACCAGGTCCAAACTAGCAGACACATTTTCAGAAAAAATCCAAAGACCTTAATCTAAAACTACTCGCCATTTTATTTAATGGCAGATATAGTTATGTGACAGATTTGGGAGTCATGTCACGCATACAGTCTGCTTTATTCAGTCTGGACATGCTTTGTGCTGTATTTGACTCATAGAGAGGAGATCTTTTGCTGTGTCCTACCGTTTGCAGTGGCACGTCGTCCTTTTGTTGGAACCAGAGTGTCCTCTAGTGGAGAGACTTGGCAGGCCAAGTTGATAGAAATTGTAATAGTCAGTGTGGCCTAGGGGTAGGCAGCTGTTGTTGTTGGATGCTGTGATATCTGCATTACATTGGGAAATGTCAGAATAGAATTTGAACTGTGAATTGGTACTCTACATTTTCAGAGTTAAAATGACTAATAGCTGTTGATTTGCATTATTGGTTGTACACAAAACTACTTTCCAAAGACAGCAAATGTCCCGGCTTGATAAAAATTGTGATTTCTGAAGCGGTGAACTCGTCTAGAGCAACTCTGCGTACCCCTGAGCAGCTCTGTGTGAATCTTGATGGTGTCGTGTAGTGGTGTTGTGATTGTTGAGCGAGTCTCTTATGCCTTTACACTGATATATTTTTCATAGCTTTGTACTACTCTAATTACTGTACTACAGTGTGACAATTCTGTTATTCAGCAGGTCTGGAAGTAGAACGACAAGTTCCCTTTATTTATGTGGATAGACAAACACCTTAACGGTTAGTTTTTGTAAGCACTCCTGTCTTTACCTCCCGGTTAAAACACTACCAACTAATAATTCTCGCTCTCTTTTTTTATATTTTGGCCAAAATCTCAGTTTAAACCAACAGATAGTTTAGAAAATACCTTTTGCATTTTGTTATGCAGATGATAGGATTAACACTTACTGTATTCCCTCTACTGTTAACATAGTCTATTTAAATTCAATCAATGTAAATCTCTGAATAAATACACTGTACTCCAATCTGTTTTAATAGGTTGACAATAATTCTTTTGTTTGTGAATCAGTAATACAAAATCAATAAAAGTGCCTAACATAGAAACTACTTTTTTGTTCAGTGTGTTTTGTCATTAAAGAACTTCAAGCATTTTTGAGTCCAGACGGAAATACCTCGACAAATGTTTGATGAATTGCCATGAATGTTTGCACGTATATTCATGCTCCCCAAAGGATGAATCCTTCTGACTCTGGTGACTTCCTGATCCCTAGTGCCACAAACAGGCAAATGTTTTACTTACTGCTTTCAATAAGATCAATTTCTATTTTATGGGGTGGCACATTTAGTACAGACATTCATGGTTCCCACACAGCGCATTTTAATGCCTTCAGTGGCTTTTCATTTTAAGCACCACCATCTGGTTAAATCATCAATTGGTCCTACACTTTTTTCTACACCGACGAAAATACCTGATGTAAGATAAGATAAGATAATAAATATTTTATTGATTTCAATTTGGGGAATGCTTGCGTTGCAGCAGCATAAAAAGACAAGGCATTGTACATTAGAGAAATTCAAAGACTAGAAATAAACAATCCAAAATGTAAACATCTCAAAAAGAAATAAAATAGCATTAAAAAAAGTAGAAAAATATACATGTTGAGATACAAATGTACAGTAACAAAATATAAAGCAGGATATTATATATACTGTATATGTACACACATTAAGTGAGTAAGGAATGGAATATCAAATATGAAATTGAATATAAGTGTAAAATGTACATATACATGTAAATCTGACCTCTCAATCAGCCTCAGTTGATTTTTGTGTTTAGTGCCAAGTAGAGCATTTGTTTTCCGGACTGTCAATCAAATCTGATCACCCACTCAACCTGATGGAGCATTGTGTGGGGTTTGTTTTTCTGCACTTGATGCTCATTGAATATTGAATGTTCCGTGTTATGAATATTTGATGTGACAGAGAAATACCAAGTGTTCAGGGGCTTTAAGCGGTACAGTAAATGTTTGCGGTTAGCTCCACACGCCTTTTCTCCCCTTGTGAGAAGCGCTCGGTTCATGTGGTTTCACTCTGAGTACAATCAACCCAGGAATGAGAGCGAGTAGCTCTCTGGCACACAGCGCTCACTTTTATCTTTGAGCCTCTATTGATTTCTCTTTTTTTCTCATCACAAGATTTATTTTTCATTAAAGCTCTTTCCAATGGGATGATGAGAACTGAGGTCAGGCCTATTTCAGTTATCTCATTTCAGATACATTCTCTGCATACACAGTCGGCACTGGGGGATTTTCCATTCAAAGAAAGCACTGTGTGGTTAAATTGGCCTGAAAATAATCAAGGTTACTAATTAAGCCCAAAGGAGAACTTTATCCCTTTTACAATCCTCTGTTCACACAAACACAACATGCGCACACTCTAATTGATACAAGACTTGTCCTGGGTTTGATTTCTTCAGAAAAGCTTGTTGGTTTCAAGTGGCAGCCCTCCCTCATCTCCTCCCTCCTCCCTCCTCCCTCCTCCCTCCTCCTTCCTTGGTTTTATGATTCTCTTTTCTGCGGTCTGCACTGAATAAGCTGTTCTCAGCAATTATGGCAAATACAATTCAATCTGTTGCTAGATCTCTCTTTAATCTCATTTCCAGGCTCCTAATCAGTCCCATACATCCACTTGCGGCCCTTTGGTTTACCACTGTTGCCCCTTCACCGACCGCAAAGGATCCCGTTTTTATAAAAGATTCTTCATCCAGAGAAGGATCAGAGACTTTATTTATGTTGGAGTAAGCCCCGGCCGTACACCGCATGCCTCTGGAGTGGTGAGCTGGCTGAGGAGGCAGGCGGGCGGTTAATAGACATCAGATACACGCTCACATGTTTGCTTCCTGTCCCACGAGCTGTCACGAACGTTTGTTATCTCACACAGCAGTCGGCCACCTCTCCCTGGAGAAATCCCCTCACACTGTATCACAGAAACTGAGGGGCCTTTTTGTGTTTTACAGGAAATGTGATCACTTTTGTTTTGAATACCTAACACATGAAATAGCTTTCAAGCAGAGATGAGGTCTGTTAAACTAACTTTTTCAAACTCTACACTAACAGATTTCTTTTTTTCATTCTTAAACTTCTTCAGCCTCAGCCACAGTTTCCTTTCTTAAAACTATATTTCAATTCTGCACCTCCCTCTGGACAAAAGCCTTCATAAAACGTTTTCAGTAGTGCTCCTCAACACCTGTAAACAGAGTCTGATGTGTAAAATCAGTAAAGTGCACCCAGCACACTATTGATGATGATGATGATGATGATGATGATGTTTCATCATAGCACTAGGACTTTTATATTGAAATAAGGGCCTTTACAATATCAGATATTCAGGAAATGATTAACATGGCTGAATAATTCTCACTAATGATATTATTGCGTTATCTATATCCAGCCAAACTATGGACGACGGACAACATTTATTTGTCACCACAGATGCAAAAAAGGAATTTCTACATGCCTTGAGTCGTTGTAAACCTCCAACATTTGAAATTGTATGCGTTTTGTGTCAATTTACCCATTTCATTTAGGAGAATGCACTTGTGAGCACCACAGGAAATTGCACTTCAAATTCCAAAAGGTTCCCAGTATAACGAGGCTTGTCCTATCTTTTATTTGTGTTTCCCTCCTCTCCCGCTGCTTCCTTTCTGCTGTTTCACCTTTCTGTCTGTCATCCTTCCTTCCTGGTTAATTCCACAGGTCAGTTCAGTCGAGAGGTCTGCGCCATATTTGTCTCCCTGGTGTAATTGCTAACTATTTCTCTGTCACTAATAGGCCATAACTCAGGCAGTGCCGTTGAGGCTGCACTGGGGGCAGCGTACACGAGGCCAGGGGCCCCTCTCTTTTTTTCATTAGTCCCCTAAGGAATCGGACTTCTCTTGGCTCCAGGCCGAGACAGGCAAGGCCCCTTTAATGTTTTTGCAGAGCTCCAAAGCACTTTGTTGCCTCAATAAAGTTCATTTATGGGATAATAAGGCTCTGGAGGACACATGGTGCTGATTTGAGTTGAATGGTTTCAGCATGGCTCACATTCCCAAAAGTAAGCTCCTTCTCCTCCATCTCTTTCTTTTGTTTCATCTTGTTTCTTTTTCTTTCCACACTTCTCACCTTTCTCTCGCTCCTCACCTCACGTCCTGCTCTTTATCCGCCGTCATTTATTATTCCTCTGTCTAACATTTTGGCTGTGTCACTGTCTGATCCTGGGTTGACCTGGGATTTGCACACCTGGGAATGAGTAGCAGCGAAGGGGCAGGAGGCCCTCTCATTTCCCAGGATTTATTCCAGAGCTTGGAGGTGGTGGGGGTAGATGAGGGGGGAAAGAGGCGATCAGAGGAATGAAAAAGCCTCAAGCCTCAAACCCTGGCAGGAGGATCAAGCTTTACATGCCAAGACTACACCAGAGCCCAGTGCCCCGGACATTTGCTGTATCAAAGGTGTGGAAGTACATGTACGGGATACACGCATATACTCTGAGGATGGTGTTAAAGGCACACGCACACATCAATTAGAAACAGGCCCAAACTCAACTTCTTTATACCCGTCTGCTTTTTGCACATGGACTTACGTGAGTGTTCTATTTCCCTGAAACCCAGTTAGAATACTGTTCACCGCTGTATGCTAAATGGTTTCATCTGAGTTCAATGTTTTTCTTTTTCCCCTCATTAGTAGTTGGTTAACCGCTAATGCTTAGTGTATCTGCTCAGCTTTTTCTTCCTCCCTTCATTGACTTAGCGAGAAACAGATGGAGCCCAAACCGCCACATCTCTGACTGTCATCCTGCCCACCGCTTCTTTCACAACAATCTCTCGCTCTCAAACGGAAAATCGGCCCAGTTTTGCATGTCTGTTTGTGGCGCAACACATGAGACGGTGTATGTGGTTTAATAGGATAAGGCTTTTGGGGTTGCTTGGTGCTTGGAAACATGGCTGAGGCCGCTTCTGGCTGCTTCAATCATCTTAAAGACGTCGGGCCATGCCTGGGGGTGTTAGCTTGAGCTTGTTAGTGCGGTTGGAAAAGGCCTGCTTGATTCCATGATGAGGACTGGATGAAAAACTATGGGTCTGGAGGCCTGACGCTGATTTTATGTTGGCGTTTGGTTGCTGCGCGGTTTTAAGTTGTGGTATCTTGGGATGGCACGCTGGCTAGGCAGTCAGTTCAGCCGAAACAGACCGCTGACACAAAGGGTGGCTCAGTGATACAGGAAACACTAACTGGTACATGTTACTCAGGATTAATATGGAGATGGAGAATTGAGTGGTCTGGATATTTAGGCTCTTTGAGGCTCTATTTGGGAGAAATATTTGAACTTATAAGTTTAAAAACCTTTTGGCACTTAAACCCACCATTTGCAGCAACTGAATGTTTAGAAATATGTATCTCACTGTAAACCATATTTATGTTTGTGTATGAATTAAACAAACAAGAGATTAAATAGGCGTTGTTTCACGTTTTCAGTCTGCATGCTAAGCTAAGCTAATCACCTGCAGTCAGTCAGTACATTTTAATTAGTGAAAAGATCACAATGTGTGTTGCATGTCACATAGTTCACGAAAGAAGGTGCTTAAAATAATAAAGTTTTAAACTTATTTTTTATTCTGTATTTATATTTATGATTATTGAATACTCTATTCCGTTGCCAGGGAGAACATGACCATTGCTAAGGAGGATCAAGGGACTATCTGAGGGACGAGCTGCGGACAACACACATGACTTTTCATCAGAAATCACCATGGAGTACATAATTATTTATTTTACACAAAAGGAAATTCACTGTACATGCAAACCTATTTGGCAAAAAAACAGCGAGACGGATAAGCAGATTGTTTATACTCATGTGTGGAGGGCAAATGTGAAGCTACAGCCATTGGTTAGCATAATACAATCTACCTTAAAAACGTCATGTTGTTCGGTTATGTGCTGTTTCTTGGCAAACAACAGCTGGGAGCAGTGATGCATATGCAAGGCTAAGCGACTCACCTCCTGGCTTCAGCTGCATTTTAAATGCACAGACATAAGTGTGGGATACATTTTCTCATCTAACTTTCGGAAAGTAAGCAATAAGGCATATCTCAAAGTGTATCATACTTTAATATATGCAACAAACATCTGTATAATGAGTAGGCGCTTGAAAAAAGGTTATCTATTTCTTGTTTTAAAAAAAAAAAGCACACAGGAAATAACACGGTCATGTATCACTGGATAATTGGACGGATGATTTGTGTTAGTACATTTCACAAACATGACAGAAGTTCTTGATCTGAGTAACAGACTAATTTAAAGTGTCTAACTCTTGCCTAATTTGCAGCTTCTTGCCCAACATGAATTAGCTTTTAGTGCTGCTTTGTAGTAGCATGATGATGATGATATAGTGGTTCAGGGGTTCATTTCCTCAGCAGACCAGAGCTGGGATTTCGGTAGCCTGGAGGTCAAAAGGTCAAACACTCAAAGCCTCTCCCAGGTCTGGGCCGTGGGTTCGCTTGCTGAGTTATCGTCATGTTGGATCCTAGATATTAATTCCGTGTGGCTTCAAATCAACTTTATAGGATGGAGCCGGGGCTTTAAAGCTGAACAACTTAAACATGTCACACCATCTCATTAGACACTTGAAAGGAAACTTTCCTTTGGGCAGGAGCTCACAACATGTAAACAGGCTGTAAAACATCTGTGTTCATTCCTTCCTTTTTTCCACATTTGGTAATCTTAAGTCAACAATGCTTTAGTCAACAATGCTTCAACTGAATGAAAAAAGGGTAACTTTTGCCAAATAAAAGTGAATTAAACAATATCATGTTCTTTTTAAAATGTTAAATCCAGCATATGTTGCACATTTCTTCTCCACACTACCTCTTTTAAATCAGCACAGCTCTCCACTTTATATAGTATATGTCATATGAAAATATTGTTAATTTGTTAGAATAGTCTCAAAATAGTTTTTTTAAAATAGCTGTCATAACAGTCCTATTTTTATTTTGTTTTGCTTCTTTCTATGTCTTTGTATGCACCACATATACCAAAGCAAATTCCTCTTATGTGTTAACCTACTTAACTACTTAACTTAACTACTAAAAACCGATTCTGATTCTGATATCATCTTGTGTAAAGGTCCATATCAAGCCAATTTCTGATTTGGCTTGATCAGGTTGCATGAAAATATAATAGATTTAATAGAGTCTCGATTTGTGCTGCTTAAAAGTGTTTCCTGGCGATAATGCGACAGGTGGACCAAATATAGGAGATTCAGTTTACTGCCTGGAAAAAAACTACAAGATAAATAAATGATGAAATCCTAATTGTTTGTTGTGATGTTCTCTAAACAGTGAATAGCATTCTCATTTAATCACAGACTCTGAAAAAGACAAACCTCGTCACTCTCCCCTTATTACGTCCACCCCCACTGTGTAACATCATTTAAATGCATTCAACACAAGTTTGAATACAGCGTGCTGTCTTCAGAATGTCAGCGCGTCGAAGCGTTTGCTGTGATCTCAGCGTTGTTGGGCGATGACTCGTGTGTCTTTGATGCAAATTCACACTGATTGGATGTTTCCTGCATTCCAGTTTGTAATCTCATGGGAAGTGCTCCTGTTCACCTGATCAGGGTTAGTTGGCTTTGATGAGCTGCAGAGAGGTGTGTGTGTGTGTGTGTGTGTGTGTGTGTGTGTGTGTGTGTGTGTGTGTGTGTGTGTGTGTGTGTGTGTGTGTGTGTGTGTGTGTGTGTGTGTGTGTGTGTACATTCATGCAAGGTGTGTGTGTTAGCAGGCAGGCATCTCACAGATCTGACTTTCATGGCCTCACTTCAGAGAGAGCTTTCCCCTGGCCAATTTACTGTTCCCTTGGCGAGACCAAAGGGAAATGTTAATGAATCATCCACACAACAAATATTGAATTCAACCTGAGAGGTCAAAGACATTAAGATGGACACCTTCCCCAGAAATGTGCTAAAAAACCTCCAAGCTCGCCTGCTGACCTACCAGGGCTTCCCTGGAACCCCATCTCTGACCCACTTATATCACACACACACACACACACACACACACACACACACACACACACACACACACACACACACACACACACACACACACACACACACACACACACACACACACACACACACACACACACACACACACACACACACACACACACACAAACCTCTCGAACCTATTAATACCAACACGCTCCCCCTGGGATTGTGAACTGCAGGAAGATCAAATGTAAACATCTGGTCTTGTGCTGGAGTGATAAAACTACTTCCAGCAGTCTTTCTTCACCACACTACATCTGCTTTTTGTTGTCGCTGTCCATTTGACTTGATCGTCACTGTCTGCTTAATGTGAGTTCTGCTCAAGATGAGCATGACAATTGTAGTTATTAATAGTTGTTTAATATTCCCCTTATGAATCTGATGGGTTATAGCAGCCCAACAGCCCAATTACTGTCTATCATTTGAGACAGTGTTTTTTCAAGGTGAGGAGGAGGTTGACTATCGCGTTGTTGTTGTTTTTTTAGGTAAGTGGGAATTGAAGTATTAAGGTTAACCCCCAATTCAATTTGAATAAGTTAGGGTTACCTATTTTTAGAGGTTTTGAATGTTCTGTGTTTTGAAATGTGAGGTGGAACAAAGTTTTTTGCTTGGTATTAAAAAATAGAGGTCAAGCATTTGTTATCAATCACAGCTTACATGGGTATCAGCATCCTGTTAATCCATTTAAAAACATATCCCTATTTGATCAAAACCAGGATAAACCTCAGGTCAATTTAAACACACTCACTGATGGATTTGATTTGGTGGAGAATATCCTGAAGGGTGGTTGTAATATCATATGTTTCATATTTTAAATACGGTATTAAAATAAATCGATGATAAAAAGGTTTGGTACAACTAATCATTAAAGTTTATAAAAACAAACTGGAAACAACTTCAAACAGCAAGTAAAAAAAAGCTACACCAGCACACTGTCTATATTTTCTCCATATTGTTCCTCTCGACCACAAGTGCTTTCACACAGTTTGCCGGTGATTTATAGGAACATACACTCTAATGTGTTACAGACGGGGGTGTTTGCAGCGTGGCCCTCGGACACATGTGGGAGGCATTATTGTTTTGTACTCGTGGGTGTATTGCTGTCAGTGTGAACTTTGACCTGTTTTGAGTTGTAATTGTATCCGTTCAGTGCAACAATATATTGAAATAGTGGGTTAAATATTTTCTGAATACACTCATGGACACAATGTGAGGGTCAACAGAGAGAGAATGATTCAACCCTATTACCAGCACAAGTAGTGGCGGGAACAATCGCAAACTCTCTGTAATGTGTCTACTCAACACATTTTCACAACAAGCTCAGATAGACCATTGTTAATTTAAATTCAAATAGAGACACACAAATGTATATGTTAATAAAGAGAACAGTGAGATAAAGTAAAGGCATACAAAAATAGAAAAAGTTCAAAGTATGGACCTTGCAGATAAAATAAAGAAATACGTTGGGCTTCATCAGATCTTCAACCTAAAACTGTCTAAATCAACTCCAATTGAAGGGAAAACTGTAAACAGCTTTAAAAAGGTTAAGTCCAAACTGGTGCAATGAGCAAAATATATATGATACCTTCACCAAAGTTATTAGGTTTTGTAAATGCCCTCTTGAATACAAATGTCAACTTTCAACTACAGTATTGGATGTCCACGTTAAATGAACCATGTACTAAAAGTTACATATTTATTGTATATACACACACACACACACACACACACACACACACACACACACACACACACACACACACACACACACACACACACACACACACACACACTTATGACATGGCAGATAAAATAAAGCTTTATCGAGAGAAAAATAACAAGGACACCAACAGTGCAATTCATGTCCTTTATTTTTTTACGTTTCATGTGGAACTATGCTGCAGGTCTCCCTTGAAAAAGAGATCTATGATCTCAATGGGACCAATCTGATTAAATAAAGGTTTGAAATTAAATTAAATGAGATAGCGAAGGAAAAAATAAAAAATGTAATAACATAAACATACAAAATATATGTATAAACCATACATGCAGTATTGTTACGTTTGGTTGAGTTTATGCGTATGCACTGTGGTGTTCAGTAGAGCTGCAACATCAGTTTTAACCAGCAGAGGGCAGCATGCTCACATCGGTTCAGTGACTCATGTAGCTGAGATCCCTTTTTACAGCAACAGTGTGAGTGGACTGACACCTCAGAGAAGATGGTGTTTCAATGTGAGGGGTTTCAGATCAGGGGAACCCCCATCCATCAGGGTTGCCATTGTCGTTTTTGTCATTAACTAATAGCATTTCATAATTTTTTTTGCAACATATCCTGCTTCTTGTATGACTGCTCTTTCAAAATCTGTTACTTTTAGGTTCATTTAACATTTATTTTGTTGTTTTTGACCTTCATTTGCTTGCCACCTCTGTTTCGAATCCATAGAGGAAGGAGGGTTATGGGTAGAATAAAAGAGTTAGTGGCTGAAAGGAGAAATGAAAGAGAGTTCTCGTTTGCAGCCTTCTTGTTATTGCAGCCTGTCAGAGGAGCTGAGTGAACCCTGACCTCTCTGCCAGCAGCATGAGGAAGTGGTTAGACAGACTCATAACAAGACGTGGTGCAGCTGAGTACTGAGATCCCCAGGCTGAGGGCGAGAGAGAAGTGCATGTTCCGCTTTTAGTTTGACTTCTGGCACGGCACCTCCGGCCCCCACCGCAGTTCTCATGTCTCACAAACTCTCTCAGGTTGTTGCATCTACGACCAGGCCGCATGTTTTTGTGTCAACCTAATCGGCGTCTCCCCTGTCTTAAAGTGCCATATTCTCCGTCTGAAAACCATGCTCTCATGAGACAAAGCGGCCCTCAATCCCATTAACTCAACCGCTCTCTGCTGACCGTGTGGGTGAAGTGCAGATGGATAAACCAGGCTGCTGCTCTATTGCACGCGGCCAGTTTCACGCTCATAAACACAGTCAAGGCTCAGTGCAAGCACACTCATCGTTGAACTCCCACCCTTCCAATCCCTTCATGTTGTACCAAATGTTCTCTCTCACTCACAAACGTGCAAGCACGCACGCACGCACACGCACGCACGCACACACACACACACACACACACACACACACACACACACACACACACACACACACACATACACACACACACAGAGCAGTCTGGAGGGGGCTTGCCAGATGTCAGTGCTTCGTCTTGGAGCAATTAAACCGGTTGTTATGATGAAAGAATTTATTTGCCATTTGTTTCTCCTGCTCAAGTCTAATTGAGTAATTGAGATCTTAATTAGATTGGCTCTCGTTTTTCACCTCCATTGTTTCACAGCCTCTTTAATCCCTCAATTGTATTTAACTCTTAATTGTTGAAGTTATACCTCTGTGTTTAAAGACTTCATGTGCCGAGCTGAGATAATTACTGAAAAGCCACCGCAGTGACTGGACTAAGCTTTGAAAGTAGCAATGCTTTTCCTGTATTTTCAAATGTCTTGATGCTACTTTGGAACTTTGGTATAAATTAACGCTATCTGAACTTTGCACATTTTTTACATGATGATTAAATCGAATGACTACATGTCAAAGGTGCCACGGTAGTGACAAACCCACAGACATTTATAACCAGACTCGCAGTTCCTCTCAGCTCTAAGGAGCATTGCATCATCTTTCACCTTTGTTTTTGTTTTTCTGGCCTTTACCGTCTTGGTTAATTTTCACTCCTTTTTACCCCGCTCTGGCTGCTGGTAAATATGCCCAGCAACAAACAGCAGGCAGCAAAAGTAAGCAATTAGGTCGGGAACAACAAAAAGGGTGCTTAGATGTTTGCCTCAGGAGTTAGTGGAGACTTGGAGAGTGTGAATATTGGATTTACATTTATTAGATTGACACAAAACATAACTTTTCTAATCCTAATGGTTTTGCTCTACAGAAATCAATGTCAGCCACATTGCCCTGGTTATTGATTAAAGTTAAAACTTTAATCAAGGTAGAATAAAGTGTCAGAGTTCATTTTTAAACTTTGAAACAATAATTTGACTATCCATGCAAAAGACAGGGATGCTGAACAAGACTGAATCAACACTGGAGACATCAGCAGCCTGTTCACATCAGTCCAAATCAGGTTACAGGACAGGGATCACATGTTGCCGACTTTGAGTCTAAGATAAACCAGGGAGCAGAGAAATATACAATCACCGGTTATCACATGATTTATTTTGTATTTGTCAAACATTTGTCCAAGTGTTTTGTTTTCTAATAATCATCTTGGTTTCTACAATTGCCTCCTCTTTATCTCCATGTAGTTGTTTTCGAATGTCTGAAGAATTCAGTGCCACATACTAATCAGTTCTGGGCTTTGGCGATGATTCATCAGCCCATTGCATCAGTTCTGGCTGAGGAGAGGGAATCATGTTCATAAAATCAGTCCACAATGCCTCAGCTTCCTGTCCCACAACATCTGCTCAAAGGATTGAGAAACAATCTCATCACGGTGCCTTGTCGATTAGAGCATCCTCATGTGGAAGTAAACATTGTTTGTGAGACGATCATGACCTTCCTGAGAAGGCTGTCAGGACGTTTTTCAAATTCAAGATTTTTTTTAAAAAGGACAATGATGCAGTCTTTTGCTCACAGTGAAATATGCTTATACCGTTTTTTTGAATAACAGTTTCTCTCTACAAATTATTTTTCTCGCTCTTGTGTTCGTGAGCCTGCCAGAGACTAGCCAAGTTGTTTTGCTTTCTTGTTCTTGGCAGCAGTAGGGTAAAAGCTATAAATTATGTATCCACTGGTTGTTAGTAGTGATATCCTGGAAGCTAATAAACTCCTGGGATGTTTGATCTCTTATGTACCTTTGTGCTGAAAATAGTTGATTTGGGTTGTACTGCACCATTGCTGAATTTCAAAGGATCTTCTTCATTTTCTATGTTTGTTTATGTTTACGCAAACTTCTGGTGCATGTTTGGTTTGTTGGAAAGTTAATACACCTTGAGATATAATACATTAATAAGTAAAGCTTTGTTTTATTAAAGGTGCCATGGGCTTGACAACATGTGTGTAGATAACTTTATTTATTACATTTGATTATTTATTTTCTTTTTTCATAAGCACTTCAGCCCGAAGGCCTTAAAGTAGCGCATGCGCAGTCAATCGCTAAATATGCAAACAAGCAGGTGTGCAGATTACCGATAAGTAAAGTAACCCACAGCTCAGCAAAAATGAAAACTTGACTTTATGCTATTTATCGGGACGGTTTAGCGTCACAACGTTAACACACATGACCTGGAAGACTCAAAACTATAAGCTCCTAAAAAGCAGAGTAAAAGCAGCACATCATGCTCTCCCATCGTGCGTCCACACATCGTTGTTGCTCTCCGGTAAAAAAGCAACAACAGTACAGTATAGCCCTGTTGACGAACAGTGAGACGGGACAACTTCTTGTCACAGACAATCAGTTTATGTCAATAACTCTGTAACTACAAGTCAGCTGCACTGAGGCTTCAGGAAGCACGGCATATACTGTAAATGAAGCGACGGCGAAATATTTACGTTTACACGCTAACGTTAGTTTCCCCAGTGATAGCTAGCTAGTAGTGACTGAGCTAGCCCAATCTCTAGGCTGGAGATTCAGTTTTGGTTAAAGAAACATTCAAAAGGTTACAGTTTACTAGTCATCTGATCTGAAGGGACGCAAGGACCGCAAAACGGGGCCTCTGGCTGTTCAGTAGAGCCGGAGGGAGGTAAGCAGGTAAAATCATCTGTGGCTGTGGAAGACAAGAAATCCAGGAGGAAATGTTGAGGCAAATATCGGTAAGTGTCCAGAATACCATTATTATTTATTTATTTCTGGTTGTCATTTGTGTCTTGCTTTTAGTTCTGTAAGGGATATTTCTTAATTAGCTAACATTACTTAAGTAGCAACAGTACTTTAGCATGATTTTGTGCTTTTACCATTAAATGGTTACTGTTCTCTGGCATCACTTTGACTAAAACGATCTTAGTACTTATTTCACTACAATGTTGTGTTTTGAAAACAAGTGGATTGTGTTGGGTTGGTGGTTGTCTGAAAGTTTTGCTTTTTGTTGTTTTTGTTTTTAAACAGTTTTCTAAATGTCTACATTTAACCAAAGCACTCTTGATTCATTTAAGTTACTTTAAAGCAAAACTTTCGATGTTTCTGTTGCTCAAAATGGAGAATTTCTCTTCTTTTACTTTGTTGTACCTTGCATTGTACTACATGTTTCTACATGTTTTTAGGGTGGCCATTTAAAAGTAGTTTGGTTGTGGTAAGTGTTTATGTTAAAGCTTATTGTCCAGAGCTTACTGGACAACCCTTTACTCTTTTCCAATGTCACAGTGGGCCAGAATGAATAAAAACAGGTATAGTTGCAGGCAGTCTGAGGATAATTTGTCAGTGGAAACCACCTGCTAAGTGAAGCAGGTCTTTATAATTGCCCACTGGCACACTGTCTGTTAATAATATATTTGTTCTTACACAATATTTAAAAGGTGAAATCGAATGAATTTAGGCTCAACCAGTCAACACTCACTCATAAATTAGGAAATAACGGAAGTATGTTAGCATTTAGTTGATTGTTATTGTAATCATGTCAATACATTAAAGGCCACCAAAACATATGCACTCCCACCACCTGCATCCTCACCTCCACCCTCAAATAAAACAAATATTCACTTCCAGCCCAGTCACATTGGCTAAATACATCCACCTACTCCGGGAGGAAATTACTTGCAAGTTTTTTTTTTTAACCTGAGCATTAGCAGGCCTACATGAATAGTATTTTCCGCGTTAGGACATATTACTACCTATGAATCAGAGTTGGGAAAGGGGGGGACTTACTGTTATTATAAAAAGTGAAAGTTATTAGAAAATTATACGTGAAACATTACCGCCGTGAAGAGACTTGTAAAAACTGTTGTGCTTTCTCACCAAGGTCAGAGGCTTTTAACAGCAGTACTTGGACAGTAGCACATGCTCTGCCACCTCCACGATACTACATGTTAACACCTCTGCAAACACATGACATAATGCTATGGAATTCATGTGTAGGTTCTGTGTTGTGTCAGAGTTTCATGAAGTGTGCTAGGATTTCTGCTTCCTGAGTTGAAAACTATTCAAAGGCACCGAAGGCCTCTGAGGCCCCTGAGAACTTATAACAAGCAGTGGGTTGTGGGGTGAAGAAGTAGTACTTCCTCAAACGTTGTAGTTCATATGCTACACAATTGGCCTACACTACGGTTAACTGGGGGTGGGAAATATGTATCTTGAGACAATATGAATCTGTCTTTTAAAATATTCTGGCAGACTGTACTGTATACTGTTGAAGCTATGTCTGAGATGGACAAGACACATCTGGAAATCTATCAGCGAGGTTTACAGAAATATTTTATCTTTATATGAGTTCTGCTTGGATTGCTTTGAGAGGTCAGGTATTTAATTTACTGGGTTAGCCTAAAATAAAACATCCAAGTCTGTATTTTATCCGTTAGTATAGTTACTCAAGAAGAACATTTTTACAAGAAGGTCAAACTTAATTTTTGTTTCCAAAGTTTTAACCACATTTCTAGGGCTAAATCAGTGAATGGAGTTGTTCAGTTGTCATGGTCTGTTATTCGTTATCATGTGATTTAGGAATGGGATTTCGGTCATGTGCTATAAGTGTTCATATACAGCGGATGTTGTGTATTTCTGGTGTTTATTCAGTCCCCACAGCAAGGTCCTAAAAATGGTGTGCAATATAACATCCTCTCTTGACATGTAGTATTTACTGTAATACTTAACCTTACTCTCTCTCTCTCTGTTTGTGTCTGTTGAGAATTTGCATGCTAAGTATATCCTGGGGAAGGGTATGACTAAACTTGACCTGACCCCTGCTGTGACCCACAAGTAAATTACAGATTACAAACTGCTTCTGGAAAAAAATAACTCTGTAAAACAGGACGTGGAATAGTTAGGTTCTCTGTTCACATCCTCTCTGATAGGTAAGGTGCTATAGTAATAAAGAAGTGATTTATATCCATAAACATAACAATGCACGCTTGTATTTGGGCATTAGGTATGTTAACATGACTGTTGCTATTTTAAATCAGCAGTCAGGAATTCCGAGTGTTTAAGATTTCTCAAGAAAGAAAGAGGCGGATATTTGCAGGTTAACTTGTTTCATCATGGCTGAAGTTGTAGCAACAATTACAAAGTTTCTAATGAGTTTTGGCAACAGTATGTGCAACTTTACATTTCACCATTTAACCCTTTGTCATGGGGTTAACTGCTAAAAGGCCCAAACTGAGTATTTAAAAGATTAGAAGCATATTAAATGTAAAGCTGAGCGGTGTCTACATTTTTAATTGTTTCAAGGCAGACAGATTCTGGCAGATTTTCATCTTAGTAATCACGGATAAGATCTGATGACGAGCCGATACGGCTTGAATTGATTTTTACTAGCTGTCAGCTCTGTTTGATTGAAAGTATTGGGCTTGATTAAAGTCAGGAAGCCTGAGCAGCATGAAACGTAAGAGTCTACACCGCAGACAGCTGGGGATGTTGGTTTATGCTCATGTTATGGATTTGTATTAACTCTGATATGTTACTCCCCTTTTACCGCAGGAGGCCATATTGTTTATGATCCCATCCGAGCAGACCACCATGTCTGTATTTGCAAGCTCTTTTCAGCGTGAGAGCTGTAGCCGGCCAGAGAAGTTTCTGTCGTGTGTTGAGCCAGACAGAAAATGGCACTCTGGGGAACCACAGGCATCCATAAATATTCAAGCCCAGAGAAGTTTATAGAGTTTGTCGTTAAGGATTTATGGTGGGCTGCAGAAGTGGTCAGAGAGAGGGGGGGCTTAGGAACCGTGTGTCAGACACGCTCTAGACTCTTGAGAGGGCTAGAGCTGGTGTTCAGAAACGGAAATAAGTGTTAAGATTCACCGACGCAAACATCACACACCCTGCGGGTGTGAAAGTAATTAAGTTTGGTGTTTGTTAGGTTTAATATTCCTGTCGAGATTTTGCGTCATAGTGTTGGCCAATTTCACTGCGCTACATAGCTTTCTCTCTGGTGAGCGGAACAATTTTGTGGATTGCCATCTGTTCAGTGGTTTAAGGGGTTTGGAGGAAGCCCCAGGACAATGGGCTTCCACGTCTATCTCGTCATCATTATATTGATGCTTTGGGCTTCATGATTTAACATATGCTTACTTAAAATCATGGAGCAGCAGAAACATAACAGTGACCCCAACAATTAGGAGTTCATATTTTTAGCTGATAGAAAATTAAAGGGGAATACATATGCTTAAAAAAAAAGTAATAAAACAAAAACAGGCGCAGCACATACACATTTGTTGTGAGGTTAAAACAGGAACATGAGTTAAGCAACCTTTGAGATCTAGCTTTTGTATGTTTTTTTGTGTGAGCATGAAACCACGCTAAAGTTTTGCGGAACCTCATGGGTTTGGGTCAGCATATTTTTCTTTCACAACATACTTTCCATACGGCTGGACGGAAGCCCGTCTGTAGTCACCACAACCACATGATGCTTAAACCAATACCCAACATTATGACTACTTCATGTTGCATTTCACACCTACTTCCCCTTTCTAATTTCTCTTTTTCTCTTCTTCAACTTTTACCCCTGATCAGCTTCACTCCTACGCTCAAACGTTTTTCCTAGAAAAAACATGTGCCATATTGTTGTCTCTTTTCCACACCAAGATAATAGCAATTTCAGATAAGGTCACATTTTTTGTGCAGTGGCAAAATGCAGAGTGCTTCCAGACAATTGGTGTCATAATGTGCAATACGAGGGTTGTTACCATCTCAGTGAATGGCGGGCAATTTAGAAAATATACTCTGAAGCCCCTGAAGGTATGCCTTTTAATGGCCTGGCTTGTCAGCCTGCCTGAGGGCAGAAAAGATGAGTCAGGTCTGAGACACTTTCCTGAGGCTATTGGGACTGCAAGTGTGTACCATATCCTGTTTGTGTGTGTATCGGTGTTTGTTAATTATGTATAGAGTATGTGTGTAAGATCGATTAACACATTAATGGCTTTGTACAAGTAATTAATAAAAATGCCTGTCACTATTTCTCTGAGCCAAGGGTTGCCAGTTCTTCCATTAGGTAAAGATTAAAACAACATAATGCATGGAACAACTACCTATTTTAGGAGCTAGAGACATATTTTGGCTTTAGAATTTACATTCACGAGTAACTATTAGTCAACAGAAAGCTGCTGGCAGGCCGCCGGATAGCTCAGTGGTTAGAGCTTTGGAAACCAGTGTGAACACAACATGCTGTGCTTTATACTTCAGCGCATGGTGAAACTAAAATGCACTTTTTCACTCTTTGCAACCCTTAGCATCCGATGTTGCACTTCAAGTAAACTAGTGACTATTGCTGTCCTCAATAGTGTAAATTAATGAAAACTAGCATGCCTACTTAAATAATATGACATCGTAACATTAGCATGCCACAGAGGCAGAAGAGGCATTGTAAAATGAACAAAACTGTTTTGATTAGTTAAAGTAATTTCAGGTATAACAGGTTTGTTCTTATTTATTCACAAAAAGGAACATCCCTGAATTACGGTAAAACATGTATGTTTGCAAGAGAGAAACCACCAGAGTTTTAGTCTTTTACCCAGAAGCCACACATCCCTAACAGTCATGTGATCCTTCCAGCATTCCAACAAAAAAGCAGGAAGCTTCATTTCCTCTCCTGCCAACAAATTGCTCATCCCTCCCCCTGATCTGCACAAGCACTCAGGTTTAGATAAAGAAGACACAGAAAAAAGGCAGTCGGTGTTACAAGAGAGTAAACAAGGCCGCCATGTGAAGAATCCAGCTGCATTTTCGCAATATAAAAAGGGAATTGTTGATGTCTATCTCTCTGTGACAGATGGGGTTACAATAAAAGCAGGGGCCAAAGTAGATGGGCTGCTTTGATATCAGCGAAAATATACTAAGTAAACTATTTGAGAATGCGACAGGCATGAGCTGCTCCAGACATTGCTTGTTGGGAGAGCGTTTTTGGCATCTTAAGTGAGAATGCCTCAACATATTGCATATTTTAGGAGATGGAAGTGATGCCTCCATTTTTGTTGACCATTTAAACATAATATCCTCCACAAATAATCAATACATACTTTCCTGCCGTAGTCATGTCTTGTCTCTTGGCTTGGCTAGTATTTATTTGGCACTCATTAGCAGGGGCGCCGTAAGGGGGTGAAAAGTAAGGATGATTCTAAGGGCTCGCGACTGACAGGGGCCCAAACAATTTGAGAACATTAAGAAAAAAATGTTTAAGTAACCAATGTGATATCTTTTCATGGGGCCCAAAGTCCCTGGCGGCGCCCCTGCTCATTAGTTCCACTCTTGATATTATGCAGTGAAGGTTTTTCTTGTGTGCACACGTGTTTGTTAGTGTTTGTGGCGGTGCAAGCATGCATTCATCCATTGAATCATTGAATCCACTTGAGTGTGCGGTTTAAATGGTAAGGGAGCGATGGTTTTAGGTAATCCAGTACTTATTATACGAGAGTGAACCACTACTGATTAAGGGTAGCCTAACTGTAGACTCTTAATTGGTTAGCATTATGCACAGCAAAATGGCCCTTAGCACCTTGAGATTTTAGACTGCTGTGTGAAAGGTCTCAAAGTTCATTATTAGTAGAGCTAATGGGACTAACTAGAGGGCTGTTTTCTCATCTGTGTCATTAATTCCTCTTGCACAAGCCCTCGGTTGTCTGTACGCAGGAGGATTGGAAGTAGGTCTTTTCTGCTTTTCATTAGTTGTTTTCTCCCTCGTCTGGCAGCCCACGAGTGAAAATAAGATATTTGATGTTGTTTTGCTGTCTGCCTTTTCCTGCACCCACTCCTCTGTCACTTTTTTCACACTCCGGTGTCTCAATCATGCAAGTATTCAAATATGTGCACCCACACGCTCTTTCTTTCTCAAACAAGCACACAAACACACACAAACACACACACAAGCAACCACCAACAGGCACACATACACAATCATAGAGATGGGAAAATCAGGCAAAATGCCCTCATGAATTCTTATTAAAGTGAGATTATTGAAATGGCAATCCTTGCTTTTCGATGTCAATCACTGCGCAAAATGCCAGTGGCGATAAAATAATGTATTCTGGCTCAAAGTCCAATTACTCCTGCTGTTAACTGCAGTGAAATTCAGGCTCTCAGACCAATCTGGTCAACAACTTGTTGACAACATCCTGTCTATCAGGATTAAATATGAGGTGTCAATTAGGACTTGCAGGAGTTTGACAGGTATCTCCGACCGATAAGGCTGTTGCTGCCGGATACCCTGTACTCAGGATATGCATTTCTCCTAAGAAGCACATCATTTTCTGCCCATATTTGTATCTCCACCCCAAAAATGTCAATACCATATCACTGGAGGTTTACACAAATATAATTTGATTATTTTCTATTTTGTATATTTGTAGATATTGTGGAGTTTATATGCAGACAGACATGTTTAAAAAATGAGAAACGGCTCTAAAATGTGTCTGACAGTAAACAGGCTGCTCATGTTGTCGTGTAATGCTGCTCCTGGCCTGGATACTGGTGCCAGTAGTTCTGCAAACCTCTCAGTGAATTGGCTAAAACTCAGCAGTTTGGGGCTTTCAAAATGGACACTTCCTAATGTTTGAAGAATAGCGTCATAAATGTTTCTAAAATTGAATGCACAAGAGTCTATATTTAATATGGCTGGTGGAACTTTGCAAATGTAATGTTTTACAAGATACCCTCCTGTTACATTCAGGGTCAAATTGACCCGTTTGAAAGTTTGAAAATCTACGAAAAATACTTTCAAGTATTTTTTTTGTATGAAACTTCTTCTACTTACCTTAATTAGTGTAATAAACAAGTAAAATGAAAATGGTTCATGTCATGCATTTGGAACCCCCCCCCCCCCCCCCCTACATGTCTATATCACAGAGATGATATTCTGGTCAATCTGACCCGGCAGTGAAAGTGGAGGCTAAAAGGGGTCACACACACACACACACACACACACACACACACACACACACACACACACACACACACACACACACACACACACACACACACACACACACACACACACACACACACACACACACACGTGAAAGTGGAGGCTAGAAGGGGTCAGAGGGTTAAAATGCGATATATAGTATATATATGTCGTAATTTTCCACACAGAAAAGACAGACAGACAGACATGCACAAATACACAACGCACCTGTTAGTGAAAGTGGGGGTCAGAGGGTTCAAGTCTCAAATGTGTAATGGGTAAGCTTCTCCCACACTGGGATACATTATACTCTGCACTTAACGTACAGTATACTCACAATACTATCAGACAAAATGAGCAACGCAAGTGAAGAGAGGACAGCCCTGGGCAATATGGAATACATCCTTGAGGAGGATCACGACAGCGAGATAGAGGAGAACGTTTCCGAGGATGAAGACTACCTTGATGTAAACGATGAAGATAAAGATGAAGATTATGAACAATCAGATGAGGAAACTGATATTCGCCCAGATGAGACATTCATGTCCAAAAATAGTGAAATTCAGTGGTCCTCATCCCCTAATGGACGCCAGGCAACACTATCGGCAGCAAACATAATGAAGGCAGTGCCAGGGCCCACCAGGATGGCAGTCTCTCGGGTCAGAGACATCAAGTCTGCTTTTGAACTGGTAATTTCGAACACAGTGCTGAAGATCATTCTGGATATGACCAATCTGGAAGGGAGACGTGTGTATGGGGAGGAGTGGAAGGAGCTGGATGAAATGCATTTACATGCATATTTGGGTCTCCTCATCCTGGCTGGGGTCTACAAATCCAAGGATGAATCGACAGCCAGCCTGTGGGACGCAGACACAGGCAGGAATATATTTCGAGCCACAATGTCTCTGGGGACTTTCCACATTTTCTCAAGAGTGATCCGATTTGATAATCATGACACAAGAGCTGGCAGACGTGAGAGAGACAAGCTGGCAGCTATAAGGACAGTGTGGGACAAGTGGGTAGAGCGGCTTCGACTTCTCTACAGCCCAGGACCTAATGTCACAGTGGATGAAAGGCTGGTGGCATTCAGAGGTCTTTGCCCGTTCAAGCAATACATGCCTTCGAAACTGGGAAAATATGGCTTGAAAATATGGGCAGCATGTGATGCAAACTCCAGCTATGCACTAAACCTGAAGGTTCACACTGGAAAGCCAGTTGGAGGAGCCCCAGAGAGGAATCAGGGCATAAGGGTTGTGCTCGACATGGCACGGGGTCTCAGGGGTCACAACATAACTTGTGACAATTTCTTCACGTCCTACAACCTGGGTCAGGAGCTCCTGAAGAGAAAGCTAACAATGGCTGGAACTGTACGAAAGAACAGAACGGAACACCCTGCCGAAATGCTGGTGATCAAGAACAGGGTCCCTCAATCCTCCAAGTTTGTGTTCACAGACACCACAACCCCACACACACACACACACACACACACACACACACACACACACACACACACACACACACACACACACACACACACACACACACACACACACACACACACACACACACACACACACACACACACACACACACTCTTAATTGCTGTTACAATAAAATACTTTCAATACAAATCCTCCAATTTTACCCTGAACAGAAGAGGTATCTCGTCTCTATTTATCAACATCAACCAATTGTAAAAAAAGTTGGAACATTTTAAAATTAATTTAAAACATGTTATGTTATTCAAAACTAATGTATTTTATATCAAGGTTTTTCCAATGTAAAAAAGAAAATAGAAAAATGTGTTTGAATGTATATGTTTTGAGAAAAACGAGTGACTTATTCTAATGGAATCATGATCTGTGAGGGGTGAATAACACAATTGCATTAAATAATGATTTCATTTTTAGTAATAAAAGGTAAAAACTATGTAAAAAAAAAAATCTTGATTTTGGGGCTTCTGACAATTTTTGGATAATTAAACATGCACTGGGTCAAATTGACCCACGAATATTATTGCTGTTACAAAAAACGAATAGAATTTATTTGCAAATGATGGTGGAAAATAAGTATTTGGTCAATAGCAAAAGTTCATCTCAATACTTTGTTATATACCCTTTGTTGGCAATGACAGAGGTCAAACGTTTTCTGTAAGTCTTCACAAGGTTTTCACACACTGTTGCTGGTATTTTGACCCATTCCTCCATGCAGATCTCCTCTAGAGCAGTGATGTTTTGGGGCTGTCGCTGGGCAACACGGACTTTCAACTCCCTCCAAAGATTTTCTATGGGGTTGAGATCTGGAGACTGGCTAGGCCACTCCAGGACCTTGAAATGCTTCTTACGAAGCCACTCCTTCGCTGCCTAGGCGGTGTGTTTGGGATCATTGTCATGCTGAAAGACCCAGCCATGCTTCATCCTCAATGCCCTTGCTGATGGAAGGAGGTTGTCACTCAAAATCTCACGATACATGGCCCCATTCATTCTTTCCTTTACACGGATCAGTTGTCCTGGTCCCTTTGCAGAAAAACAGCCCCAAAGCATGATGTTTCCGCCCCCATGTTTCACAGTAGGTATGGTGTTCTTTGGATGCAACTCAGCATTCTTTCTCCTCCAAACACGTCTAGTTGAGTTTTTACCAAAAAGTTCTATTTTGGTTTCATCTTACCATATGACATTCTCCCAATCCTCTTCTGGATCATCTAAATGCTCTCTAGCTAACTTCAGACGGGCCTGGACATGTACTGGCTTAAGCAGGGTGACAGGTCTGGCACTGCAGGATTTGAGTCCCTGGCGGCGTAGTGTGTTACTGATGGTAGCCTTTGTTACTTTGGTCCCAGCTCTCTGCAGGTCATTGACTAGGTCCCCCCGTGTGGTTCTGGGATTTTTGCTCACCGTTCTTGTGATCATTTTGATCCCACGGGGTGAGATCTTGCATGGAGCCCCAGATCGAGGGAGATTATCAGTGGTCTTGTCTGTCTTCCATTTTCTAATAATTGCTCCCAAACTTGATTTTTTTCACACCAAGCTGCTGACCTATTGAAGATTCAGTCTTCCCAGCCTGCTGCAGGTCTACAATTTTGTTTCTGGTGTCCTTTGACAGCTCTTTGGTCTTGGCCATAATGGAGTTTGTAGTGTGACTGTTTGAGGTTGTGGACAGGTGTCTTTTATACTGATAACGAGTTCAAACAGGTGCCGTTAATACAGTTAACAAGTGGAGGACAGAGGAGGCTCTTAAAGAAGAAGTTACAGGTCTGTGAGAGCAAGAAATCTTGTTTGTTTGTAGTTGACCAAATACTTATTTTCCACCATCATTTGCAAATAAATTATTTAAAAATCAGACAATGTGATTTTCTGGATTTTTCTTCTCCTCATTTTGTCTCTCATAGTTGAGGTATGCCTAGGATGAACATTACAGGCCTCTCTCATCTTTTTAAGTGGGAGAACTTGCACAATTGTTAGCTGACTAAATACTTTGTTGCCCCACTGTAAGTCCCAGGCTCCTCCAACAACCCAACATTAATGCATATAGGACATAAAACAGATAAAACCAATACAAATAGTGCAAGAAATAACAGAATATAATTAAAATAGTGCAAGATGTGCAAGTATCTACAAATAAAATAGAAATAGTGCAAGAAGAGTATATACACGTAAATGGAATATGATATATTGCGTATGCACACAATGCGATGGTGATTATGAAACGATACATTGTGCAGCCTCATCTACGAGAATGTTTTCAATTCAGAGGAACATAAAAGGAGCGGCCTTGTGTACACCTTGTGTCTGTGTAACAGCTCTCAGTCTGTCGGCCTCCATCTCTCTGCATGTCCATCAATAAGTCAGCATTACATCTGTTAGCCGGTTTCCCTGCTGGTATATTTATTGGGATTTCCTGAGGCTTTCTTCCTGCATGTTAGATGTTTCCTTACTAGTGTAACTGGGTGACATCTGGCTATGCATAATGTTACATCTGAGTTATCTGTTGTGACTTTGGACTGTCTGAGGACATTTGTCAGTATTTACTGTTGGAGGTGAACAAAGACTTCTCCTCTCTTCCCCTCTGTGACTCCGTGTTGACAAGGTTGCAGAAGGTTCATGTAGTGTTTGTTGGGAGCATGACCAGGGCCCAGCCAGACATATAGACTGTGGCAGGTTGTCTTTGTTTAGGCTGAGTCAACACAGACATTTCCCTCTGGACGTCAAAGAACAACCTCCCAGACGTGTTCAGGTGAATTTTCATGTTCACCCTCTCTGTCTTTCTCATTTCCTCCTCTTTGATATCCCTGCTTGCTTTTCTCTGCTTTTGTGCATTATCTAACATTTAATAACAGCTTAGAGGATTGGACTTGAGGAAGTTCCATAACAGAGATAAGAATCAGGGACCAATAACTTTCTTATCTGTTTATGTACTGGAAACTCAAGTTCTGGCTTGATTTAGCAAGTTATGCATTTTAAAAAAGAAGTAGAAAAATATCTGTGGGCTCAGAAGATCATAGGTTTCTGTAATGCGGCTCAGATGCATCAGTGGTCAGCCATAACACAGCTTGTTGTGTCAACAAATACAAACCAGGGGTGTAACTAAGTAATGCCAGACCCCATTCAGGACATTCCTGTTGTTTTCTTCTCCTCACCCAGAGCATATGGAGGGTACACATTACTTTAAATAGGTTTGATGGATTGAAACCTGCATTTATGTTGTCTTTACCTGGTGCAGCGTAACAATCTGCAATCACAGCTTTGACATATTTTCATCTTTTGTGTCAGCAAACAGTTGATTTTTTTTTTTCGACTGAAGAGCAACTTAAGAATGAATCTGAAGCTGTGTTTCTGGACATGTGGCTTACCCCTGTTCTCTTATACACAAATTCTACAGAGAAATATCAGTTTTTTTAGCTGTTCTTTGCTCTCCTCCATGTACTTGCTAGTGGCTAAGGCATAGGTCACGTGCAGAATCTTTTATCTTCTGCAAAGCGTGAGCAATGTCGGTTGGGTGCTGAATATCGAGTCGTGTGCCATCTTTAAAGAGCGGGGAGGCAGGTTGTGCCTGAAGTTGCTAAGTGACCATAAGCAGATAACTGTATCATTGATCAACTTCGTAGCTGAACTGTTACTGTTGTTTTTGAAGTGTTTCAAAATATTGTCGCCATTATCCCTATTTGCTTTTGAGCATGCCAGTTACATTGACAACAATGAATTTCTGTGCGTTAAAATCACTGCATATGTCCTGGCCCTAACTTTCTGTCTGCTGTTTGGTACTGGGCAAGAAGCACAAAGCAGGTTCATCAGAACGTTTCACCAAAAACAGCTTCCTGTTTTTTCTGAAGGCAATGCTGGAACTGCAATCTTGGAATAAATGTGATATTGGTATTGATTGGTTTACTTCGATAGCACATTTACATCTAGTAGTTGCTTACACTCTACTTTGTGCTTGTAAATCCTGCACAGATTTTAGGGTACAAATGACTAATCATGCTTGATCCCTCGCTGACTTTATAGTACATAGTGATTAGCATTCTTTAGACGGGTTGTAATAAATCTCACTGATAATATCCTTTCTGTCACAAAATTGCATCATAAACTCTGGTCTGTCGGCAGGCTGCAACCCTGAATCCAGACACATTTTCATGATGATGCAGCGGTCTGAGGAGTAGAAAGATCTGTCACTGAGAATAGTTATTTGATTTTGATGAAAGTCAACGTCCTGGAAAGTGCTAGCTTCTTAACAAAAGTGATTCATTTCCCACTAAAGACAACTTTCTGACACTTGTTGACAGAGTTCACTTGCACCAGGTTCCCTGCATAGTCTCATTATCCTTTTATCCCAACATTTATCTGACAAGAGAGCAGGGAGGGAGCAGCCAGGGTATCTTTAAAGATTAATAAAAGGCAGTAGAAAAGAGAAAAAGACAGCCGTAAAAAAGAAGGGGCCTTCAAGCAACAATTCTGTTTAATGTCTGCATGTGATAGGGTTGACAGAATTATTAATTAGGAACTAAAGAAAATTCAGACCTTTGCTCTCAGCTGCCTCACTTAGAGTCTTTAGTTACCACCATTACATAGCAACTGGAGGTCGGGAGGTCTGCCACTAATTGGTTCTACAGGGTTTTGAATAACAATGAGCAGAGCCCAATTATAAAATCACTATGAGACACCACTGAGGAGTAAGAGAGGGAGAGGGAGAATAAAAGAGTGAGAGAGAGTGACGAGGGACCAGCTGGACCAGCGATGGGAAAGAGGGACTGCGTGGAAAGAAGTCAGAAGTGAAGCTGTTTCATTTCATTTCATTTCATTTCAAACCTTTATTTAGACAGATTAGTCCCTTGAGATCATCGATCTCATTTACAAGGGAGACCTGCATCATTTAGTTCCACATGAAACATAAAAACAACATACAAACAACAGAGGATATCATATTTACATATTCAACATTTACAAATACCCAGAGTGTCAGAAAGCATTTCATTTAGACATGCCTTAAATACATTCAAAGAAATAAAAATGCTCAATTTCAATTTTGCCTGTAGACTGTTCCAAGCAAGTGGAGCTGCGCACATAAAAGCTGTCTTACCTAAGACAGTCCTTACTCTTGGCACATCTAACAAGACTATATCCTGTGATCGCAGACAATAGCTGCTTGCAACTTTCTGCTTTATCAATGAACAGATATAATACGGGAGTTTGCCCAACATAGCTTTATAGATAAAAGTGTACCAGTGACTGAGCCTCCGTACAGTGAGTGATGGTAAACCTGCCTTGGTATACAATGTACAGTGATGAGTAAGTGCTTTACAGTTAGTGACAAATCTCAGAGCACTATGATACGCAGCATCTAGTTTGCTTAGGTAGTTGGCAGGTGCATTCATATACAGCAGATCACCATAGTCCAGCACAGGTAAAAAGGTCACAGTGACTAGCCTTTTCCTGGCCTCAAGCGAGAAACAGGACTTATTCCTGAAAAAGAAACCTAGCCTAACCCTCAGTTTTTTAAGCAGGTTATTGACATGAAGTTTAAAAGAGAGACAGTCATCAAGCAAGATACCAAGGTATTTGTAACAGGCAACAACTTCAAGTTTTGTTCCTTGCGTTGATACAATATCTAAAACAGGCTCTGGTGACTTTTTAGCTTTTGAAAAGAGCATTATCTTGGTTTTATCCACATTTAAAAGAAGCTTTAGTTCAGAGAGCTGAGTCTGAATAATGTTAAAAACAGCCTGTAATTTAACAACCGCCTCCTGAATGGAGGGACCTGCACAATACATCACGGTATCGTCCGCATAAAAATGTAAAGTAGCTTCATCCACATTTTCACCTAAACTGTTGATATATATGGAGAATAAAAGTGGACCTAAAACAGAACCTTGAGGAACTTTAGCTTCTCTTTCCACAGCAGCAAGCTATTAATAAAATGTATAAATCAGCGGTGGCATGCATTTTAATAGAGGGCTGTGGAAAACAGCCAAGGTCTCTGCAGATAGCTCCACCTCATCTGAAATTCCATTTGCATAAAAGATTCACGTTACACAGGCGGATTTGAAGGGAATCTTTTTTTTCTATCGTATGTTAATCTATTATTAATAGAGCCCTTTTTACATGGCGGGATCTGACACGAGCACTTTGGAATATAAATCAGTGTCTATTTGGAACAAGGGTCTCCTCCTTTTTTTTTTTCTCACTCCATGTCCATGTGGGATTTTTGTCTGAGCATTCATGTTCTCATGCAGCGGCCACCTGGTGGCTCTGTTCCTCCCACAAACAAAGGAACGACCACTCCCCAAATTAGTATTTTGTCAGCTGGGCGGAGGAGCTGTGTCCATTCCATTCCCTCACTGTGCACACACACACACACACACACACACACACACACACACACACACACACACACACACACACACACACACACACACACACACACACACACACACACACAATGTGCTTACACGTTTATCTGGAAGCTCTCATACAACTGCTTTGGTTAATGCAGAGTGACTTTTAGAGAAACATGTTGTCATTTCAATGGCTGCTTAGAACAGAAGACTTGTTTCTGGTTTGGAATTACACTGAAAAACAAAGTCAATCTTTTTTTTGGGGGAGCAGACCACTCTTTGATCGTTATTTGATTGATCACTGTGGAGTAAAGTGAGTACATGATCAAAATAAATGATGTTCCTCCGGTGTTTGTCCACTGTGACTGTGTGTGAGATTATAGTCAGTCTTTAATCAGCCTGGAGCGGAGGCCACGTCCTGCTGATTCACCTAAACCCTTCTACCCATGATTGTATCGGCAGTATCGACCAGGATTATCAAACAAAGGTCTATGCACACACTGAGGCATTACGTTATTTGATCTTTGCTGACCTCCAAACCATTAATCAGATTTTATCAATAGAATGAGTTAACTTCTCAACATGACCAGAGTTATCAATACATTGAGCTTTATTGATCCCGCACCAGGGACATTCAGTTTTTAATGGTCTGCCATGAGTATTTGGGATTCCCAGTAACCATATTTACAATTTAAAGCCAAACATGTTTGTTTGATATTTATAATTGAATGATCACCGCAAATACCACAATCAAGCCCTTTGGAACCAATGCTTCTCCCAGTTCTTTCCACTCAAATTCAATATGAAGAAAACAATTATCAGATTATTTGATGATGGAAATAGTTGGTTCATCTTGGATTTTCTGAACTTTAGCTTACTATTTAAATTAGAATTAGATGAATAGTGTCAAACAGATCCATGTACAGTGAACACATGTCAATTTCTTTTTAAACTTTGCATGCACCTGCCGAGCTGCCAGACTGCTACCTCGTTGTCAACCTCCATTTGTTTTGTGCCTAATAAAGGAATTAATGTTTTCCATTTTGATTGTTTGCTTTTTGCCTTCGTGCTGCCAAAATAGTGCTCTACATGTCTGTTTGTGGGAGGAAAGCACTGTGCTGAATAATACATGGCACATCACCTCGACAGACAGCATTGCCATTTAAATGATAAACACACCGAATGTGAAGCTAACATCCTCTGACTAGATTGTGGTGAAAATAGAGAAAAATATGGAAATATTTTTATCTTTCTGAGCTTCTGCTTATTCACCTTTTAATTAGATGTGAAAGATTAGAGGAGGAGTGGACATATTGGCTACTTTCATGTGTCTTGGTAAACCCCTCTGAAACTGAAGTGAGGTAGCGCTGCCTGGGATGGTGTCGCTCTAAACGCCGCTCATTTAGCACATGAATGTGTGTGATCTGCAGGCGAATCTGGCTTTATCTGCTCTGTAGTTGGGCTCTTGCAGATTATGAACATCAGATATCTCTATGGCCCTTTCCCTTTTGTCATTCCTTTTTTCCAAGAGGATTTTTTACTTTGTTAGTCTCATACTTCTTACATTGCCTTGTTGTCATTAATTATAAACTGATACGACAGCAATAAGCTTGCACTAGCTGCACTCAAAGGTCCAAGTCAGTGCATAGTTCAACTACAATGATTCACTTTATCTGGGGTGTTTTCACTTTTACTGTCCATTTTTCAGTCCCGTTACTTATAAATCACCACAAATAATAAATATACATTACAATATTACTATCATCTTTTTTTAATCCCCCCAAAAGTTTATACTATTTACTATATTTGTTTTACTAGAGTAATGACATTTACACAGGAACTATACTAATATATATGTCTGAATATACAATATTGCCTACAACATTTGTGACAGCCTTTAAAAATACAATATAAATATATAATATATACAATATTTAATTGTTAACCTGTCAACATTAATCAAAATCAAACTGATTGATTTCAAAATATGTACCTTAATGTATTAATAAAGGCTATTCCCTTTAGCCACCTTTGTGCCTCTGCTTTGTATTACAAATGAGACCACGTAATCAATCAATCAATCAATGTTTATTTATATCGCCCAATATCACAAATGTTACGTTTGTCTCAGTGGACTTCACAGTGTGTACAGAATATCAGTATGACAATACGACACCCTCTGTCCTTAGACCCTCACATCGTACAAGGAAAAACTTCCAGAGAAAACCCACAGTTTAAAGGGGAACATGGGAGAAACCTCAGGGAGAGCAACAGAGGAGGGATCCCTCTCCCAGGACGGACAGACGTGCAATAGAGGCTGTGTGTAAATCGAAAAGATAATACATTTACAACATAGGTAGTCCAAATGTTTGGAAATGCATGTGTCTATAATAAGAAGATGAATCCACGAGGATGTCAGCAATCCTGTGGGAGCCATCAGGGAAGTAGTATGATGAGAGTCTGGCAGGACCGCAGAGACAGGTTCAGCCACAACTCGAAGTCCAGGACTCAGATCCAGTGCTCAGGATAGAGGATCCAGGACACACGACCACAGCAACAGGATTAGCCTCAACTCAGGATCCCGGCGTATATATGGACACAAAAAATTGATTTGGGGGAAACTGGGTTAATCGGAACATGAGAGTACACAGGTACAAACAGCCAGAAAGACGGAGTAAGGTAACCCCCCCCCCAACAGTCCAAGCCTATAGCAGCTAAACTAACGTGTCTACATACATGCACTCCCTTAGGATAGGTTGAGGGAAAAGGGTAGCAAGTAGGAAACAGAGGTGGAGAGGCACACACAGGGAAAAAGGTCCCCATTGGAACCTGAATTTGTCAGAGGTAGGAGTGGGTCATGCCACTCAGTATGACCAACAGGCCATTGTGAGTATGTTAGCATGCTGATATTAGTATTTAGCTACACGGAGGTTCTACTGTGACCGTAGAAGAGATTTTGAATACAAATGGTGGATTAAGGTAACTTTCATTCCTTAATACTTCAGCATAATTCAAACTCATTTTAAGTCAATCTTGGGTTACCTTACTACATCCTCCCATTTATCTAAAGATCAACATTTCCTAAACTCTGACGATACAAATAGAGTACACTGATGCTTCTGCATATTTACATGATCATTTATACAGCGCCCTCTGGCAGCTCGTCGACTTCTCTCCCTCATACTTGTTCCTAGCTATTCTTTGATAAAGTTTAATGGGATAAGATGGTGTTTGATCTGTGGGAATCGCTTTGTGTGCTTTGTGCTGAAGAGAGTGTGAGAAAGACATTGGGGAGTGCTTTAGGGGCGAATTGGGCGTACAACAGCCTGTCACCTTGAAGAGAGGCAGGATGTGCAGTTCAAATCTGCAGGGAACAGATCTGTCATGAGGGAAGTCTGGGCACCTCTCCCCTGGTAGAGGGAGGGAGAGACGAGAGGGGGCTGTGGGTGAGAGACAGGTGAGAATGGCACTGAGAGGAGAAGTGAGAAAGTGTGTGTGCCAAATCCAGAAAACTGCCTCTGACAACCTATTAGCACATGAAAGTGAAAAAAGGGGCAACAAAACAAAAACACAGCGAAGCGGTTGCAGCTTTTAAGGACATTTCTGGCCCTTTTTCTGCAGCAATGCACAACATAAACTATGCAAATCAGGCTCAGTGTTTGCCTAGCTTGAAAAAGCAACTCTATTATCATTAACAGCACAAGACAAAAGTCTGGCTGGGGGTTATTTTACCTCTCCCAGCGGGAAGTCTGCAAATTAACAAAAAGAAAATGGAATGCAACATTTGCCGCCTCTATTGTTTTCCATATTTTCCATCTCTTCACCACATGAGAACGCTACACGCTCTAAATTAATTAGCTCTGAATATGTCTTAATGATATTTATACTTTTTAGTGTAATTGTCTAATTGTGCTTTTCTTAAAAACGAATAGAGTATGTTTTTGAAGACAAGTTGTTTGCAAGGGAGGGAATTTTTCAGCTTATTAAGAATTTTTGTTGATGTTCAGCAGCTCATTAAGTCTGCTCCCATTGTGATTGTGCCTAACCAGCCCCCTCTCTGCCTCTCGCTGCTGTCTCTCTGGGGAAGGATCCTGCACCAAGCTGTTGGTCAATTAGTCAGTGTGTGTAATTCAAAGGCTGGGAAACGACCGGAGGGAAATGGCAACTTTGTGTTTTCTGCTTTTTGTATGTGTTTGTATGAGTGGGGGTGTTTGTGGTGGTGAAGGGGCAGCAAAAAGAAAAAAAAAAAGTGGTAATTGATGGATGTTTGGCCTTGAGGTAATACATCTGGCCTCCTAAAATATATGCAAAATCACTGTGTAGTGTAGTTTACTTCTTAAAATCCACCGGTAAAAACTGGCATCCCGATGGGTTATAGAGGGTGTGAGAGCACATTAACATAGTAGTTTGTACACTCTTAGTCAGTGTCTGTCTTCCTATGCCATTTAAATTACACATTCAGACCTTTGCAGGTATCTGATGTCAGTCATGAACCTCCTGTGGGATCACTTTACATTGGAAATACAACCGGATAGAGAACAGACCTCACATGACCTTACTTGACCTTACCTTATTCCACGATTAGCCCCCTTGTCTTATCACAAATGTGGGGAAAAAATCCTGCATGTAAATATAATTATACATTATGCAATTATCTCACTCAGCACAGCATGTAACACTTGACTGACTCACACACCTACACCACTTACTGTAAGATGCAAACAGATGGATGGGATGGAGTACAAACAAAGACACACACAAATGCATATTTATATATTACACACACACACACACACACACACACACACACACACACCCCCACACACACACACACACACACACACACACACACACACACACACACACACACACACACACACACACACACACACACACACACACACACACACACACACACACACACACACACACACACACACACACACACACACACACACACACACAGAGCCATTGCTCGGGGCTCATGGCAGCAGCTTGATGTTGCAGAGAGGAAATGGACTGGACAAATCAGATGGGCTCTGAACACTTCTGTCACTCGCTAGCTTACAGTATATACAAACTATAGATTATTGTAAATACCAAGTTTAAGGTAATTAGAATAATTAAAGTGTTAACATGGTACCTGATTTTCACAGTAAGCCAAATGTTGGTGTTTGTTAAGTGGTTCACGATATAGAGGGATGTGTGGTTTCAGTAAACATCTTCTAAGTGACGCAGAATGAAGGTATTAACACGCAGAAGACGGCAAAGATGGCAGGAACCAGCGACACCTCGCCCACTAAAATGCACGTAGGTGGATTCAACAAGCTGTCAATACGAATGCAGCTGAAATCTGTGTTAAAAATAGTGGATGTCAGCTACAGGAAGAGATCGCCTCTCTTGTCTTGTCTGATTACATTTATCTAACCTATAGCATCGGTGAGATTTCCTGTTTGAGACGTTTGCCTTTTAATTTTCCCATCTGTTTTATTAAATCTGACATTATGGCCTTCTGCTGTCAATAATTTAAATTAAATGTACAATGTGCTATATAAATCATTGTCACCTGAGTTGAATTACAAGTAACAGATGTCCTCTCCATTATCAATGTTATTCCTAGATGATGGTTTAATCCATTACAAGCTAGATATAAAGCATTCTCCTAATACCTCCTGAGGCTTTATATTGCCATTAAGCATGGCCTGATGGCTGAACTTACTCTATGGCCACAAATTATCCCCCCATAAATTACAGCAATGTATGTCAGCTACGTATGTTATCCCAGCAACAATTTTGGAAACCTTTCAGCTCACAATTTATTATTATGATGTTTTTAGAGCTGCAATGCTTAGTTGCTCCACAGGAAATTAATAGTTTGTTGACTTTAGGGAGCAGCTTAATGTGAGTTCACTTTCATTACTCCAAAAAGGAAATTTAGACTGAATTCTTGATAGTTTGTCAGTATTAGATTTGAAGAAGGTAACCCAGTTATTTGATATATGGGATTGTTGCCTTAATGTAGTTATATTTGAATTCTTAGCATTCAAACACACAGAATAACTTCAAATAACACGAGGCTGTTTGTTGTTGCAGTATTTCTCCAGCATATGGCTAGTGAAGACCATCCTGTAGTCTGATCCTGGGTGATGTGAGCTCTGCCTCTAGTCTACTCTTGAGGGATTTTGGCGAAATGTAGATGCAGGTCAAAGAAAGTTTGGTGTTGGTTTAAAAAAATGGCAGCACCTTCAATAACGTACCCTGCATTCACTCTCGACTAAAAGAAAGCCTGCCTTCACCTGCAGGGCTCACCTGTCTGTTTTATCTCGGCACCATAGATTAATATTGCAGAGCCTATAGCTGCTACCCTCATCCTCTCCTCTTTCTCTTGTTATCTCTGCATCCCATCACTCCCAAAACACATTCACTCCTCCACCTCCCCCACTGCCCTACTCTCCAGGTGTTGATATTGCTTTTCTTCTCTCCATCGCTCTTGTGTTCTCCACTGCTCCATCTCAATCACGAATGCAGCAAGTTTTATGTTTTCATCAGAATGATCATGGACAGTCCAGGGAGGCATGCGGAGAGGCAACAAGGCGAGACGATGGCTGTTGGAACAGACGGAGGAAAGGGGGGCAAAAAGAGAGAGTGAGGGGGGTGTTGCTGTTCTGCTGAATTTTAATGAGTACCAGGGGGAATTTCTTCTTCCCCATTAATTTTTTTCCTGGGATGCACCCATCTCCTAAAACTCATCCAAATCACAAATAAGCTTTAACATAGTCTGTCTTTGGCCTGGACAGCAGCGCGTCACAGAAAGGAGCCATCGGCAACGCACGGAGAAAACGGCGAACCAAAAGTCCTAATTGAACTGCCAATTTGTCATGTTTATCTTTGCCGTCTTCTATCCAACATAACCACACATGCGGCACCCGCCACATCCTCTTCCCGGAAACCAGTCTACATGTAGGCCGGGTGTCTCTCCATGACAGATCTGTTGCTCATTAGTGAATTATTCATTATTATCATTAAAGTCTGCCAGATAGCGTCACAAGGGTCCACACATTCTTTCTTTTATGCTCCTACAGTCCTTCTCCCTCATCAACCTTTTCCTCTATCTTCCCCAGTAAGCCCTTATGGCCGATGGCTTTCTACACTATCTATGCCTTGTCTTTTTCTCCTTCTTTCTCTCTCTCTCTTTATCTGTCTCTCTTCTGGAGGACTTTATTATGCTTTGCTCTGACGGCAAAGTACACAGATAAAAGATAATTGCCTGGCTTGACTCCTTCATTGATATGAAAATAGGATTTAAATTATTCACAGTGGTTTAAAGGTTGGTTGAAGGTTAGTGCTGGCAGATAGAAGTGGCGAAAAAAAGCAAAAAAGAAAACAGTCTTGTGTGTTGCAAGCTGTGGCCGGAAGGTGACGTGCCTTTCTGAAGGGATAATTTGCACTGCAGGCAGCAGAGACATCTTGCGAACAAACCACAAAAGCCTCTCAGGGGGATTTGAACATGGTGGTGGAAGTCAGTTATTAAGCAGCAAATTAAGGCTGGCTTCTCCACAGAAAAACATTGTCAGTTGTAAATAAGGCTGTATCCGATCCTTACCAACGCTCTAATCCTTTTCCCTTTGACTCCTGTCTAGCTTTGCATAGCATTTCCCACTTCATGCGGAGCCATCAGCGCATGTTAGGTAATAAACAGAGCTTTTGTACAGAAGATAAAAAGGTTGAGTTTGAAACAGGGTCAATTCTGTTGGGAGGACACTGGCTTGGGCTCGGGGGGAGTGAGGGAGATTTACCTGCTCTGTGGTTGCTGGCGTCCCTGAGGACACGTTCACTGATCACAGCATGGGATTTGTGGGAGGAATGGAGAGTTATTTTTCTGCTCCCATTACATTAGCGCGGCACTGGCTTGTGTGTCTGAGCGGCTTTGTTATTCCTGCAGACAGGATTCAGACAATTGTCACATGGGAATAGTGCACTAGGTGGTCTGTAAACAAAACATTCTTGTCATCATCCACAGGCTCTGCTGACACTACCGAATCTGCTCCAATCTCACAACTATTAGACTCTAGTTTTTTGAAAAGTTGTGGAAAATATATCAAATAATGGAATAATTGTGCATATTTTGAAGAGCATATCCACTGTTATTAGCTTGCTTGGTTTAGCTACACAGCCTTAAGGAGACGCCAGACACATACTCCAATTAAAACCCAACTTTCACTTAAAGTTCAGACTTTCTACAAACACATCTTTAAACTGTATGTGTGCATCCAGACCCGGTGAGGACACTACCTATACTGACTCAGCAATCACTGTAAGTTATATTCTTGTTTAAATAGACTTCTCTGTTTCCTTTATTCTACTCTATATAATTGTTCTGTAGTTATTGTAGCTAAAACGGCAATTTCTGAGAGATTTTAAATCTCAGATCTGCTCAACTCAACCTGTAAAACAGGTATCAGTGGGTCACGCGCCTCAACCCTGCATTACAATAGGCAGGAACACTGCTGTCGCCCATCAGCTGAAGAGAGTTAACTAATTAGAGGGGCGTGCCCCCACAGCTGTGAGCACTCAGCAATCAGGTGTCCATCTTAGGTGGGTCTTTCTTGGAGCGTTAGCTTCAGCGTCAGCCGGACGAAGACTGACAAAGACATTGGAGTCCTGTGGGAGTCAAAGACTGACAAAGACATTGGAGTCCTGTGGGAGTCACGAGGGAGGCAAAGAAGAGGCAAATCCCACTTTGATTGAGCTAAGTATCGCTGGTGTTTTCTTTTGTTTTATTCAATTCTCTTTGGTTTTTTAGCCCCTCATGCTATAATCATGTGTATTTTCTCCATTGCTGTTCATGTGTCCTCTCACAATTATCACTGGCCCCGTGTATCTCCTAATCGGTATAACCGACCTGCTCTCGTCTATCCCACATGCTCCACTGAGATCCAACATCTCGTTTCAGGGGGCCTGTGGAACTGCCAGTCAGCTGTTCCTAAGGCTGACTTCATCTCTGGCTACGCTTCCCTGCAGTCTCTGGATTTCCTTGCTCTCACGGAGACCTGGATCACTCCATCCAACACATCCCCCCCAGCAGCTCTCTCCACAGCATATTCCTTCACCCACACACCCAGACCCTCTGGCAGAGGAGGTGGCACTGGTCTCCTGCTCTCTCCCAAATGGAGCTTTTCTCTCTTCAAGCTACCTAACTTCACTCCTTCCACCTTTGAATTCCATGCCGTCACAGTAAACCATCCTATACAATTAACCATTGTTGTTCTCTACCGTCCACCAGGCGCCTTGGGGGACTTCTTGGAGGACTTCTTGGGGGACTTCTTGGGGGACTTCTTGGAGGAGTTAGATAATCTCCTCTCACACATCCCTGAAACTGGCCCTCCCGCTGTACTTCTCTGAGACTTCAACCTCCAGACAGGGAAGATAGACGAACTAACATCTCTGTTAATCACCTTTGCTTTCTCACTGTCTCCATCCCCACCAACTCATAAAGCTGACAATGTCCTTGACCTCATATTCTCAAGGAACTGCACTACTTCTAACCTCTCTGTAAACCCGCTCCACACATCCGATCACTTCTTTATTTAATTCTCTCTACCCCTTTCCAAACATAACAACCTAATCTCTTCTAATGCACCTGTCCGCCGCAACCTTCGTTCCCTCTCCCCCTCTACCTTTGCTCTCAGCCCTCCCTTCCTCTGATTCGTTCCAACTCCTGCCTCCAAACTCTGCTGCAGAAACTCTCCTCTCTACTCTCTCATCTTCTCTGGACTCTCTCTGTCCTCTCACATCTCGGCAGGCTCGTCAGTCCCCTCCGGCTCCCTGGCTAAATGACACACTGCGTGCTAATAGAACCATCCTTAGGGCAGCAGAGCGGAAATGGTGGAAATCCAAACACCATGACGACCTCTTAACCTATCAGGCTCTCCTCTCCTCTTTCTCTGCTTCCATCTCTCAGGCAAAAGCACTTTCTTTCAAGATAAGATCCAATCTTCCTATTCCAATCCCAAAAAACTATTTTCCATCTTCTCCACCCTCTTGGACCCCCCCAAAGCCCCTCCCCCCTCCTCCCTTCTGTCAAGCGACTTTGTTAACCACTTTGAAAAGAAGGTTGATGATATTCGCTCTTCTTTTTCTGACTCACCTTTACTCACCGCTGGGTCACCTGACCCTCCCTTCACCCACACACTGACCTCCTTCTCCCCTCTCTCTCCAAGTGAGGTTCTTACCTTTGTTACCTCTGCCCGTCCTACACCTGTCCTCTGGACCCTATCCCCTCAAACCTCCTTCAGACTATCGCTCCTGATATTCTACCGTTTCTCACCCATTTCACCAACACTTCTCTAACTTCTGGTCACTTTCCAAACAGTCTCAAGGAGGCAAGAGTAAACCCTCTCCTAAAGAAACCCACTCTCAACCCGTCTGATGTTATAAACTACAGGCCTGTCTCTCTCCTACCGCTCTAAAACACTTGAACGCGCTGTCTTTAAACAACTCTCCTGTTATCTCCATCAGAACAACCTTCTGGATCCGCACCAGTTTGGTTTCAAGGCAGATCACTCAACGGAAACTGCTCTCCTTGCTGTCTCTGAGGAACTGCACACTGCTAAAGCAGCATCCCTCTCCTCTGACATCATCCTTCTGGATCTGTCTGCTGCATTCTACACGGTGAACCATCAGATCCTCCTTCGCACTCTCCAAGAACTTGGAGTTTCAGACATTGCACTTTCCCTCCTCACCTCATACCTCAAAGACCGCACCTACAGGGTAACTTGGAGAGGGTCCGAGTTCGACCCTTGTCAATTAACTACAGGGGTCCCTCAGGGCTCTGTCCTTGGTCCCCTCCTCTTCTCCTTATAAACAAACTCGCTCGGGTCTGTCATTAGCCCGCATGGTTTTTCATACCACTGCTACGCTGACGACACCCAACTAATTCTGTCCTTTCCCCGCTCAGAGACCCAGGTCGTCGCACGCATCTCTGCTTGCCTAGCAGACATCTCTCAGTGGATGTCTGCTCATCACCTCAAGCTCAACCTTGACAAGACTGAACTGCTTTTCCTTCCGGGAAAAGATTGTCCCACTCTTGACCTAACAATCAACATCGGCACCTCTGTTGTTTCCCCGACTCAGACTGCAAGGAATCTAGGTGTGACCCTAGATAACAAACTGTCCTTCACTGTAAACATCGCTGCTACAACCCGCTGCTGCAGATACACGCTTTACAACATCAGGAGGATACGTCCCCAGCTGACTCAGAAATCAGCGCAGGTTCTGGTCCAGGCTCTCGTCATCTCACGCCTAGACTACTGCAACTCCCTCCTGGCTGGTCTACCTGCATGTGCCATCCGACCTCTGCAGCTCATCCAGAATGCAGCGGCTCGTCTGGTCTTCAACCTTCCAAAATTCTCCCACACCACGCCGCTCCTCCGCTCCCTTCACTAGCTTCCGGTAACTGCTAGAATCCACTTCAAGACAATGGTACTTGCGTACCATGCTGCGAATGGATATGGCCCTTCCTACATCCAGGACATGGTTAAACCGTACACCCCAGCACGTGCACTTCGCTCAGCATCGGCCAAACAGCTCGCTGCACCCGCACTGCGAGGGGGACCCAAGTTCCCATCAGCAAAAACTTGTGGGTTTGCTATCCTGGCTCCAAAATGGTGGAATGAGCTCCCCATTGAAATCAGGACAGCAGATAGCTTGCACATCTTCCGGCACAGACTGAAAACTCATCTCTTTCGACTCCACTTCGAGCGATAGAATTACTAACAAAGCACTTATATACTAATAAAGGGCTGGCTTATCTAAAGCCAGTTGAGTAGCACTTGAAATGTTTGGCTCTATGAAACCTGATGTACTTATATGATTCTGTTTTCTTCAAGGTTGTATCTTCCTGGTCGAATGCACTTATTGTAAGTCGCTTTGGATAAAATCATCAGCTAAATGCAATGTAATGTAATGTATTTGATTTTGACTGCCACATGGGGGCCATGGTCATAAACACACAACGAAACACAACATTGTGTGTCATTATAATCTTACAATGACACACAGTTGATAATTTAAACAGTTACAGAGTGACATAATAATTCCTCTTTTGGGACATCTGATCATTTTAAAGAAGAAACTTCAAGAAGTTTATTATAGGGACATTGTGATAAAGTTTGTGTGACTGAATGAGACTTAAATTAGACAAATGTATAATTTAATGAGAATTGTTTCTCAGCAATACAGAATACAATTTAAGGTAGATGTGTTAAAAGCAAGAAAGGCAGAATAGAGATAAAGATAGATAGATAAATTGAGATAAAGGGCTCAATAGGCAGTTTTGGGTGTATAAGAATTATAGTGCTTGTTACATTTTGGATTAATGAAACATGAATCTGTTCATACCGTTGCATCCCCAAACAGAGGAAGTTTATCGAATTTGTTGGTGAGAGTATAATCTTTGAAATGATTAGACCGAGAAGGCTGTTCAGTTATTTAGTCAAATGTAAAATTACTTTTACTTTGATCTGTTCGTCTGCGTTGGTGAACAAATGTGCATTTATAGGTTTTAATTAACACGTGCCTCTGATCATTATAGATTTCATATCGTGTTTTTTTTCCCATTTCACCCCCAAAACACTGAGATCACCATTTTATTTTCCTCACTGTGGATTTTTTATTTAAAATGCAAAATGGAGGGTCCTATCACCTAGCCTCTCCCACCCGGGCAGCCTATTGATTACCTGAAGCCAATCATTTGACAGCGGCGTATCCTTAGAGCAGCCGAGCACCGTTTTCTCTCTTATACTTTTAATTAGCGATACAACCCGTCGGCAGTAATCTATGCGCCCCTTCTCTGATATTCCTCAGATGTGCACCGCTTTGATTCCTCTGACCCAACAAGGTGGATTGGGATTGGTGTGCGCTGCAGGAATGCTAATATTTTCCTAGAGAGGGAGAGGCTGTCAGCCTGTTGGCAGATAAGAGGAGATCAAGCAAGAGTTTTCTTCTCTCCAAATTCACACCTGTACACATCATCCCTCTCAAATAGCTTCAGATCGATTGCTGATGAAGGATGAATGTAATACTCAAAGTGGCTGGTCATGAGGCGTCATGCAGAAGCAGATCCAAGCTCACGTCCTTGAAAGTCTTTCTGAAACAGAATGAGAGGGAAAAAGTGAAAAATGCCCTAAAAGTTGTCCTATTCAACAATATGGTGCATTGATTTAATTCTAAAATACATCATGTGGTTTGCACATGCTAACAAAATAAAATGACTGACTTCTGGCTGATTATTCAGTTTCATATCTCTGCAGTACACCGCTCAGTGTACATTTGTTCATGTCTTTTTGTTGGGCGCTCCACCATAGTGATCAGAGGTTTTGTGTCATGCTGAAAGATTATTTCTTAAGCTACCATTTTGAACCAAGAGTCCCCTGCCATAATGTTGCTGCCTCATTGAGAATCCTCCATAATCAACTGTAGAGTCAGTAGCTTGTGAATGAATCAGTCGCTGATGTACGACTAAAGCGAAGGTTAGGCTGCCCGGGCATCCTTTTGATGGGGCCAGACTTGTGTATCAGTCACAAGCCAGCACCACTACCGTGCACACTTCAAACAGGCTTAGTGCTAAGCCAATTAGCATGACTTTGCATGGTGTTGATCTGCCTGTGACATGGTTCAGACTTGGCTTAATTGCATATTGCTTCACTGGCTAATGCTAATTTAGTAGCCTCCTGGAAAGCTGAGCCCTGAAGTAACCAACAGGGTTAATATGTTGTTAGCATGCTTGCACCAGCAGATCTACTGCTCGCAGTGAGCAGCACGCAGTCAACCACCTTCAGGCTATGCAATGATTTTTGCTCAGAAAATGAATGTTTATCCGTCACTTTTACTGTACGGCTACGGTATGTGGTTAAATATGAATTACCTCAGTGATGATTGAAGTGGATCAAAAGTGATAAATGACTTTCAAGAATGTCGTCTTACTCAACAGGAATGGATTTATTCAGTGTGAAATTGATTTGATTTTACACCTACAGTACAGTATGGGATACGCAGTCTGCCACCAACTTTCTGTAAGGAAATCAATACTTCAAAAAGTATCTGGGTAAAGATAGTGCTGTCTTTAAGACCTTCATAAGTATTTATTGCTAGTTTATGTTCCGTTCATCCTCCCCAACCCGTGATTTGAACTATAAGTCATTGCGTTAACACACAAACATGTTTTAAAGTTATCAATTCATTAATTATCAATAAACAATTCCTAATTTCTGTTACCCACATAAAAGTGCACTAATGTACTTTCCAAAAGATATTGAAGTGACTATTATTTTGATTGTTGTGTTTTTTTTTTATCTTAAAGGTCCCATGTCATGATCATTTCCACTGATCATAATTCCATTGTTGAGTATACTAAAATAGAAAAATACTGTGCAATGTTACAAACTCACATTGGTTTCGCATACAGCATCTCTGTAAAGTATGTGTATTCAGCAGTAATCACTTTCGCCACTAAACGGCTCGCTACGCCCCCCCCCCCCCCCCCCCTGTGAGCCCAGTGTGCTCTGATTGGTCGGTACGAATCGCGCTGAGCTCCGTGGAGGTGTGATTTCCTTGTTTAGCGATACACAGCCAAACACAGCCAAACTCAACCTGAACACACACAAAGTCACAGCCGAAATAAAAACAATAAGTTTGGCTTGATATTGAGAAAGAAAAAGGTTTATAGGTTGATAAACGCTGTGAGAATGGGTCTGCGGAGAGAATTTTGCCGAGATCCCAACTGTCTGTGAAGAGAGGGAGAGAGGAGCTGCATGCACTGAGTGTGTGTGTGGATTGGTCAATTTGGACCAATCAGCGGGGGCTCAACGTAACGGCTCCGTGGACGTAACATAACGGCTCCACGGATTGGCCCATTTAGTTCCGGGTACGTGCTTTCGTAAGCACGTACCCAGAAGAATCAAATGGGTGATGACGTTTCACCAACGAGGCGTTTTGGGGAGGTATTTTCTGTGTTAGAGTTTTACTCGCTACAGGGTGTACTTTAAGGGTTTTGACTCTGCAGACCGTTTACATGCAGAAAAACCTTCATAACACACAAGGGGAGGGGTAATAACCGGAAAAGCATGACATGGGACATTTAATGTGTGCGCATGTATTAATGTGTCGGTTGATTGTGTATATATAGGATATACATATTTGTATACATATTGTATTTTTATATTTGGGATTGTGGGAAACGGTATTTCGATCTCTCTGTCTCTACACACAAACTGAAAGAGTGGCAATAACGTTGACTTTTGACTTTGAAAAGTGTATTTCTGTACAAGAAAGTCTTACCCTTTCCCACACATCTTATTTTCAACTATCTTGAAAATGAATAGGCACTTTCTATCCTTACTATTTGATACATCTGCTAGTCCCAAATGTTGATGTCTTCGGTGGGCGTGGTAAGGCCAGATCTAGACCTTCTCACTGATGGGGGAAAGTGTAGATGTGCTTGAAGAGTTATTTTTATAATTGTTAAGTGGGAAACCCATGTTCAACAAAAGATCAATCAAAACATAGTATTTGTACTTACTTTTAAACATTCCTGAAGCAGACTTTTACACAAACATGATGTACACTAATGAGTTCTCTCACAGACCGGTAGAGGAAATAGGGGATTAAAAGTGTGTTTTGACCATGTGTGTGTGTGTGTGTGTGTGTGTGTGTGTGTGTGTGTGTGTGTGTGTGTGTGTGTTAGAGATTGCGTGCGTGCGTGCGTGCGTGCGTGCGCATGCGTGTGAGGAAATGTATGGTGGGTGCAGTGAGGGCAACCAGTCTCAGATCTGAGGAGGCCTGCAGGAATGTTCCCTGCCTTTGAAGAGTCTGCTGTCTGCGCTCAACAAATATCATGTCCAGAATGAAGGGAATGTGGCTTCACAAGCCTTCACCCAGCTCTGTTTTATTGAGGGATCCCGTTCGCCCTCTCGTCCTGCTCCCTCTGTTGTGAGGGGTGCAGAGGGTTCATACATACTGATGAGGGCAGCTAGACTCCAGGCTGGAGCTCAAAGAGACATTCACCTTCTGTCAAAACACAAAAGCCATGCAGGACGCGTCTGGAATGCTATAGTTTTTTCCATTACATTTACTAAAGTAAGAAAATTGTAATAAAATATTGCAGTAAATGAGGGAGAAGCGATATTACAACAAGGTCCAGTTACCACAGACTGCAGATCGGGTCCCATCCTCTTTTGGAGTGTTAATTTTTTAATATCAGGACTAGTAGTTTTAGTTGCTTAAACTTAAAGCTGCTCTTATTATTTGATACTTATGTTAACAACAAGTCACTCTACATGTTGTTTGCAGATTCAGCCGGCAGCTAAACAGCTCTTCTAAATGAACTGCAGACTACTCACCCAGTACCAAACAGTGGACAGACAAAGTGTCTAGCCTTTGAACAAGCAGAATTTTAGCATCAGGGCTACATATTAGCCATGGAGTGATTACTGGACTTACAATTGCCAGGTGACCAGAAATGGGTATATCTAACCTCATGTTTAAATAAATATCTGTTTGTTAAACCTGTTTGCAATAACATGTCTGCAGTGATGCAATATTGTGTTACAGCTTGTTTAGCAGCCACCAAGTGGCCAAAACTATCAATAAATGCAGGTTATGACATTGTTTTTGGGTTGTTATGAAAACCGCTTAGGGTTCCTTGTTACTCCAAAACTAAATATTGAGAGGCTATTAAGGACTTAAAGGTAGGGTAGGTAAGAATGGAGAAACCAGCTCGAGTGCGCTAGAATTTGAAAGTACGCAGCCAAAAAAATCTAGCCCTTCCTTCAGACTTCCTTAGAGCCCCTCCTCCAACACACACGAACGCGCACATGACGAATGAGGGCACGAGATAAGTTTGTGAGATGGAAGGCTGACAGGCAGGTAGGCCATCCAGTTATTTTACCCGGGCCGGGTAAAATGATTGGTGGTGCTTTTTACAGTACCACGGCTTCCATGGATTAATTTTTTTAATGTATTTATTGTCAAAGCATTTAATGTATTCATAGCTATCGGGATGTCAAGAGCATTCCATGGAATATAACAAAGAGTGTTTCTGAAGTAAATTACCTACCCCACCTTTAACCATTGCTAGAGGGAAGGGTGGGGGAAAACAGTCATTATACTTACTTTCTATCGAGATGAGTACAGGCTAATGGCTCCTTTCTCTGTATCCTGTACTTCAAGAATCCCAGAAAACCATAAAGGCACAGCATGAGTACATGTGAGTCACGCAGCCACACCCTCCCTTCAAGAAAGACTGTTGCAGTTGTAAAGGTGTCTAATTTTTAATTAAAACCGACAGAGGCAACGTGCAAGACATTAGGGTAAACGGCCTGGGTGTGTTGCATGTAATGATCTATTCCTTTCTTTCAGAGAAAGACTGCAATGTAATGCTATAATATGTCAACCTGCCCATCTGAGAAAACATAATCCAACAATAACTCAAAACTTGAGTTCATTAATCGACTAGAAATAAATGGATGTAATGTCTATAACCTGAAAAGTTTATTGACCTTCAGGATGGATGGAGCTTGCTTAGTGTTACTCCCCCTTTATCCCTCCCTCCCTCCTCCTCTAGCACTGCATTACTTACTCCTGACTCAGCGTCTCACCAGCCCAGACGCCAATATTGAGTGCTTTTTATCGTAGCCGCACTTTTTCCTCGTTTGAAACAATATAGCCTGACTGTTGCTATTGATTTTAGTGGATTGTGCTCTGGTAAGCACTTCTTCAAGCCCCTGCTGCTATATTAAGCAATCGTTTCCCACAATAGATGACACTCTTTGCCTGCCTCCCGCAGCAATTTGGTTGGCTCTAATGGGCCTGGCATTACTCAAACTCCACATTGATTGCACAGTAGAGAATTTTAAAAGGGAAGGTTGAAGTTTCCGTCAATGTGGCTGTCACAAACGAGCCTGTTTTTAGATACATTGGGCATTTTTTTTCTTTCAGCCTGACATTTCAAGGTACCCATGCCATTAAATGATGTTCGAACACGCTGTGATGTAGACGTGAGGGCAGTGCAAAATGAAACTCAATAGCCCACTATGAAGTATCTTGGACTCAAAATGAAACCTTGAAACATTGATGTGCCTGGATTGATTGCACTGGCCCAGCATTTATTTGCATGTCTTTGGTTCTAATGTGATGTGACTACATTTCACTACCAGGCACTGAGGCCCTCTGAAGTTTGTCTCTTTAAATAACTGGGGCCTTGGGAGTGCAACTGCAAATGATTTCAGACGCTGGGCTGCTTTTCACATCAGTTGTGGTGCATTGGATTTCCGCTACGCTATCTGCTATCTCCTCCCCATGTCACTGAGCGTCAATAAATCAGTTCGCTCTACAGGCAGAGCAGAGAACATGTGGGGAGAATAACATGCCCTATAGTCACGGATATTTAAATATACAAGGGGTCCGTGTTACTAGTGATTGGGCCACACATCACTGCTCGGCGCACCCAAGACAGTGGAGAAAATGGCGGCCTTTTGGGAACACTTAAGTGGTGGAGCCATTTAGCGTGTGACTCACAGACGTAATCTAATTGGCTGCACAGCACAGACAGGAGAGCGGTTTGTGTGGAAGTATGTGTGTTTTGTGTCTTTGACAAGGCATGCTGAGTGAAATTTAGGAAGGAAATCATTTCACACTGTATGCATACAGTGTCTGTGTGCAAAGATCTGCTCATCAGTGGGCCAGTATAATGTATAATGCAGCCTTTTTATTACAGTATTGGCCTTATTTATGATCATGTAGTGCTCCTTCAACAAAATGTACTTTTATTTTCGATACATTTTTTTCTTTTCTTGTTGAACGGTTTGTTCCATTAAATGTCAGATAAAATAGTGGACTTTCATTTAACTGTTAATATAGTCTTGAATAATTGATTGAAGCTTTTGTCTAGAAAATTATCACATCTTTCCAGAGCTCCAAATTTCATGTTCAGATTTAAACTTTGCCCAACCAAAGACCAACAAATATATAGTATATTTGAGAAGCGAGAATCTCAGGAATTATAAATATTATTAATAATTAACTGATGGTGTTTATGTTTTTTTTTAATCAACTCCATGTTTTTGACAGATGAATGTTCACATTTATGGGCTCGGATGAATACATGTTTAGCATTTTTACTATCTTTATGGATTGATTTAAGTGAAATATCGGCTGGCATTTTATTTCTGTTGATTGACTATTCAGACAATTATTAACTTATTTTTTAAAACTCTATTCATATATTCTTAATGAAACACCACCTGCCCTGGGGCTGGTTTTGCTCGTGATTATCCCACGAGCTTCATCTTATTTGTTAGCTTAGTTTACAGTCAGCTCAGTAGGTCAAGCTGATAGCTGACCTCAAGAACCCCCTCTTCTGGACCACCCGCACACTAATCTAGTAAATCACTCTAGTATTTTCTCTGTAAATTGTCCATCTTAACTTATCACCACGTTGTTTTTACTCATCACTGTACCACTATTCAGTTTGACGTGCGTTTTTAAATTCACAGTATCTTCTGATACATTCAAGGTAAATGACGAGTGATGCTGGAGGTGGACTGTATTATTCGTTATGAATAATACAGTCAGGGCTACGTGGCGTGCACTCATGTGAAAGCCTGCTGCTCCCCACCCAGCTGTCTGTCAACATCTCTGAGGGGACAACTGTCAGATTAAGAGCCCTAGCTTAATGTCAATAGATCACAATCTGCCTCCTGGCCTCAATTATATTGCCTCTCGTCCTCCAACCTGCCCCTGGTGAGGAGAGGAGTATTAGCTGTGAGCCTCATCATGTATTCAGAGCTGTAATGGCTTCTCCGCGCCTGCTCTGCATAGATTAGCACCAAGGGCCGAGGGGAAGCTACATGTTGGCACAGGCTTTATGAACATTGCCATGATGGATGTCAGGCCCGGGTGTCATTAGGGCTGTTGTGCTGTGAATTTAGCACCAGATTGCCAGAAAATCCTCTCAGCACGGCTTGATATCCTGTTAGTGTAGCCATGGCATGGGACATGTGCACATGTGACTAATTTGCTCTTGGAAAACAGTGAGTTACCCGTTTTTTTGCTGTTATCACACTTCCCCAATATCCTGGGTGCAATATATGCTGGTGTTGTGAGCATGTGGAGTGGACTTATTCAGGTGCATATGATGACTAGACACACACATAGACTCCCCCCCCCCCCCCCCCACCCTCTCTCCATATATTGCTTTTACTCCCCCACTCTTTCACACATGGCCAGTCCCTATGGGCTCACCTCTGCTAGCCAAGGTTTATTATCTATTTGACAGAAGGGCTGGCGGAAGGCATTTGAACACCCCATAAATTGTCATGCAGGCTTCAGTGTGATGCCTACCAGTTTCGTTGCCGCGGCAGCCGGGCATATAACCTCAGTGCCAGCCCTTCACACTGCCACTCGCCAATCCAAGTTGAAACAGTGCATTGCGATTTACGGCATAGATCATTTACATAGCAGCAAAACTCATTTTCATAATGTTTCCTTTATTATCTGAGGAAGAAATTAACAGGAATATATTTACATACCGACCGCCAATGGTAACAGCTTGCTAATTGCCTGTTAGATGATTAATAAGCTTACAGCAGATGCTAATGAATCGAGCACTCATTGTTTCAAAGGTGCTCATGTGGCAGGGCCTGTGTTTTTTTGCAGCTTAATTACATCCATAATTATGTACTTGTTGCATCTGTTTCGAAGCAAACACAATCAAATAATGGAAACGATATATATCTGAGTAAATGAATGGCTAATTGAGGTAGAGTGTTGTCACGCGTTGCAGTAATAAACCAAAGACACGTTCCCTGACATCTCCCTAATTGAGGATGCTTACTCAAGGCCTGGGATATTTATGTAGATTGACACAAGTATTGTTTTCTGTATACAACAGAGCATGTGTAGGTGCAGTAGGTCACAAATAAATGTTGATTTGAACACAGTCAGAAACAGTTTATCCCCAAATTCGTCTCTTAAACCATACTAGCCGGTTATTATCATTCCTCCGTTGATGTATACGTGTGATTTATACTGAATTTTCCTGTAGCACCCCCATGAGTTTCAAATGAAAACTTATTTGAAGTATTGCCATTCAATTTGGGAAGAGAATACTGAAATTGGCAGAGATTCATTCACCTCAGGATGAATTGTAAAAACTTAATTAAGTAGTTCCCAGAGGGTATTATCTTGTGCCATATTCAGGTCAAAATGTAAACTAGTCCAATACTTTGGTTTATTAACACCTGAAAAATTAAGACATTTAAATCAGCCCGAGCTGTAATTTGTGTTCAGTAGTTACAGTATTAGCACATGCTAGACTGCTAACATGCTTATCTAACATTGTGAACATGGTCAACATTAAAAATGTAACCTGCTTTAAATCTGCATGTGAGCGTCAACCCTTTCAACACTTTTTGTTGCACTTTATTGCATTAAAAATAGCTAAATTAGTCATTAGGTTGATAATAACACAAGCGAGAAGATATATTATGGGTTTATTCTAGCTCCTAGATTGCGACACATAACAACATTAAAGTGTTATTGTTATCACATTATTGTGTTTTATAATATAAATATTTCCGTGTGTGTGTGTGTGTGTGTGTGTGTGTGTGTGTGTGTGTGTGTGTGTGTGTGTGTGTGTGTGTGTGTGTGTGTGTGTGTGTGTGTGTGTGTGTGTGTGTGTGTGTGTGTGTGTGTGTGTGTGTGTGTGTGTGTGTGTGTGTGTGTGTGTCTCTCTTTCTCTGTGTGTGTGTGTGTGTGTGTGTGTGTGTGTGTCTCTCTCTTTCTCTGTGTGTGTGTGTGTGTGTGTGTGTGTGTGTGTGTGTGTGTGTGTGTGTGTGTGTGTGTGTGTCTCTCTCTTTCTCTGTGTGTGTGTGTGTGTGTGTGTGTGTGTGTGTGTGTGTGTGTGTCTCTCTTTCTGTGTGTGTGTGTGTGTGTGTGTGTGTGTGTGTGTGTGTGTGTGTGTGTGTGTGTGTGTGTGTGTGTGTGTGTGTGTGTGTGTGTGTGTGTGTGTGTGTGTGTGTGTGTGTGTGTGTGTGTGTGTGTGTGTGTGTGTGTGTGTGTGTGTGAGTGTGTGAGTGTGTGTGAGTGTGTGTGTATTCCTATTCTTTGGTACAGTATTATCATACCCATCCTAACAGACAGATAAGCTTACGGGCTAAAGGCTGACTCACCAGTTGTGATGCAGAACCGAATAAATCCCTTTTCAAATCCGCTGTTTTGCATCAGTTATTATTTCAAATATCCCTTGTGCTGTTTTAAAGTCTTGAGCTTGAGACGTGCCTCCATCATACACACACAAATACACACACAATCTCTGTCATTTTACAATGAAGCATGCTCAGCTCCCATGTTACACATTTAGAAAGAAAAGTATTTGCCTAATCCCCAGCTCTTTTTTTCCAGGCTTCAGTTTACAGTTTAATAAATGGCTGTGATTTAATTGTACCACAGCACAGTGCTCTCAGTGCAGCGAGTGATTAGCACGACAATGTCTTCTAAAGCCCTCTGCTGCTGTTTATTTAATTGTCCCTATGATGCCGCAGCTATGCTCTATTTATTCTGCTGCTTAACTAAAACAAAAGGCAGGGTTCAACTTTAGTGGAGGCTCATGCAATATTGAGCCGAGTGGAAGACGGCACCACCCTCTAGAGATGTGTCTCCCAAACACGGGTGCACAAAGCCAAGTGGGTCTGTGTTGTATACACGTGTGTGTGATCGTCAGCTGGGTTTGTGTTTTCGCCAAGCCTCAGAATAACACAACTTTCAGTCTATAAATAATTTCCTGTGTTTATGCTTTCTTTGCCCTCCCGAGTTTCTATTTTTTCCCTTCTAGCTTTCTTCCATTTCAAATGCAGATTTATTTTCTCCATCTCCCGCATTTTACCTCGATGATTACTCGTAATCATTCCTTGAACATTTGAATATGTTGTTTCCACACGATGTTTTGCTTTTAGCCATAACAAACTCTTGAGTTGGTCATATAATATTAAAGCAAAGGAACTTTTGGAAGTGTTGTTAGTAGAAAATGCATCAAAATTATAAATAATGCCAATAAAAGTAGTGTGTACACGTAGTTTACACTGCAAGATTGTCTGACCTTGTGTAACTGCAATCCATACACTGTTTTCATTTTTGTGTTGGTGCCTGCCTTAGGGTAAAAATGTACTATTTGCACCTCCCTCTCCAGAGTTATTCCCCTGTTGTTGAAGGAAAAGTACATGTTGTGAAGTAACCTCTGAACCTTTGTTACTTTTGAACGTCACCTCGTAATGTCACATACACGCTGCTTTAGTTGATAAACCAGATTAGCATTCACTTCATGCACTCTGTGGCAGGTCAACATTGAAGCAGGAAGTCAGGCTGTAAACCGTGATGGATGTTTACAAATGACAGTATGTTGACGTTTGTTATGTCTTCCAAATACATTAATCAACATAAGAGTTTGATTATAATCTGTCTGATCTTCTTACCTTGTTGCCCTTTTGGCTCTGTTTCTATTGAGTCGCCATTTTCAAGACTTCATCAATCAGATAGTGGCAAGGTCAAATCATGTAATAATAAACCATAGTTTTCCTTGAAGATGAGGCCTTTCGTATCATTGTGACCCCCCCCCCGTTCACCTTTCAGCACTGGGACCTTCTGCCACCTGGTACAGTTGACCTCGTCAAGTGGAGATTGAGGGAGGGGGGTAAGAGGAGTTTTAGAGAACGAAATAGCACTTACCCATGTGTTTTACCATTCGAAACCCTGTCTGCGACCTTTATTTACTTTATGTATTGCTCCTCAAGAATGACTTAATTAAGCTTTCACAACATCATGTTGGATTTATGTTTGGATTGTATGTTTTCTTCTTAAGTTTTTATAAAGCTGGTTTCTTAACGACTAAATGGACTTGGATCAAATATGTGTCACAAAAAAAGAAACTCCCAAGAAACAATCACTGAATGTAATCTTACCTAAAATGGTGTTCTTCTTAAAGCACCAGTCATAAACGCTTTCCGGATGACGCACGTTTCATCTGCGGAAATCAGGAAATTGATAATTGGCTCATGATGTTGGTAATTTAAGCCGTAACTCATAATGGCGTTATTGTTACCAGAGGTGCCCGGAGTGCCGCTTACCACATGCATGACGACAGCTACATGCACTGACAGGCACCTTCACCTTTTGAATCCCACAGATTATTAATCAAAGAAACCTGAAACAGCAGACTGCAGCGATGCAGATGGTGGATAACCTGGAACAATAGGTTACCTCATATTGGGTGTCTGCAGACAAATTCAGATTATAAAAAGTCCTTACATTTTTAACTGCGATAAATGAACTCGGAGCCTGATTACAAAAATAATAATGGAGGAGTCTTCACGCCTGTTTGGATTGGCATTTTATATTAAATGTTGGGATAATCCTGGCATTAACTGACTTTCCAGAGTCATATTGTTTTAGTGGATACAGTGAGTCTACCTACAATGAGACATACTAATATAAGACATACAGTACACGTTTTTCTCATCTCCAAGATTAAACTTGTCTCCAGTGACGCTGGTATTTTCCACCACAGGAGATTCGAGAGAGGACAGGCTGCGCATTCATAATATTAATCCCATATTTCTGTCACCAGGGGAGCATGAACTTGCCTTTCATTGATATTGTTATTATCGGACTTCACTTCTCCTCCCCATGCAAAGTGCACTTAAGAGAACATCTAAGTGAGTTTATTCAAGGACTGCTTGGAATAAAAACTGTGAAAAATAATGAAAATAGACACGCTGCGATCATATTCCCTCAAACCACACACACAATATACAGGTCAGAGTAGTGATACACACCGCAGTACATTAGCTGCAAATGCTGGAAGGGGATATTCAGGAACCTCAGCTCATTTATTTCCAAAAAGTTGGCTGGAGCCTGCAAAATCGTGCTCATAAAATATTAATATCAAGAAATCTTTTAGGGATGTGTAAGAAAATATTGTAGAGGGACCAATTAGGCAGAGTGCCTCAAGATTTCTGCAGCTTATTTCTTTCAGGGGAAATACATTTTATTTCATATTAAACACTAACAGAGGAAATGCTGGTTAGTGAATCAACACACTTTACTGAGGAAGTGCACTCTATCTGAAATGTAAATTCCTTAATAAATGTAATCTCAAAAGCTACACATATTAACAAGCACATGTGCACACATGCATTGCATACTGAGCTGACGTGTATCCTCGCCTGTATGAGCACACCGCATTAGCCTGTGTGTGCTTTTTAACTTGTGCATTATTAATCTATTTATTCAAGCAACTACTTACATCTGCAGTAATTTCTCCTTGAAAGGAAGTGAGCCGGTCTTTGAAAAAACTCAAGTAGACAGTTTCACTGAGCATCTAAATGTTATTTAGGAAGTTTGTGATTCTATTCATGTTTCAAAAGAAAGCAATCCTTGATTACAGTAAGTGTTGTGCACTATGAATAACTTGTGCTTGTGATACATTTGGTCCCTTCTGATCCTATCTGCTATTTGTTTTCAAGGACAAGAGTCAAGTGCTGCTTTGTGTAAATAAAGTGTTTCGAGAAATGTGCTTCAAGCGTTTGATCCTATTAGGAATGTCATCTGTATAAATCACTTTATATTGATGATAAATACTTCCCATATTTCTTTAAATACCTATTGAAAAACACTTCACCTTTTCAAAGTTAGTTCTGGCAATAATGTTTATTTGCTATTTTATTTCACCCAGAGGAGGTGGCTTTGCATTGATAGTGGTATCCGTGGTCGTTGTGTATTCAGACTTGAGACCTGTGGTATTTTCTTCTTTAGACTTTGACAAGGTCAAGTAAACAACAGGAAGGCAGACCACCAGAGATGGTCAGCTAAATCCCTTTTGTAGAAAGATCCTAAACAAACTTCCAACACTGTTTATTTGTTGTCAAAAGAAAGGACCTGCCTGCTTGTAGAAAAGGTGCTTGGTATTTGTTTTAGCGCTCTGGCTCTCAGAACAGAATGCAGCGCTTTGATTGAACTTTCACTCTTTCATTTTCTGCAGTGATGTTGCTGCTTTAATCACAGCCCAACTTCTGACTCCAATGCTCAGGTTGAAGTTAGGTAAAGCTACGTTTGGACCAAACCCCATGTACTAATAAACAATGAAACCATTTTGGTGACCTAATATCAGGTAAAGTGTCCGGAGAGGTCATATCAGTTGAATCAGTTTGAGTTGCCCCAGAGCAGTTTTTGCAGCTATGACATGTAAAAGTATTATGTGTAAAGGGCAGTCACAGCACACAGTTCCTTATGCTCAACCAAGTGAAATAGGTGGGGACTGAGGCTTGGTGATGTAGTAAATACTCAAAGGGCAAACTGGTGAAAAGTTATAGCTGGCAAACTAATCGATAATCAGAATAAGTCAGTTGCAATAGCTCTCTCTCTCACAACGTAAACTTCTTACAATCGACAATAATCCTCCTTCATACAGTACATATCCTTTTTCAATTGATAAATAGCAAGCATAATTTCCTTTGTTAGAAATGTGTCAACTACTGTAGTCTTTATAAAACAAAATTATGTTATTTAGAGACCTTACTAAAAGTAACACAACAATAGCATGTCAAGAGAACCCTAGGGAGCATTAACAGCTTCACTAGTTCTTTGTTGAGAGAAAAGACAACAACTCTTAAAAGGCCCTAACAAAGTCAAAAGTATTTTGTTGGCAAGGAAGCCAGTTGAAGTGAAAATGTAGCTTGTAGAGAACAGCTTTTTTAACATCCATTTTATTCACCTAATATCCAGTCTCATGACTGCTGATTTTTGCGTAAGACAGCATTCCACATAAATGTGCCTTGTAATTGCAGACATCTGCCATTGGAGTAGGTTAAGTGATACTAAGCAGCCAAATCTGTAAAACAAACAAAAGAGGCAGACAAAATGATTGTGTCAGCGCAGTAAAACGCAACCGGCTTGAAAGCCATAACATTGTCAGCTGTGCGTTCGGCCCGTCTTAACTCTAACTTCTGACACAGTGATTTGTCTTCCTCAATCTTAATTGCTCACCAGAGGGAGCCGAGTTCAGGGTTCATTCTCTACTGCCACCTCATACTAATTATACAAACAATATTGATTTGGCAGCATTGCACTCATTCAGCATTGTTTTTCTCTCATTTGATAAACTTGTTTCATAGGAAACTAATTTTGCATGACTTCAAGGTCACAACCACTGAGCATCCAACTTGTAATTCGGTTTTCTGAAAAATACTCCTCCATAAATGTATGAATACATATGTTTAAAGTTAGGGTATAAGTGCAAGTATAACAAAGCTGTGGTAAAGTTAGTAGATGAGTTTATGTGTTCAGGTTGATGGTTTTAATTCTCGTAATCTTGTTTAGCCACTTGTTAGCATCCACCCTTTTTACTTTGCATGGGGTAACCACACACTTTATTTCGTCCAAGAATAACCCTATAGACTTTGAGGCGAGGTAACAGTTAATGCACAAGTGAATAGCTGCTTTTTGGGCTTTACTCCTGCAGAACTCTATTGGCTTGGGTTCACATGCTTACAAACTAAACATTTTGGATTTAGCCAACATTATACCCTCTAAATATCAGAATCGAAGCATTGGCCTTACGAGCATGTCCGCTTTAACAAATACTGTGGATAAGTTGGGATGTATTATGGAAAATTATATTTTTGTGTTGATGAATTGACAGGATTTTCAAATACTTAATTGTCCTAATGTTTGGTCTTACATGTATTACTGTTATTATTGGGACTTTTATAGATAAGTATCCACTCACCGAGGTTAGACTTACAAGTGGAAAACAAACCCTCTGCAGACTCTCATCATGACCCTGGCTCACCTGACCTTCATCATCCCTGACAGTGGAACCTCTCTGTCTAACAGTGAGCCGCTTCAGTCATACAGAGGTGAAACCTATGTTTTATTAACATTTTGCCACTGGCAGCCATGATGGAGACACTTAATGAGATCCCTCTTGCTGGAACAATTTGGTTTAAACAAGCACACGTCATCCTTATTCTGTTCCTCCAAATTCCACATAGTCAACGTTGTTAAATCTTGGCCAGTCCTGTTATTTCACATTACAAATGTCTCTAATTGATTATACCAATTTAAAAAGTCAACAACGTTCCACAATTTGGACTCCGCCTAACTTGTAACCTTCTTTCAGACATTCAAGCTCTTTGCCTTGCCTCCTAAATTGCGACATCTCATAGAGATGTTACTGGACACAGTGCATTCATCTGTAAACTACTGTTCAATTGACTATACATTTGGAAACTTCCAACACTCTTGAGGCCCGTAGAGTCGTTAACACTGTCATGTCACTTAGGGAATTGGTGCACTTTCCCAGATGTCAGATGTGCACACTGTCTCCATTAAGCAGCGGAGTGGGGGACAATTATGTCAGCTATCCAGCAGAGGACACAGGCTGCAGCTGTACACCCATTACTTTGATTTGTTCAAGTCTCTGGGGACGGAGTAAATAGGAGAGTAGAGGTAAGGGAACAGAGGGAGGTTTCATCAGATGCCTATCAGAGAGGCAAAATGGCAGGTGCCAACATCTTGCTCTCCTGCCAATGTGTTCGTAGATCCAGTTGGCTGTTCTCCAGGCCCCTTCTGCCCTTGGCTGATGACAAACCAGGCAGGCGGGTAGGTAATAGCTCTCCAGCACCTGCTTATTCATCCAAAATCCTTCACTTAAAGGACGAAGGAGATTAAGTCCCGCTCAGGTGTCCCACTTCCCCTAAACCTGCTGACCTTTGCTGATTGACTCGTCAATACTGAGCCAACTTGCTGCTTTCAGAATCAAACTACCCTGCACAGCAGAACACAGCGGCTCACCTTCGACAAATGAAGACAAATGTCTTTTGGAAGACAGCCATTTTTTGGGGGAAATGTTTTTTTTCCCTATCCTCGTGTGGATCACTCATAAATTCAAGGATCTCTCTTTCTCTTTCTGATTGTTGAGTGCTGAGTGGAAGAAAGTGTGCTGTTTTTTGGAAAGGTAGAGGGGATAGGCTATCTGTGATGTAGGGGTCTATTAAATGTGAGAAAGTAATTTTTTTGCTCATTGGGGATTCTATTGTTGGCTTGCAGAAAGCCAATCGCCACAGCTCATTGGCTCTGACATTTTTGGCTGATAGACTAACTGAGTGTCCAGCAGGAGGCCTGTGTTGCAGACTGGTGAACAAAATCATTGCAAAACAAAGTACGGAAATGCAAAGAATGAAACAGAAAAAATTACATTACTGCGTTTTTATATAAATGTATTCATTTTACATGCTGCAATTTGTTGTGCTTCAACAAAAATATATATATGTGTAAAAGAATATAAATGTTTTCATTAAAAAAGCACAGTAGGAAACATAAAGTTGCTGTTGTTTTGCAGACACACACACACACACACACACACACACACACACACACACACACACACACACACACACACACACACACACACACACACACACACACACACACACACTGTGAGTGTGATAAAATCATCTTGTCCTTGGTAGATCCTGACTACAGCAACAATGTCAGAGCCCTCTCTCTAGCATCCTCAGCAGTCCCCTGACAGCAGCTGAACCAAACAAGCCGTCTGTGAGGCAGAGAGAGACTGAGACATCCTCATTGCTAAGTCTGGGCACAAGCAAACAAGGAAATAGCTTGGTGGTGGTCGAACCTGAAAATAATGGAAAAAAGGGGAATTTCAATTTAGCCATTCCTGAGGTTTTTTCCACATTTTTGGGGGGGTTGAGTAGAGAGAGGTATATATAGCCCCGGGCAAAGCAAGGTAGATATAGCTTGGAAGTCAACTGACAAAATACCACTGAAAAATGGAAGCAAGCTATAAATAAACAAGCAGCAATATCCTGCGTTATGAATATATCATTTCTGTCTTTAATAACTATTGAGGCCTGAGGGATAGTCTACAAACGGCTCAGCGAGCACTGATATTGTGATTGGGAATAGAACACGTATTGAATTATTAAGCCACCTGCAGACTGATTCCTCAACTCAGGTGATCAGCTCTGTTGTCCACAGACACCAGTTCTGAAGGCCGAGGTTACATTTAAAGCTCTTAATGTATTTTCCCCTAAAAGGAAGAGCTACAAGGATTATCAAACACATTTATTTGCAAAGAAAAAGAGAGTGACCGTGACTTGTTTGTGGTAGAGAGGTGATAATAGGCAATTACATGTTTAAGACATTCTTCGAGTGAAAATGTCTGGTTCTTGCTTTTAAAACGTGATCTTTATTTAGTATGACACCACAGTAAGTTCCAGTTTTGCAGAATTGTTCTAAGTATTCTTACCAATTTACATTTCATCAAGAATAACAATTTCTTCACTTGACATATTAAAACAACACAATGAAACAGAACCACATTCATGGCCAGTGTACTGAAATTCATTAGCAATCCAACATTAACATATCATAAATGCATGTTTTATGATGATAGTTAATGGGAGAGTAACACAGCTATAAAGGAGCTGATGGAGGGCAGCAGCCACAGAGACACTATGGAGCAGCCCATTGATTCTCTGTGGAGCTCTATTGATCGGCCATGTTTTCTTTCCACTACAGCCTGCTAATCGCTGGCTTATTAGGGAGATGGGTTCAAGCACTGAATCCCTGAGCACTCCCCAGATGTGAGTAGGTGCTTAAGCCATGATCACTGATTATTATCCTATTTCAGAAGATTTGATTGGCTAACTTCTTTCAACAAGAAAAAGCTAGCATGTTGCAGCAGAAAACTGAAGATGGAAAACTGTTGTAGTGTTTGCTTCTATACTATTTGCTCTGTTATTTACACTCTAAATAATTTAAAAGTTTCAAAGTACAAGTGACTGATGCATTGAGTTGCAGACGCTAATAAGTAATTAGTAAGCATTTTTTGTGTTTGTCTTTCTTTAAAGGTATAAAATGCCACTTAAGCTCACTATAAGTATTATACATAGAAACAAAACTACACCTCTATTAAACTATAAAAAAAACTATATTTTTCATTTACCTATTTAGGTATGACAATGTTAAAAAATATGACTTTCTGGCTCTCTGAATTGATAACATATATATATATATATGTAAATATTTAATATGGTTTTAAAATGGATGATAGGTGTGTTTTCTTGCCAAAATGGATCAGACGGATGCCAAAACTATTGTTACAGTTGGCAAATAATTTGGTGTGTGTGTGTGTGTGTGTGTGTGTGTGTGTGTGTGTGTGTGTGTGTGTGTGTGTGTGTGTGTGTGTGTGTGTGTGTGTGTGTGTGTGTGTGTGTGTGTGTGTGTGTGTGTGTGTGTGTGTGTGTGTGTGTGTGTGTGTGTGTGTGTGTGTGTGTGTGTGTGTGTGTGTGTGTGTGTGTGTGTGTGTGTGTGTGTGTGTCTTTTCCTTTTCATAATCAATACTTCATCTGAGACTATTTAACAAATATCGGGCCGGACAGTTGGTAGCCGATTTAACGGATCCCTCTTCATTAGTTTCTCAGCTAGTGACACTCCTATTCATACAGGAAAAAGGAATCTATTAACAAGAGAGAACTTCTCCAGAGGACCATTAACATACTACTGCCTTGCACGCATTGCTTGAGTTCACAGTGGGTCATTTCCTATAATGAATTGCCTAATTATCAGGAGTGTTTTCTTGTCAAATAGAAAACGATAATGATGATGACAAAAGAACAACAACAACATAAAACAAGTTGTATCATGCCCTCCAGCCAACAGTGGTGCAGTGTGATTTTCTCTCTCATACACAGACACACTTCTCAAGCTGATAATCAGGCATTTATTCCATAAACAATGCTGGAACTGACTTGGGATTTGCCTAACAATGTCTCATTACTAGTGTATGAGCTTCATTTTTTTTTCTTGAGATAATGCAATTCGTCAAGGAGAGCAGATGAGGGAGGGAGCGAGAGTGTGAGAGAACGCGGGGTGGGGGTAGAGCGAGGGGAGGAGGACAAAAACACTTATTAATTTGCACGAAATGGAATTAGCAGCGGGGAGTTAGAAGCGGCAGAGTTTCTAATTTTACCCTTGCCCCCGTGCGCCGATGGTAAATGGAGATTTGTCACACTCCACTTGGCTGGCTCCCCAGTTTGATGAGCTGTCTCTCTTGCAGGAGCCCCGCTCAATCTCTAGCATTAGCCACAATGCCAGCACTCACATCCCTGCCACAGCCCCACTGAGTCGGCAGGGAGTGGGTGGAAGTGCCATCAGTCGCCACATTTCACTGGTGACACTGAATAAATAGGAGGATGTAAGAGGCAAGGGATACAACTTGCGAGCTATTCATCTACTCACCTTTTCTACGAGTAAAGGTGGGATGGATGGGTGGGTGCTAGATTGATTTTAATGGATTATTCTACAAAAGCGCTGGGTGATATACATTATGTAAAAAATGATTGAAATAGAAAGGTTTCCTCCGGTTTTCTTTCATTACATTGCTTGGCAAGTTATTAACCACAAATCATATTAAAGACAACATCACAACAAAGCCAGTTCTAAATAATTATATGGCAGTGGAAGGAAAGCCCAAAACGGGAAAAGCAGGCTTAGTTAAGAAATGTTGACACACCTAAGTTAAAACGGGAGAAAAAAAAGACAGTTCAAAAGTGAAATCCAACCTTAACATACACAGCTTTTGTCGATAAACTTGATAACAAAACACGTGTGGTGCGGCTGTAACGTTACACCCAAAACAGTTAGTGGAAAAATAATTGCAGCCATTTTGATAATTGATTAATCGTCTCCGTACACATCCCCTCTCCAGCATCTCAATTGTGAGACTTTGCTTTGTTTCTTTGTCTTATGCGGTCCCATGACCCAGGTCTAATGGATAGATGGATAGATCGACAAGCTGATTGATATTCATAGGCACATGGACACATTTCAATAGTGCAATCTGCTGGCGCCCACAGAGCGGCGAGCATGATAAACAACATGCTGTTAAATAGGAGCACTAATCAATAACACACATAGTGTTCTGGTGAGAGCATCCAGGAGAAAACAACCTGCTTACCCTCAGCTCATACCGCAGCACTTCCATGTGGGACTACTTTTCACAGAGATCAAAGGGCACAGTCAGTTCTTGCGGCTGATAAACACAACCGGAACATCCTTGGTTGTCCTGCCTGTTATGCTTCTTTCTGATACCAGATGACAAGATCTGAATTATCACAGCCCTGATTAGATGAAGTGCTGCCTCCCCTTGTGCCCCAGTTCCTTTGATACATGGATCAATATATCTGTGATGATATGATCAACTGTTGGAGTCTGAGGTGCAGCTTTGGAGCTTTTCAAATCCCTCCTTCTATCTGCAGAAGATCTGTGTATAAAATGGTTTTATTGATCATGGTGCGCTAGTGGATTTTGTTTTCTTTGTTAGTGCACTCCTTTGCATCTGCACCCGCCCTCAAAGAAAAGAGAGAGAATTTTAGAAGGAGGAGGAGGGGGTGGGTAACATTGTCATACAGCACTTTAATTGGAAGCATCAAAAACACAAAGAAGGAGGGAGGGTGTTTATCTTCTGCATGTATTCCTCATTTTGCAAGGAGATGGTTTGTTTATCCATTTGCTAAAGTTCCTCAAATCCCAGGTCAGGTCAGCCTGGCTGCAAGGCCAAAGACAGCTTTCACTGATTAAATGGAAGCAACTGAGACACACACACACACACACACACACACACACACACACACACACACACACACACACACACACACACACAAACACACACACACACACACACACACACACACACACACACACACATACAGTGCCTGCAGCTCTTGCCTGGCGATAAGGATCCCAATGTGTCTGACAGCGAGGATGACTGCAGAGTGTGAGGGAATTAGGGGGATTAGGGGGTTATAGAGTAGCGTGATAGCCTCTGGGATGACGGAGGGATTAGCCCGATTATCTCACTCTCTCTCTCCCAGCCAGTCAGGCCTAGTCTGGAGCCGAAAGCTGCCAGATGTGGCACCTACAGATAGAGAGAGAGGGGGAGGGAGAGAGAGGGGGAAACAACCTGAGGGAAGAGAGAAAAGGGGTAAATAAAGGAAGGAGAGGTTAAGTGAGGGGAAAGGTCGGAGACCGTTTGTGAGTTGGGAAAGGTTAAGGATGGGCAGAAAAAATAAGGGGGGAGGGGTAATACAATGGGAGGAAATTGTGTGGGGCGGGACAGACAAGGTAATGATAGTGCAGAAAGAGAGGGAAGGAGAAAGGAGGCAGGAGTCTCTGTTGGCTTGACTTCACTCTCATTCCCTCCAGTGCACATCGACTCCCTGCTTAATAAAGGATTTCATCAAGGTGCTGCTAAAACCAGCTTTACATTTTAATTTGCAGATTTTGCTGGCAGTCGTAGTCCATGACTGAGGCTCTACACTCTGCAGCATTAACTGTTTGTGTAGTTTTCAGAATATGATTCTGCCACAATTTATACTACTGTCAACTTACTGTCGTAACCTACGGTATTTATTTCTACATTTGTATTTCTACAGTGTTGACCCTCCTCATTTTCTCCCATATTTTAAATGAGGAAACTTTGAAACATCAAGTGTTTATATTCAGATAAAATGCCCCTTTTCAAATGAATTGACAAAAGTTTCAGGCATTTTCTTCTCTTATCGTCTCGTTTTGGCTAGAAAATCAACATTCGGAATATTATTCAACTTTTGAATCCTAACATGTTTTCATATGAACCTCTTTAAACTAACGGCACGGTCACACAGGCACATTGATGTTCAACTTTCGTGAACTTTGGATAAGTTGCAACTTTAACCAATAGCAACAAAGTGTGTGTTGTTGACCCCATTTAGCACATTCAACACAACTATCATGGCATCACACTTAGAGTTGAGAACAGATGTAAAATCTTCTTTTATTGTTCTTCTAAACTTGCTCCAGTTCCAACTATTCCCCTTCTTATTAGATTATTGTAGCTTCAAACTGTTGGATAATGAGAGCTCATTCATACAATTTAGCAAACAAGCTTTCACATCTGGCACTGTGAGCCTGAACGTGCCCTAGAGCTGCCAACGCAGGCAAGCAGACAGTGGCAGTTTCTGACCTGCATGCTCAGACTTTTGTCACTTCAAACATAATTGGCATAGCGTCTTCTTTCTCCCCTCATGGTCATATTTTGGCGATTAAACTCAAATATTTTAACTAAGAAGCAGGTGTTTGAAAGGTGAGCCACAGTCTGACCCACGATTCACTCAGTAGGTACCTCACCATGACGGAGACTTTTGATTGAAGAGAGAAACACTAATTACAATTACTATGTACCACATCTTTCATACATTATTGGTACTATTCATATTTGAAAGCAATGAATTCCTTTCAAAAAATCTTTAAATATTCAATATCTTTTCAACATGATGGGCTTTATTGAACTTTTGAAGCAAGCTATTTAGTTTACTTTTTCAACCTCAATGGTACACGACCTTATTCGTACTGTTTTGCAAATTCTCATAGCAACTAAATCCCCCATGACAGCATGTTAAACACATTCAGAACAGAAACAATGTGAACCAAAATATCATGAGATTCAGATTTGTATGTCGACATTCATAAAATTCTAAGTTTATATCACATGTCTCAGCTTAAGGACATAACATATTTATAGTGCATTACATTTAACACAGTTTTTACCATGATTTTAATCAAACTACTGAATTCCCATCCTCTGGGAAGGACTGTTATTGTGAAATGACCGTATTATGAAGAGTTGTTTTCATCTTCAGGGTGAGTTGTCATAAGTGACTTATCGCTGTTGTCGGTCTTGTGCTGTGTTCTGTGGTGGAATTTTCTGAGCTGCCCAATTTGGAGTGGTTAAAATGTAAAAGCATTGCATTGTTAAAGACATGTGGTTTACCAGTCACAAGAGCGGTGCTTAGATCAACTGTGGAACCAATGGCTGTCGGTGTCAGTCTAGTCCCAATCAGGGGAAATCAATCAAGTTAATTTGAAACCACATGTTGCACATTGTCAAAACACACTGTTTCCTTTGTTTCATATCTACACATATGTGCGTCATCAATAGATATGATGAATTCATCATAGTATTAGCCATTTTCCAATGGATAAATGTCACTAAATGTTACACAAAGGCGTTATTACAGGCTCTTCTTTATTGCTATGTCAACGGTTAACTGGTAATCGGTTAACCAACAGCAAAACTTACGACCAGTTACGCAAAGTTGATCTAGATTCACGGTCTATGTCAGAAGAATCAGAATCGGTTTTATTTACCTAGTAGGTTTACACATAAGTAGTGCATACTGTACAGAGACGCAGAAAGAAGAATACTTTCCCAAAAAAAAATAGTACAATCATAAAGCTATTAAAAAATAATAACAATACATACAAATATGATTAAATAGGAAACAGTTTATTTAACTAAAATAGGTTCCAAAGCTGATTGGAGGTCAAGTAAAAACTACTTTTACTAAATAAAAACTAACTTTTACCCAGATCATATATCAGTATTTGGATCTGTTCAACTTAAGCTAGTATTTGGTTAAAGAAAGATGAGATGAGAAATAAGGAAAGTTGTTATTTTAATGTGCCTAAAACACAACCAATTTCAAATTAATGTTTAAGTATCAGCAGATTATCCAAAATCAAAGAAGTCAGGAGGTCTGGTCCAAAAAACGTTTTTTTACGTGCCCAAATTTGCAATGCTTTTGTTATTTTGTGAAACGTATTTGACCTGTCCCAAAATAAAGATTTCAATTGATTATTGTTGACTCAGTATTGACTGTTGACTTTAGATCTTATCAAATGTAATCTTGTTCATGCAGATGCGAAGCTAGACACTGTCATCACTATTTTTATGTTCCTTTTTTTTTTGTTCTCAACACTTCTTCTCTCTCAACCCCAGTGGTGGTTTACATAGTCTAAATCTGCTGACAGGGAAACTGAACCGTTATATCTTGTACAGAAGCCCGCAAACCCAAAAGCCACAAGTAGCAGCCTCTCTAAACCCAGAGCTCACTTCTTCCTGCTGCTCTGAAGCCATTTACGCTTCAAACACAGAATACTGGAAACGTTTTAAGAAGGAATCTGCGCTTTGCACCGTCGTCTTAGGATTTCACAACAGCTTTTAAAAAAATGTTAAATGAAGCGTTTTAATCTTTCTTTTAGTTTGTCATTGTCTCAAAGAGCTTGTTTCAACCCGGATATCTGACATAGGAACTGTATCACCACATGCAGTTGTGGGTTACTGTATTCTCTGGTGGCTCACATCTACACAGGATGTGCCGACTGAGCTGCTTGAAGGTTTTTTTTGTAGTGAAGTGGATAGATTGTTTCCGTGCAGTGTTTTTGTGTGTGTGTGTGTGTGTGTGTGTGTGTGTGTGTGTGTGTGTGTGTGTGTGTGTGTGTGTGTGTGTGTGTGTGTGTGTGTGTGTGTGTGTGTGTGTGTGTGTGTGTGTGTGTGTGTGTGTGTGTGTGTGTGTGTGTGTGTGTGTGTGTGTGTCGGTCTCTGCGCTGTAAAAACAAGATTTGCTTCTGCCCTCAAACCATGGCCGACAGAGTGCTCCTGTGCGCATGACGGCTATACACACATTTTCCACCGGTTATTGGGTATGGTGGGTTGTCATGGCAACTGGTGAGACTATCATTCTTTCTTTTCCTCTTTCTTCTGAGTAAAGAAGGAAGAAGCAGGATGCAAATTGACTCCCCCTTACCAGACAAACTACATCAGAAGAACGCAACTGGAACTAGTTGCAAATAAGGGGGGGGGGCTTGTTTGCCTCCCACACACATTTAATGAGCAAATCCTGCACAGAAAAACTATCACACTATCTTTTCCTGTTAATTTGTGTGCCTGGATTTTTTTTCTTCCATTTCAACCAAGCACAAAAACATTCCAATAACAGCAAAATACTTCCCTGATACATATCAGTTTATATTTGATGTTTTTGGCCTTATTTCACCAACCTAGATAAATATACTTTTGGACGCAGTGAATTCATTTTTAATGACTAGACTGAGCGCAAAGACATTTCTTCCCTGTTGCTCTCGTTCATTGTCTTTTATCTTTATTTTCATAAACACGTTTGTCATGCTACCTGCAGGTTTGCTCTCCTTAGACTGAAATTGAACTTATCTGTTATCTTTGATCTGTAAATGTGCCACGCTGTCAGAGTTGTTAAGGTAATCTAGCTGATAAGTCAGAATGGAAGCAGATGAGGTTTATCTTTCCACTGCTTAGTGCGTAGCTCAAAATGTAATGCTTAGAGAAACATGCAAATTGGTTCACACACTATATACATATTTCATGTCTGGAATGTGTTAGTGTGTGTGTTTGTGGAGGATGTGCATGTGGTCATGTATGTCTTTAGACGTGCTTATCATGTCTGGCTGACGTGGTGCGAAGTCACTGTCCACCACACAGCAGCACTGCACGTAAAAGCTACAAAAAACATATGTACTGTACACGGTGAAAATAATGCGAGTAATCACACTAGAAAGTAAACAAAGAAAACTCAACACCTGTATTATAGGATGATTTGTTTTTTGGCAACAAGCTTGTCTTTTGATTGACTGAGTTTTGATTGTTTGGTAGTGGCAATTCAATGTATGTTTAATATCATAATACAAGTTATTATAATATGGAATGAATATCTTCACAGAAAACCGAGTTTGTTTGAGATGCAACTGATGATTTTTCTTTAGCAACTATTTTCTCAATAATTTATAAAAGACAGTTGATATATTCAAAGGGAAATGCTTGTCTGAGCATTAGACCAACACCAAAATACATTATTATACATTTTTATTTTCAGAACACTAGCAAATATTGAGTCTGGAAATAAGTCACTACTTTACTGTTCAAGAAGTATCTAAACTATCAAAATAGTTGCCAATAAATGTTCTTTCAATTATTTATTTGAATAATAGCTGCTCTAAAGTCAAGTCTGAGTTGTTTGGATTCAATTGGAACTTCTTAACAGAGCGAGAGACCAAGGGAAACAAAAGAAAGTGAGAGAGAAAATAGGCTACCCCTACACAATTGCATAACTGTGACCTATAATGCACCGCAACCGAGACGAAGAACAAAGTGGGATGGAAACTGTTTGAGTGTGTGAATGTGCGCACACGCATAGGTCTGTGGGTGTGTAGATATGCAAGATGACACACTGTATTCTCAAATGTAAAATAGAGCAGTGGAGGTGTGTGTGAATGTGTGTGCACATCGAGTACACACCTGCAAGATTAAGATGTTTTGGTTTCCGTCCTCTTGCAAACGGTGCTTCATAGAATGCGTTGGTAGCACATTGTTTTTACTGTGCTGCTCGCCCACAAACCCACAACGACAGTGTCATGGCTATGTTGTCAACATCAATGCATTAGATGGATTGTTCATCAAATGGTTTTATGATCAAGATGGATTACTCTTCATCAGGACCGTGCAGAGGTTTATGATTGGAGATATGAAATCACATCGGTGCATTTGATGGAATAGTGAGGCTGAGACATTTTAGATATCTTTCTTATGGCTGGTTCAAATTAATAACTTTGTTGTCAATGCACTGAAAGAGGTGTCCAATCTCGTTTTATAATGTTTTTGTTAATATTGTTTGTCTTGTTAAAAAAGATATACATTCTCATAAAAAAAAAAAAGAAGAGCATTTATATCTGTTCAGGGACGAAACGCCTTAGCATCTTTCTAAAAGCCTGCTCGTGTGTTAAAAAAGACATATTACATTTTGGACTTCCCATCCTTTCACTTCCCTTTACCTCTGATGATTACCTTAAGCAGCTGCAGCATGGAGAATAGAGCAGAAGAGAAAATTGAGCCCTAAATCTAAACATGTGACATCAGAAGACAAAATGGCAGTGCAGACAGGACCACCCACAGGCAGTGTGGCTTCCCTCTAACTGAATGTGGACTGAATTAGAGACTGCCTCAAACCGTCACCCAAGAGCTTTTATTAACCACACTAGAACCAAATGCATCCGTGGCCTGTTTTGACTTCTGCTTTTGACTCTATCAAGCATGTGTTTCTAATATTGAGGAAGTGTTCTTAAAAAACATAAGGTTTTTAGAGGGTTCTTAAAAGTGGTGCGTGAGTAAAAACACTGCGTTCAGATGCTGAGGGTGTGTATGTGAGACATGAGGGAGTTCGTCTGTTTAGGGTGGAGTTGCATGACACATGCAGAATTACTACATGGTGACAGTACTGCATACACATAACTAACTGCTACTGAAGAGTGTCAGCATGTGTGAGGTCAATGTTAGAATAAAAGTGTGTGTGTGTGTGTGTGTGTGTGTGTGTGTGTGTGTGTGTGTGTGTGTGTGTGTGTGTGTGTGTGTGTGTGTGTGTGTGTGTGTGTGTGTGTGTGTGTGTGTGTGTGTGTGAAAGCATACTAACAGAAGCACATGCAACTGTGGAGGTGAGGGAGGTCAGCCGTCTGTTCTTCCACTTCTCACAGATTCACACGCACACACAATTGACTGAGGTTAACTGAAGCCTACACACACACACACACACACACACACACACACACACACACACACACACACACACACACACACACACACACACACACACACACACACACACACTTATTGAAATCTGAATTCAATTTTGTTCACTACAAATGCTATTTACAAACATGCACAACACATGTGGACAAATGTTAATAACATGCATATTCTCATGTACACAACCCCATGCGAGCACACACTTGGTAGCAGTTGTGGGAAACTACCGGGCTCCCATGCACGCCTGTATGGTTATGGGAGCCATGGAGAGAGGGAATGGGCTATTTGTGGTGCCCTGCTGACTGGACCAAAGGAGAGAACGGAGCTGCAGTGAGGCTTGAAAGTGGAAAGGAGCGGGGTGTCATTAGGCTCGAGGCCAGAGACCTCCATTTACTGTCCGTTCTGTCTCTCTGTGGTAGGCTGTAGGGCCACACAGCAGGGAGCAGGCTATCTGTGCAGCACACACACTCAGGAGCTGCTGTTACCCTCAGATCATACGAGGTGAAGGGCAGTTGTGGTTAAAAGAAAAAGTGAAGGACCATTGAGGAGTAATTACTTTTAGCGTTTATAGGTAATTGTTATAATTCACATCGCGAGCCTTTTGCTGCCCGCTCCCTCTGGAACTTTCTCCCTCAACACATCAGAGGCTGCACCCATCTGTCCATGTCGTATCACAAATAAAAATTCACCTTTGCTGATTTTATTTTTCATTCTGTTGCTTTATATCATAAATTTGAATATGTTAAGTGTTTTGAGTATAATTAAACACACTTTATTTTTTAAATATACTTATATTGTCCTAATTAAATAATCGTTATGGTCATAAGTTAGAAATATTTAAAGTCGTCTTGAAATCACACTTCGTTAGTTTGCTTTTCTAGCTTTTTGTTATGGTTCGTTTCAATTTTTTTATTATAAAAAGTAAGAAAGCCTTTGTGAGAATATCCAAAATGTTCCTTTTTGTCCCAGCTGGTTGTGGAGTGTGTGAGTGTTTGATTGACAGCAGGCTGCAGGCTGAGCTCTGATCCTGAACACTGGCACGAGGAAGAGAGTCAAAGTAAACACACTTTTGCTCTAGCTTACAAGTCAAATTCAAGTTCTTTGCAGAGGTATTTAGCAGTAAGGACACCATCATCATCTTAACAGAAAAAAGGTCACTTAACAAGTGACCTTTGCAGGTATTTAGGCCTACATGCTGTTTACTGTGCTGCAGCTGAGCAACTCATTAGCTTTAGCTTACAAATTGACATTAGCGGAGCACTTTAACCCATTCAATGTTTGTTTAGTGACTCTTTAAAGACGCTATAGTGCATGACATGCCTTTATGTTGGTAAGATACCAAGAGTAACAAGGGGACTGAAGTGGGAAAGCAAACAAAGGTTGTTGTTCAGAGGTCAGCTGTTATGTTCTGTAGCAGCCTGCTGTGTGGCTCTAAATCAGTGTAATTGTCTGGAAGAACAATGGCATTACTACTTTATCAGAAGATTTGATTGCCTATATGGAAACGTCATTAGGTACAGAGAGAATTAACTGTATTCCGATCAATTCATGTAAAAAATTAAATAAGAACATACATTACTCCTTAATGGTTTCAGAATTCTGTTTTCAGAGGACGATACAGGACATGATGTTTACAAAAAAATGCAATTTGATTTCACATTTTGTTTATTGTAGATAGCATTAAAAACTACAATACCAATGAGCCACAGAAACCGTTACTATGACAAAGATGCGAACCAGGAGCATTAGTAGCTTTAGCAACTCAACTCATGAAACAAATGTTTCTATTTAGATTTTGATAGACTACATGATTAGTGCATATAGTGAGTCTGCTCTGATACGTTCAGGTATTAGACGCATCTACACCCTGCCCCTCCTATAATTTGTACCCATCCCCCAGATGTGTCTCTGATAATAGGAACTATCGGGTACTAGGAACTAATGGACACTAGGAGGTAACGGATACCAGGAACTATGGGATGCTAGGAAGTAACGGATAATAGGAAGTAACGGATAATAGGAAGTAATGGATAATAGGAACTAATAGCAACTAACAGGCACTAGGAACTAATGGATACTGGGAAGTCACGGATATAGGGATCTAATAGAAACCAATAGAGGGCCAAGCCATACAGGCAACTGTTCTGCTGCTATCCTACATATGCATTATTCTGAACTAACGCTTAGTCCCTCAGTGTAACGGCTGTCACAATTTGATTTGCTATTCTCCATCCTGAAGGCTTCCCTCTCCGAATGAGCAGCAACAGAGTTTGTGACTGCAGTATTGATTTTAATGGCTGCGGTCGCTGCAACTGTTGTGCTGCTTGGCCTGCTTTTATGAGCAGCCATAAAATAACAGTGAGGAGATGGCCTGGATGCTTTCCATGTATTACAATCAGAATTTATAAATTGCCCCATTACCCACCTTTCCACTGGTTACTCTTGGAACATTAGCAATTATTCTCACATGGGTCACTCTCATAAAACCAATAATCTAGTGATTTAAAGCCCTGGTGGATGAGCTGGGCTGCGGGCTTTCGGAGGCAAGAGGCCTTTGGCTTTTAGACATCGATTTCAGGCTGCTATTAGACGGGCTTTGCAGGGACAAATTGCTTCTGGGTTTATCTAAGGTTGAAGGATTGAGGGAGACAGAGAGAGCGACATCAAGAAAGAGGAGGAGATCATCCAAGAACAAGTGTGGGAGTCAGGTGAAGTGAAGTTATAAAACCATGTGATTGACTGTGCTGATACGAGGTCAGTGTGTGTTTATAGGGCATTTACAGTGTCTATTTGTGTATAAAAAAAGGTCATTTCTAAGGTGTATGTCCTCACTGTGTGTGTTGTCCTTTTTTACCACTGTTTGTTTAATCGTCTTAGGTGAGTATGTGCTCGTAGTTCTGAAATGCTAAGCCAGGCTTTATCTTCTCAGTCAGTGTGTGCTATGGAGATGGATACATAAGGTGGTGGGAAGGTGAGAGAGGGCTCTGCTGCATGGCAAAACTCCTGATGACCGCCCACCCACCATCCCATTAATACTCCCCTAGGAGTAGCATGTATATTACAGTATTATTAGTATACAAGTATGGTCAGTTAAACATACTCCAAGTGTATACTTTATATAAGTACAATACCTCATTTTGCTTTGTCAATGTCACATTATTGTGTTTTATAATATAAATATTTCCATGTGTGTGTGTGTGTGTGTGTGTGTGTGTGTGTGTGTGTGTGTGTGTGTGTGTGTGTGTGTGTGTGTGTGTGTGTGTGTGTGTGTGTGTGTGTGTGTGTGTGTGTGTGTGTGTGTGTGTGTGTCTCTCTTTCTCTGTGTGTGTGTGTCTGTGTGTGTCTGTGTGTGTGTGTGTGTGTGTGTGTGTGTGTGTGTGTGTGTGTGTGTGTGTGTGTGTGTGTGTGTGTGTGTGTGTGTGTGTGTGTGTGTGTGTGTGTGTGTGTGTGTGTGTGTGTGTGTGTGTGTGTGTGTGTGTGTGTGTGTGTGTGTGTGTGTGTGTGTGTGTGTATGCTTGGGAGGAAGCTTGGACAGGCTTATGTGACTTCTCTGACCCAATAGAGCTCCTCAGCGAACTCATTTACACTGAGTGACAGAACTGTGTGACATCCAGGGTACCTCAGAAGCCGCACGCACGCACGCACGCACGCACGCACGCACACACACACACACACACACACACACACACACACACACACATCCAGACACAGACAGACACACACAGACTCTAACTCAACCCATATTTGGAGGTCATTCTTGACAAGTTACAGCCACTTTCTTCGACTTGCATGAATTTAACATGTATGTATGTACATGAATTTGTATGTATTTTACATGTGAACAATGTAGCATTTCATCATTTTATTCATACAGACTTTTATTTACATCAGGACTGTCCCATTGGGATAAAAGTCTATGTTTTATCCCAATGGGGTTGAGCTCAGAAGTCTATTGAATATGCTCCTGTTTTCATTTAAAGAGGGAAGCAGTTGCGTGTTGTATCATGAACGCTCCTTCAAATGCGGCATAACCCAAAACTGCCACTCACTCAGGCCTGAAGAGAGTTAGGTCTTGTTCTGGTCCATAAAAGACACAGGACCATCTCCTGGTGCTGGTTATTTAAAGATCATTTGTCTATTTTTGAAAACCTGAGCTCCGTCTGAATTAGGGTGAAGCATGGGGACTCGACTAACTTGGGACCTTCTCCTTTTTCTTAATTTGCCTTTAAGTGTGGGGAACATGCACAAAACATATACAGACACACATTAGAATGTAATGTGAAGGCACAGATGCCTGAGAGAGGAATTAAGATACAGACCAGTATACACATATAAGCAAACAGTTATATCTACATATACACACATAAACGCACACATTCTCATGCACACAGTGTGGTCCAGCCCTTGGCTCCGGAGTCTGTAATGAAGCCTTAGTTAAGGTTTACCGAGGAGGCTGGATCAGGCAGCCAAGTCGGCCTGCGGTCTCATTCAGACAACCACCTCGCCCTCGCCAGAATCCCGGGCCTCAGTTCGCAGTCACTGGGTGGGATGGCTACGAGATCTAATCCGGCAAAACGGAGGATGGAGGTTTGAGGTGGACTTCTCCAGATGTGGTCAGTGTGGGACACCAGCAAGTACCGTCACTTGTTTGGTGCCCAAAAAGGGCGAAGGCGGCCCATCCTGTTCTTCGCCTCATGATCCCCTGGCCTGCTGATGAGTGGAGCTCACCACAGACAAGAGACAGTGAAAACCAAAGTCCACGAATGAAACTTTACACGTCCTGTGTTTATCCATTGCATCCAGAACAACAACCATTGTATCAAAGGGAAGCTCAGACTATTAACAGATGTGGATTCCTCTCACTTTCCACTGGCGTGCCACATATCTTTACAAATACACAAACACACACACAGAGACTCGCTGTACCACTGTGGCTTCCTCCACACACACAATACACCCCGTATATTTACTCCACAGCAATTTACCCTTGGGCTTTGACAGCTCATCGTTTATGCCACTGTGGCGTTGCAGTGCACCACTCCCTGTCTGTCTGTCCATCTGCTGCTTTGTCTGTGTTCCCTTGTCACAGAACGACATGAATGGCAGACGAGTGACTGATCCTGGATCAGGGCCAGGAAAGAAGTCAAAGGTGTTTTGAGGGCACAAGGATGGTTGAGATGATTGCAAATATTTTTGTATGACTTTGTTTGGCAGGCCTCAGCCTAGGAGTAGATGGTAAGCATATTCATCGCAATTTGTATTTTTTTGGGGCGTCATGTTAAGTGTAACCTGCAGCACAGATAGCTGATTAATTTAGTTAATTATAATATGCTTCATTTGTGTAAATAAACATTATCATTGTAACTCTATGAAGCCTAATGTGACAGTGGGTTACTTTGTAGGTCTACCACTTTGGTCCACTGATTGAAAAAAGCTTTACTGATTTGCGTTACGTTTTTATTTTGGAGTGAAATGTCTCTAACTATTTGATGGATTGCCATGACATTTTATGGAACCAATCATTTTTCCTTTAGGTGGGATTTCTTTGTGATTTTCATCAAATGCCTTCAACGGTTTTGTCCAAAATGTGATTATTGATCAAATAATAAATGACATTCTCATGCTGTACTTTCTGTCAGCACGCATGTGTTATCATGCTGATGATAGCATTTAGCATTTATCTCGATGCGTTGCTGGTACAAACATGTAATCTTTTGGGTTTCTCTTAGTGCACCATAATAAGCGTGTCCTGAAAAGTGAGATACATATCCAAATGTGGGTTTTGCGTACACGCCTAGCCCATCCTAAATGCTCTTACTGAAAATCTGGAGTGATTTAGTGGTATTAAGCTGTCAACAAGTTATTTCCAAGACATATTTATTTTATTTCCCCTGATTCTTATGGGAACCACAGTTTTAAATTCATCATCCGCCCTGCTAGATTGTAGGTTGATGTAACAACAGCATTGAACATGTCTGGATGTCTTATTGAAGTAATTATCCTGTCTTAACCTTTCATCTCACTAAATTCCTCTGCCTCACCATATGAGACTCCCCTGGCCTGGCTCAACATTGTCAATTATGCCTGTCAAATGGAAAGTGGTAAGCAAGCCAATTTCCTCTCTCTTTCTCTTTCTTCCCTTCAATGCCTTTGTCTTTCTTTTCTGCTCTCTTTTCATTCTCTCACTGCTGAAGTTGATAGATGAAATGGCCTGTTGCTTTTGTGCGAGTATAATAGCACATTTCATAATGATGCATAGCAGACACAGACACAGAGAGAGGGAGAGATCGTGTCCCTAGAGTACCCTGTATTTCCAGCTTAATTGATAAAAACCACAAGTGAAGTTTGGGTCCCCTTAGCTGGATTCTGTCAGCGAGACTGCATGGGCTGACTTGTGTTGGGATGATGTTAGAGTATAAGCTACGCTTTGTCCAAATCCCTGCAGCGATGTGGCAGGCCTCTTTTATGCACATAGCAATCTGCAGGATGCTAATTTAAAGATGCTTATTTCCCATAGTAAACAAAGCATTTACAGCTTGTGTGGTAGCATTCAACAAGTTTCCAGTGTATTTGATCTCAGTGCCAGTGATAATGCGTAAGATTTATAGGGACTGTATAGAGTTATAATCATGCAACAGGTACCCATTTCTTTGTATGCACAGGAGACAAAGCAATAGCAAGTGCTCTCAGCTATGAATTAAAAAGGGAGGGGAAAAAACGTGTCTCCCTTTGACTGCATGTTGCTCAATTCTCTCTCTGTGCTATGGCAAGCCAAGCCCAATGTTAAGTGGCTTCTTGAGTTTATCCAGCGAGGTCAGAGGGAAAATAAAAACATCACGCGAGAGCTACAATTACAGCCCTCGAACATGACAAGCGTCTGTTTTTGTGCTTTTGACTGAGGGCCCACTTTTAATGGTCGGTTCTGGCTGCAAGATAAACAAACAGTCTTAGGGTTAGCATAACCCTGTCTACAAGTGCTAGCCAACCCCAGTCAGCGAGACAGCCAGAGAAGCTCAACTCTGCCGCAGCGCTAGGCAGCAACAGCAGAAGCAGCAGTGGTTTTGGCGGCAGGGTAAATTACAGCATGGAGCAAAGCTGTGGTTTGTACACAGCACACTCACACAGTCACTCACTCTGCCGTTCACTCGTTTGCTCTCTCACACGCTCAGGCTACTCAGTACTTCCTTTCCGAGGACTTGACAAAACCTTTCAGGTTAGTCACATAAATGCACACACACATGCAGTCACTTGGGTGGGCCTGTCCCCGTCCCACAGGTGTTTCCAAAGCATGGCCAGCAATCAACATCGCCTCTGGCAAGACTTCGAACCTACAAACCTCCACGACCCCAACAAGGGACCTGTAACCTCTTAAATTATTGGTTCCATATCCTGTGGGACAATCCCAGCTAATGGGACCTCATTATACAGAGCATAGAGAGACTCAGGTGACATTTCCATGTTGCATCAGTCCGTGTTCTCATCCAGTTGGGCCCGAGGGGCTAATCAGAGATCAGTGCAGCTGGATTTATTTTGAGAGCGACACCCTGTTCGGAACAATGAAATAAACCATGATGATTGCAGGGTAACAGCAGTATGTCTGATCACATATTGTGAATAATAGACAGTTGCACCAGGTGGTTATGGCCTGACGCTAAATGTGCACATCACAATCACACAAATTGTTGTAACATACATAACACAAGATCATCCTATCTTCAGATGTGTGTTTTAATAATGATTTCAATATGTTTTTCTCTAATGCATGTTACCTCAGTATTTACTCTATACAGGGTAGGGCCAGGATCGGGCGGGGGTCACATGGGGTCATCAGTAGTTATTTAATAGATCTCGGCTTGATTCAAATAATATTACTGGAAAATGTTACATCTCTTGACTGATAATTGGTTGAAGACATATTTTAATATATTTAACATACATAGCTTTTCACTACAATAAATACATGAAAATGTTCAGTTAATTTCCAATGATATCGATTTGTTTTACCAGAGCTTAAAGGACAAATATTTTATCAACATTATTGCATTTGTGTTTAAACAATATGTCATATTCTCTTTGTATCATATTCTTTAGTTTTCCATATATCCAATTTAAATGTTTTATCTAATACAACAGCTAAGCCAGACTTGTAGTACATATCATTAATTCAGAAGTAATTTGTGTGAAGGTAGTGAAAGCAGCTAAGCCAGGAAGCAGTGAGGAAACACTGCAGTTTGAGCTTTCCTCCTCTGTGACTCATTGACTCTGAATGTGTAAACAAAGTCGTCTTTGAACACATTTTCTCGCTCTCTGTACTGCGTTCACACCTGCTGCTGAGTTCCTGTAACAGATGCATCCATACTTTAGGGTCACAGTGCACAGTGTGTTGTCAGCGTACAGCCACATATTCACAGGCATACTGCGCTGCCACACAAAGACACTGCTCACAATTAACAATGTATTCACACATGATTATTATGTACATGTACACAAAGGAAAAACACAGACATACACAAATACACACTGGCAGAAACACACCCATACACCCCCCACACCTGCTGCTCATACTCCTCCACAGCCCCTTGTGTTAATGGATGGGAGTCTAATTACTACTGTGTGTGTGTGTGTGTGTGTGTGTGTGTGTGTGTGTGTGTGTGTGTGTGTGTGTGTGTGTGTGTGTGTGTGTGTGTGTGTGTGTGTGTGTGTGTGTGTGTGTGTGTGTGTGTGTGTGTGTGTGTGTGTGTGTGTGTGTGTGTGTGTGTGTGTGTGTGTGTGTGTGTGTGTGTGTTAAGGTTAGCTTCTGTCAGCACAGAGCTCACACACACACTGCTCATTAGCAGACTTTTTCTCTTTCTCTGCTTTTCCTCTTTCTGCTTGACTGGCTTTGCACAGAGACACAATCCTCTTCATATAAAACACGGTTTGACACGGCAAAGTGCTCAGATGAACATCCTGACACAGGTAGTAGCAGCTTATCTATGCATATGAATTCTACTCTAACATATAGTTTGTTTCCTCTCTTTCTCGTTGCCTTTCTCTCTCACATTGCTGGAGAAATGTGTTTGTTGCGCCTAAAGCAAGACACAACCCCAGACAGACTCACTTCCTCACTCAACCACCACGGTTCTGGTTAAAAATAACGACAAGGAACTGTGAGCTACTGCCTCCTTCTCTCACAGTACTAATGCACACATCTGCATGCATGCACACACACACACACACACACACACACACACACACACACACACACACACACACACACACACACACACACACACACACACATTCACAAACGCAGCGCTGGCGGTGGCTGAGGTATTCCGAGTCTGTGTTTTGACACGGCCTCGTCTGTGACGCAGTCTGTGTTGTACCATAAACTGTCTCTGTACTAGACTGACCTCCCCCACCACTTCTCTGTTGTCTGTGTGCGTTTCATCTCCCCTGTGGCTTACAGGCTCGAGGTCTAAGTGGAGCACAGAGGAGCCGACAGGTCTTCAGAGGAAACATTGCTGTTGAGAAGCATCTGCAGCTCACAAACAAAGGCCACCTGGCTCCTAGCAGCAGGACGGATATGTGCTCTCCTTGGTGCTACAGTGACAAGTGTGTGCTAATAACGGGGAATGCACTCTCGAGGCCTAATTAGCCCTTCAGCTAATATGGTGCTTATCATTCATAAACGCTGAAAAAACTTTAATGTTTACGTTTTCAGTAATTGAGCCTGTTGTCAATTGTCTGAACTGTGTTATTTTCCGATCACACTTGCAGCACGTTTATATGCTGCTGTAGTGTGTGTCCTGTTTAATGCTTTATTAATGTGGTGGTAACAATGAGTTAATACTGTGTTAATAGCACGCTTGATTCCTAATTACTCAGTTACATTTGCGTGCGAGTACTTTGCTCTAGTATATATTTTGAAGCTTATTGACATACTGCCCATTTCATAGGTTGGTCTGTTTTTACTGATCTTGTTTCTGTTAATTCATCTTTTAATTAAAATACACAAATGTATTTGTTCTTCCTCTGTCATTACCTTTTCACACAATTAGTAAGATTTCTGATCCTTAAAATATTTGTCTGTTTGTATTAGCAAAATGCAAAGCAGTCGTGTTTCAACGTTTCTAAAGAAATTCTGATTTCCTGCCACATTTCTTAACATGATTGCTCGTACAATGGAAATATATCTAGCCTCTTCCGTGCGTTGTAGTTAGATGGTGGCGTGACACTTTAGTTGACATTTGTTCCTTTAGATGCTTCACATTCTCGTCTTCTCTGTGTTAGACTTTTGCTTTCTATTTACTGCACTGTGGGAAGAGCTGCAGCTGTTTTACACAACAGTGTCCTCAAACAGGAACACATCCTATCTTAAGTATCTGTCAAGTGAACATCAGCTGCCAAAGTCACAACCTTTGGATTAGAGTGTCGTGCAAAGCAACATAGTTTGGTCCACAGATAAAGAATGAAAAACAGGAATTGAGTCTTACAGGCAGAGGAGTATGGATTCATCTCTGTGTGGCTGACCTCATCCGCTGCTTACTGCTGACCAGCGATGCAGAAGGAGGGTGGGCAGAGACCAGCACCCGAGAAGACCCCCGGGCCGCTCGATTGCTCAGCCAAGTTGAAAATGTGTTCTCAGATCTTTGCCTGACATGCTGTCCTGTGGGGTTAGGCCTGTGTGTGTTTGGTTGTGTGTGTGTGTACGTCAGGGAGGATAGGAAGCACCGTTTGGCAGGAATTCACACTGATCATCCTTGACTGGTGTGTTGTGTGTATGTGTGTGCATATGCGTGTATTTTAAAGGGCATGGAGGTATGTTTATATGAAGAAAGACAATCAGATATGTAGCAGTTTGACCCAGGCTCGTCAGTTCACATGGTATCGTATGTCATTTTCCTTTTGGAGGTGATTTGTTTATATTGTGGCAACATTAGTGGTTAGCATTGTGGAAAGCATTGATTGCTCATATCCTGTATGCTTGTTAAAGTTTGACCACACCAAGACTACTTTAGAAGTCATTTAAAGACGATAGGCCACTATTTGAAAAAAATAGTTTGCGTCTGAGTTTGAAACATGTTGTGTATGTGTGTTTTAGGTTGTAGTGGAGGCAGTGAAGCCATGATGCCTCCCTCGGTCTGTTTCCCACTGGAACACTTTGTCAGATTGAGCGACCTTCGGCTGACAGGCCGAGGAGTTCACTGAAGCGTGCGCGTGTGTGCATGCAGCACACTTACACTGTGATTGTATGGTCATGCATTTGTGCGATTGTGTGTATGAATATGGGTGAATGCACGCATGTGTGACTGTGTCTCGACTTTTGTGTCTCACAAGTTCATTGTGTGCGTGTGTGTGTGTGTGTTTGCAAATCTCCAAGGGTAGCAATCCATCTTGACAGTCTGTGTAGCCCCATCACATCACTGTCATGCCACCCTCTCCGTTGGACGAGTGATGGAAGGAGTCCAGAGGGAGAGAGAGAGAGACTAAATGACAGATCACATCGGACTCATCAGGAAAAAGTGCTGTGACACACACTCTTCTGCACGGAGACAGGCGGGCGGAGCGTGCCAGTCACTGCAAAAAAAGAAAAACGTCCCTCTCATCCGTGGGTATTGGCTTAATTGCAAGTCTCCACTCATTTGAGGCAAACAGCTTGCAGCTTCAATTTCCACGCTGTTCCTCGATGCTGACGTAGGATCGTCTCGTGCATGGAAGTGATGAGATCCTCCCTTTTTCTGCACACAGAACAAGTCATACAGACAACAGTCTTCGTGTCCTCCTAGCTCCTCTGTTACATGTCGTTGGGTATGGCACAAAAGAAAGGAGGGGAAATTGTTTTGTGATTTTATTGATCAGTTAAAACGTAATATTATGGATTGGTCTTATTACGTCCCCCTCTAGGGGTAGAGGAAAACAACACACACCAGTTGGAATTGGTATAATTATAAAGGGTTTATTATAATTAAATAGTGGTGACAAAATAATAAAGGCACACAGCCTGGCACAAACAAAGTGCCAAATACTGATTATTTAACAATCAACAAAAAGAGAACTCCAAAAGAGAGTTTTGCAGATTATACAGACTAATAAGTAGTACACAAAATGGAAACAAAAACCTCACTTTAGACGTGGTACATGTAACTGAAAAGGGCTGTACAAAAACACAGCTGCTGCTAATCGACAGGCGCTAACCGCTAACTAAACATAGAAACACTAGTTCAACACGCTGCTAAACAGTATAACTTTAACACATAACACAAAAGCACTAAACGTCAACCAAACGAGTAAATGCACCAAGAGGCTAGAGGCGTCTGTCCCACATCACAGAGCCTCCAGAGTGATAATTGTCCCCAGGCTTTGTAGTGATCTCCAGCAGGTGTGAGCCGGCTGTGTGCTGAGATTGGAGTGCGTCTGGCCCGGCGTGCTCCAATCACAATCTTCAGGATGCGGAGCAGGAGATGGCAGCCAATCACGTCAGGGCAACCGCACAGCTCATTTACCTACAACACAGGTTAGCACCGTTAAGATGACCAAGAAGGCAGCAGCCGTGACAGTCTTTATTGTAAGAAACATACCTAGAGTTTTATACAAGATTGCTTCTCAGTCTATGGGGAATATGTTTTGAAATGACATATCATCTAACTTTTTTAATGGGTACCTGTAGTGTCCTAAAGCTGACAATGCAGATATGGATCTCTTAGCTGCCTATGAGTGAGCTATGTTGCATTAAAGCACTATTCAGTAAACATTGATTCACATATGTTTTCCTTAATTTCTAAACTTGTAAAATGTTGTTTTTGTTTGAAGGACAATCAGGATTTGTGAAACGTTCAAACGCAAAACAACTAACAACAACAGCAATTAATGAATCGTTATACCCCAAGTCTCAACACTCAAAATTCAGTTTGTATTTTCCTTTAATGTGGTCCAAATAAACTATAATCAGTCGAACTTCTCATATATATTTGTGCGGTAGGGGAAATCTAAAGTAGGCTAAATGACAGACTATTAGTGATCTTATTAAAGTTAATATCAACCACCGACCTTGAGACTCAACAATATACTAACAGCAGTATGCCAGAGGAATTTAAATGTAGCTTGCTCTCAAAGGATGTCCTCATGTGAAACACACATAGCGAGCAGACTGGCATTGAGCTGAATACTCAATTTGTGGCAGCGATTAAGCTTTTTATTCCCCAGTTGATGCCAATTTAACCAAATCTAAAAAGCTACATTTTAATTTGTTAGAGAAAGGCTTTAGCCATCCATTTACAAGGAGTGAATAGCTTGTCCTTTAAACTTTTATAAAATGTGTCTCATAGCATTATTTCCTCTTAAAACGAGATGAACAAATATATATAACTCCAATGTCCTAGTGGTGAATGATTGTTCGACAAATAGTCGGCATTGGAAGTGACTCACAAGCATCTCTTCGTATTCGTGAAGACTCAGCTTTTGAAATACTCTGCTTCTTTTGACGATTAACATTTGACAAACAGGAACCAAGTTATATTTTTTTACATATTTCTTTCTCTCCGTTTTCGTGCTTTTTACTCACTGGCGGCTGGGCTTGAAGGACGGCAATATTGCTTTTCTGCTGGTTGAATTTGAAATATCTCAACAATTATTACAAGGATTGTTATTACATGTTGCTCAGACATTTATGGTCCCCAGAGGATGAAGCCTGCCGATCTGGCAGTGATCTGCCAACTTTTCTCTAGTGCTACCATGACATTTTGTATTTTTTTTGCAAAATGTCTTGACAACTTTTGGATGAATTGCTATGAAATACAGAACCTGTGAACGAAGCGTAATAACTTCGGTGATCAAAATGTCATTTAGTACGAAAAACTTCCTGCAAACATTATGACACTCCCAATTTTCTTATTTCTTATAAGGCAATGTTGGAAAGTAAATTCTATGCTAACACTTGGAACAAACATGGGGAGCATTAAACCTGCTAAACATGAGCAACATTAGCATTTATCCCTGTGCCATGTTAATACTCTCTTTCACTTATATTGAGAGACAGGCCCAATTCCAAACCACACCCTACCCACTCCGTGACGTATTGAATTCCGTGTCGGAGTGACACTCGCAGCTAAATGTGGTTCCCTCCTGTCGGATGGAGGGGGTAAATACAGCGGCAAGCTTTGGAACAAACTCCCCTCTCTCCGGTAGAAACAGGAGTTGCCGTAACTGTATGTAATCAAGCATCTCTTGGATAAAAAATTCAAATTAATAACTAAAGTAAAACTCCAAACATCTTTAATTGTGTTACTTTTTTCTAAAGCTCTTTTAGTTTTAAACCTGATGTTTGTAAGCTTCATAGTTTTTGCAACAGTCTGTAAATATAGGCCTACACAACTTTATAATCAAATGCACACATTTACCTTTTTCTAGACTAAACACAGGTATGATCCTAAGTTAAAAACATATGAGGTTATTATGAGGTTTTTAACATCGGAATTTATGTGGATGTTTGCTAGAACTACTTGTACACAGCGTGTTTCCTGATGCACACACACAGCGTTGAGACCGGTCAGGTAGAGACCGGTCTCCAGTGAGCACCGCTGCAGGGGGTGGTTTGGAATTGAGCCTTTGAGAATTTTAAACAGAGAACAAATTGAAGGTGAACACTAAGTCTGTTGTTTCTTGAATTTGCAATCTTTTGTTTGCCGAAATAATTTTGTTGAAATAATTTTCCACTTCTGTGCTTTGCCTTTTGATGTAGGAGCCTCCAGACAGCTGTGAAACTATGGTGACACCTGTGCAGATCTCATTAAGATGTCCAGCGGGGAAGCTGCTCACTCAGCCTTGGCAACAGGGCCAAGTACGGCAGCTCTCAAAGGAAACCAAATTACAGTATATGTGAGTACATCCGAGGGGAAGTTAGCAACCGGCACATGCTTTAGCTCTCCGGAGCCTGAAGCCTGAAGCCTAAGCAGTTCTGCCATGCTAAGATTGTTTTATAATCACTGCTTGGGACTTTGTGTCTCATAAATTGCCTACAAAGTGCAGAATCATTTGACGAACTCCAGCCGCACTCTGCACTAGTTCCTATGAATTCCTTGTGTTGTAGATTTAAGTTTATATTTCCCAAATGTGATGTTTGGCTTGGGCCACTCAGCACAGTGCCAGCAAATGTGATTTGAGCCCTCGTTTCAAAGTAATGATTTACAAAATTGCACAAAGGTAAACTTTCATGACTTCATTTCCTCTCCTGGTGTGTTGTCACTCAGCTGTGAATGTAATCAGTTCCTTGTCCAATTATGTCCAAACCCAAGCTGTCAGGGCTCTTCTGAAAAGCAAAACTGCGGTTTACTGAGACAGTGAAGAGACTCTTGGCTTGTTTGCTTTGTCAGCTGCTGCTTTTAATCAAACCATCTTCTGACTAATATCCAGATTGTGCCTGCACTTCTTCATCCAACCATGTTATGTGTTGACTTCTTGAGGTGCACAAGGACAATCTCCTTGATACTCATGGCTTTTCCAACCTTTGCTCAAAATGTGGTGCACAGATGCTCAGCTTTGGCCGAGAACCAGGTTTGAACGGTTCTTGGGTTTCTTTATTTTTTAACACTGAGTATGAAACAGAAGTTTAATTGAAATCCAAGAAGTTGGAGAATAAAAAGGAAACATGTGGGATTCCAGCTTGATTTTTGCTGTAGGGTTCAGTATTGTTTTGGATTTTAATAATACGGTTCCTTTCTCGGAAGCTCTTGATTACAATTCTTTGAAAAGACCAAATCGGGTCACATGCTTATTCGCAGAAAAAAGCATTTTTATTAAAACCTTTACAGAATTCATATCACGCATACTCATATTTACAATACCCTTCATAAAGTTTGAGGATCATGTTCTTAAGTTCATGTTCCTAAATTATAATAATAGTCTGTTGAATCTTTTCTTTGGTTTCACAATAGCACTGAAACCTGCCAAAATGACACGGGGTCCAAAGTCGTCGGGACAGAATATTGTAAAAGTAATTGTACCAGTATTTAGAGGCGGGATCCTTTACCTTTACAGATAAGATTGTGGTCAATACGAACAACATAGAAGTTGAAATACCAAAGAACATTAATTGCATGTTGGAGAAGAAAGTGATACAATAAGAATAATCTAGTTGCTCTAGTGTGTGTTAGCATGTGCAAGAGAGAAACAAAGGCGTTTGATCAGAGGACAAAACCTGTTGGTCAAGACATAAGGCCCAGTGTTTTAGGACGAGCAGAAAATACATTTCAATTTTCGAATCGATCATTTGGAATCAGAGTTTTTGGACCCGGTTTCTCATCGCCCAACCACAGTCTCCTAAATCACTCTTCGTAACTGTAGATTCATCTAATTAGACAGACGACTAAATATTATTTGTTTTCCAGGTCTTTTGTCATCATAATTGCTTTTGTTTGTTTGTTGGGCAGCGTAGAATTGGGGTTGTTTTACAGAAATCTCATTGCACGGACACATAATTAAAGCATTTGTAGGAAAAGTGTATTTGAGATCTTCATCAGCATAGACAAGCGAGAAAATTGCCATCACACGCAGTGATTTATTAGTTTCATTAATTTATGTTGATTTGCTTAATCACTCTCCGAGTATGTCAGGCTCAGATCACATCAAGATGTTTACATCCCGGGCACTCAGCAGAGAGAGGTGTTATACCACTGAAGTCAGATAATTAAACTGGAGTGCTTCATGAGTAATGGGGTTAAATTGGAAACAAAGACTGCAATCAATAGAGAATGCATCTTGTATTGATCCTAATGTGCGATCATTGTCTTTTTCATCGTTCCCAGATTAAATAGGTGAGCAAAGACTTAAGGAAGGTAGCTTATTGTCTTTCTCTCCACATTTCCACATTTCCATCTGATTAAATAAGTGTTCATGTATGTACTCATTCTCTCCTATCATCTGTTTGCTCTTTCCAGTCATATTTGTCAATGTAGCGGCCTCCAAACGAGATGCCGTGCCTTCACTACAAGCTGGTAAAGAAGCAAGGGTATTTTTAACAAGGCCCCTGTGTCAGTTGCCAAGCATTGAAGGGCTCATGTGAAGTCTTGTGCCTGGAGGGGCTTTTGTTTGTATCTCTGTGTGGCAATAACAAGTGGAAGAACACTGCAGAAGCCAAAGGGGGATTTTTTAATATTTTTCCAGTAAGGTTGTGGAACTGACACTTAGAAATGTATGACAGGAGAGCCTCCAGAGACAGAAAGCCTTTTGTGTTTTGCACTATAGGCAGATGTGGGATAAATCAGCACAGACATACTGCTGCTGCTGTGCCTTCACTCTCACGGCTGCACTCTGGAGCTTTAGGCCCCTTAACAACATCTCCACGACCCTTCTAACATAATCTGTGGTTCCCTGTATGTTCCAGCTCTCATTTCTAGCTCAATGTTTCCTAAAACTTCTCAGGTGTCATATGGCCAACAGCATGCCTGAGTTCATATCAGACAATAATAAAACATGTTAGACAGAAAACATTTGTCCATATTTGTAGGGCTGCTTCATGGTTCATATTGTGTATAGGGCTACATCAAACTGGTTGTTTTCATTATCAATTTTATTTGCCAAATAATTAATCAAACTCTTTTTAGATTGATTGAGTTAATAATTTCAGGAAGTAGTGAGAAAAGCATGACACACTTTCAAGTTAGTTGTTTTTTTAGATTCAGTTTTCATGAAAATACAAAGAAACAGGATTTCTTCATATTCAGATGAATCTTGTCGAGGAAATGTAATGACATATTATCAATCGACTAATGTACTCGACAGTCATCTAAACTACATAGCCAAAACGTTTTTCATTACTTCTAACAAAGTATGCTCTTTGTTACTTGCCCACAAAACAACAGTATACCGATCCGACATTCAATGGTTAAGGTTTGGTTAGGTTTAGGCACAAAAACAACATTGTACGACTTGGAGAAATATCATGCTAGTGATAAGAAACGATAGTTTGAGGGATTTGTCACTAAACATGTTGTTTTGTTTTTACTGAGAAAGACTGATTGGATCATTTTTCTTGGGAGCACAGTTTAATTTTGTTGTTGGTGTTAAATCCTTGTAGTTTTACCAGGGGTCATAACACTTTTCACACCCTTGAACCCTGAGAAAATGGGCCTTTATGTAATCAAACAAAGCTATAGGCGCATTCACACCGGATTACTTTTCCCAGTATAGTTCCGATATGGTTCCGAACATTTGCGTTCACACCAAAAAAATCCGGAACTAGAACTTAGTTCATGAGAACCTTTCCACCCCCTTTTCCTTCCCTGCTAGAGAGCAGGTACTTTCATGGGAGAAAAAGGTTCCTATGTCTGATTGGCTGGGCGGATTGCAAACCGCGCCCCGTAAAACTCCCAAAAAGTTTTGTGAAGCCGCCATTTTATTTGCTCGCATTAGCATTATTAGCATTAGCATTAGCCCAGCGCACTAACGGAGAGAGACTAACTTATGGCAACACAAAATAAAAAGTGGGAGCGGTGGAGATGAGGAGGTGTCGGCGTTCTGGCGATTTACTCAGAAGGCTTCAGAAGCCAGTCCACTCCGGGGACTTCCAGCCGGGGACTTCGGGTGGCAGTATACGCCGTGAAGTTGTTTGCGGCCTGCCAGTAAACCCAAAGCAGAAGAAGAAGAAGTGACGTCAGCGGCTTCATTTGCTTAGTCCTCCCTCAGGGACTTATTCCGGTGTGAACTAGGGCTGTACTTAGTTCATGAGAACTAAAGGGTTCTCATGACAGCAAAGTACTTGGTGTGAAAGCGCCTTATGTGTCCATAGACATTAGGCCTACAAGGTTTTTAAGAAATATAAATGTAAACCGTACTGGATTTCATTTGAAAGAAAACACAATCATCCTGCTCATATTTATAAATAACCTGAAATATCAACCACATTAATGTCCATGATCATTTTTTCATTAGAGTAGACTAATTGTGACATCTGCTTTTTTGCCCTAATTATATCCTTGGAAAATAATAAAGGACTTACATTTGGAGGGATCACTGATATAAAAGCCCCACACACACACACACACACACACACACACACACACACACACACACACACACACACACACACACACACACACACGCACTGCTGATTCTCTGAGCCAGTACAACATGTCTTCAGCTCTATCCGCCTACTTCAGCTGGCTACTCACAGCTTGATCGCAATTCTTTAATCTAATTAACTGCTATCTTTGGGAGCACATCTAAATGACTTTAAGGCAGATGATGTGGTTTAGTGCAGATTTAATTGCTGGCCCAGGCTATTGTAACTGCTATCTCACTGCTTAAAACAGCTTGGCAGTGAGGCCAAATCTCCCCTCTCCAACTGCCACCTCTTTATTCAGTCTTAAACTGTGACCTTTGGTATGTGTCACTGTATAAATATAAATGTGTTTTATGAGGGTTTTTACGAGACATTTTAGCCCTGCCAGCTGTACAGTCTGCAGTCTGAGGGTCGATTCACCATTTAGGTCCAGATTGAAATATCTTAACAACTGTTAAATGGACTGCCATGAAATGTTGTGCTGGCTTTCATGTTCCCCAGAGGATGAATCGTTATTTTTCATTTCAATGATACAAATTGGATGTATTACCATGACACTTGTTACAGAGATTCATGTTTCAGCCGGAATGTTATATCTGTTTGATCCTTAAACCTTCAGTGTATCACCATCTTCAGAAAAGTTGTTAATTTCATTTGTTACCTTATTCTTTTTATATATCATTTATTTTTTGGGATATTATTTTATAATTATTTATGATAATTACTTATACATTCCACACAAAACAATGCCCAGAAGCTACTTTGAACACACACACACACACACACACACACACACACACACACACACACACACACACACACACACACACACACACACACACACACACACACACGCAGGGGTTGGGATACAAGTAAGATCTGTGCATTACAACCATGTGTCATTGACCTACCATTAAATCCAAATCAAATAGTTATATATTTAAAAATCAGAGAGCTGTATATAGATTAGTTATATGTATTTTTGTAATACCAACAGAGATAGTGTTCCTAATACAACAAAACGGAAAGGAAAGGCCAATCAATATACCAATACAGAAACCAGAGTCCACATTACATTACAATACTCTGGTTTGTGCCCAAATCAGAGCAAAACAAATGACATTTGATGTAAGCTATAAAAATGACACCTGAAAGTTATAAAAATGAAACCTGCAAAACATCAGTATGCTAACACTGTCATTGCATTATGCCGAAATACAGCCTCACAGAGCCAATAGCATGGCTCTGGTTCTTCAGTATTTCTAAAGGCGCCATATACAGTTCTCATCTTTGCATATTATAAAGACATCAGCTGCCAGAGCCACTCAAAAACAGTCCGACCCTGATGAGGTGTGTGTGGCTCTCTGTTTGGGAGAACTGTCTGTTGTTCGAGAGGCCCTTCAGTCAGTTTCTAAAACACATTTGTGAGTGAGGCTACAAAGAGCATGAATTAAAGTGCGTACTCCTGTCGGTGCTAAAGCTCCACATCGTGACCCCTGAGAGGCTGTTGATCACGTTTTGAAACAATCTCATCTTCTCAGGCTGTGAGGATGGAGAGGCTCAAAGAGTTGCTCTGTCGTTCACTAACAACCACTTGAACCTCGCTACCAAGGAGACCCAGGTACTCCCCAAATCCCTATTAATGAGAGAAAGGCTTAAAGAGGGTGTTCTTGACTCTGGCGGGGACAGCTTAATTGTAATTTTGGCAAGGCCCCTCTAGCAACAATCTTCTCTACTTGACAGCTCTGTGCTCCTGATTGAACTGAAAGCTCTCTTTTACATATTCATGTAGTCACAACTGAATACAATATAGTGGAGGAACATATGTTCACTGAGAGGACGTGTGCAGGCTATGCAACGTTTGTAGGAAAAGAGCCATTATGCATAAACATGCATCCAAGGTGGCTAGTTAGAGTTAATGTGCTCATACAGATGAGTGACATGACTGGGAGGCTGTGGCTCTGTGGATAATGTGCTGGACTTCGAATCAGGGGATAGCAAGTTCGAGTCCCACTGCAGTCAGCATGTCGTTGTGTCCCTGGGCAAGACACTTCACCCCAAATTGCTCCTGTGGGGATTGCCCACAGTATTGAATGTATGTAAGTCGCTTTGGATAAAAGCGTCTAACAACAAAAAAATGACATGTAACATGATTGGCCTGCTGCGTTTTTGTCAAATGTGATTAGTCTTTAGGAATATATCAAGGCTTTATAAACATGTTTTTTTATATCAGATAACAAGCTTATAACAGCACACTAAGACAAATTCAAGTTTTGAATGGAAGGACATCTGTGTCTATGGATGTTTGAGCTATAAGGACATAGTAACAATTGACTTTTTAAACTAATATAAACTTCTTACTACAATGAATTAATACTATAAAACAAATAACTTAGACCTACATGAAGAAGTTGCTTTTCAATAGGTCAACACAGATTAACAAATATACCTATATACAAATCTGCCAAAACTGAATATCTAATATATATCTATCAATTCTAATCTCAAAAACATCACTCAACTCACTGAAATCCTTCTATGTCAAATAACAGTGGGCCAGGCATTGCTGTGGTGCGTATAACTGTGACTGAATGAATGTGATAGTGGAACACACAAGTCTTTGGATAACTCAACCTCTCCTCCAAAACCATCACACCCACCACCCACTCAACCCTCACCGCCTGTCTTACGGATCTCAACTGCAGTAAATCAGAAATAATCATTTTTGGCCCAAATTCTCTCACCCGCTCTGGCTGGCGCTCGCCGGGTGAGGTGGGATCCCGCACCACCGGCCCATCTCGCCCACCATCAAGGGCTCAAACGTCACCCCCTCCACTCAGATCCGCGACCTTGGCATCCTCTTCAACCTGCTTTTTCCACCTAAATGCTGCTACTGAAACCCTCTTTCATGCCCTCATCACTTCCAGTCTTGACTAGTGCAATAGCATTCTCTACGGTTCACCAAACAAAATCACCAATAAACTCCAGTAGGCCTATGTCCAGAACTCCTCCGCCCGCATGCTCACCTCCACCTGTTGCCAAGACCACATAACTCCGGTCCTCCAAAACTTCCACTGGCTCACAGTTGAATACAATATAGACTTTACAATTCTAATCACCCCCTACAAAGCCCCTACACATGCCCCTCCCTATCTCTCTGAACCCCGTCACCGTCACATAGACCCGCTGCCTCAAGTCCGGTGAAAACACTAAAGCCCACCAGGACTAAGCTTTGGACCTGGGATAACAGGGCCTTCTCTTCTGCTGCCCCCTGCCTCTGGAACGCCCTCCCCAGCCACATCAGACAGTCAAACACCCTACCCCCTACCCCCTACCGTCCTTCAAAAACAAGCCCTCAAAACCCACCCCGACTTGCCTTCACCTGTTAAGCCTCTTCCCGCACATTATTACCACGCCAGTTCATAATGCTTTCAGTTCTGTATTTTCTCTTTGTAATGTTTCCAATTCACTGCATTTTAGATTTTCATCTTTATTTGTTTGTTTATTGTTTTTTAAAAGCGTCTTATCTACAAAAGCACTATATAAAATAAATGTATTATTATTTTTAATTTTTCATAAAATAATCGAGTAACTGTGACATTGTTCCTGAAATTACTTGTTGCTCCTGAATTTTTCAATACAAACAAATCTGCACTTGCCTTTTTTGTGTATATCGCGAATGCTGATTTACTTTTTCTTTTGTTGCGCCAGCGCCAGTATTGTTGCATTAACGTGTCCATTGTTGGAGATCTAGTCAGTATGCATGGAAGACTCTTACTGCTTTTCGCTAAGTGCGGATACCTTTGTGCAGAATCCCTGATTTCAGATCAACCTAGACAGACTATTACCATTAAATGATGCATACAGGAGCAAAAGGCAGCAAGGTGCATTAAGAGTAGTCCTTTAGATGCGTGTAGCCTTTTATGAAGTGCACTATATCTCGCGCGATTATTTCCCCTTATTAACATAATATTGGCTTTGAAAGACTGGAGCTACATGTATTTTCCTGCATGAATAATGCAGGTAAGAGACATGTCGTCTTCCACATTTCTTTTCCACACACCGTGCAGCTCTTCCTCTCTGAAGTAGATGTCCTAAAAGCCTTTCCTGGGAGAGTGCAGTGAGGTGGACAGCAAAGCAGAACAAAAGGTTATTTTGTTGAAAGAGGCAGAGTGGTGACAAATTATGAACAACTCATTACACTGAGGTGGCACTTTGTAGAGCAGCGAAACACAATCAAACATTGAGGGTTGATCTCTGGGGGAATGTAGCAAGGTGCTAATAGCTCTCTGTCAGTGACAAAATGAATTACATTAGATTTCCCCAAAGACCGAAATCTCATTAATACTTTAGTTCATTTCATTTTTTAGGATAATTTTTTTGTTGTATTTCTGCTCTGTTACACACAGTACTTTTTGAGTTAGAATAACTTTTTTTGTTTGTACTTGACCATGGAAACAGAGGATGTGTACTTTTTTTACTTACCCTGTATCATAAAATATATTTGATACATTCTACATTATTTTACATAAAAAATGACATTGTTGTCTTTGCTGGGAAAGTATTACGTATGTAAACATATTACCTGAGCAGAGAATTAAGTCACTCTCTTCCTCTGTGGGTGCTTTATTTACTTAGCTATGTGTATAAGTGGACAATTGTTTTGTATTTGGTTGTTTTTCCTCAAAGCCATATCGTCCAACCCTAAAAACTAAATTTGGGGAGGAGTTGTGTTTCTTTAAACATTTGGAGTTGCAAATTAACAGTAAATAAAGGGGACTTTAAAAGGTTATTTATGTCTTTGTGTTCAAATGTATTGTTTTAATATCGAAAAAAGACAAACAGTTGTTTCAGCAGTATTTAAAGAATGTTTAGACATTGGCTTTCTTGCACAAAGGTAAATGAGAAGTATGAAAGGGTCTAGAAGTTCAAAGAAGGGTTCGAGCTCACAAAGCGATTGCATATGAAGTGACAGAGCTGCTAAAGCACTTCCCTTTGCTGGTGTGATTAACAGAGGAAAGATGAAAAGCAGCCAAGAAAACAATAAGAAAAAGAGTATCACGGAAGAGTGGTGACACAAGTCCAGCCTCTACATTGTTGTGATAGAGCTCCATTATTAATGCGTGTCCTCTTGCAGGGCAGTGGGGTGAAGCGCTATAGCCCTGCTGGAGTCTGGATAGAGCTATCAGCTGTTTGGATGCTATGGTGTTAAAGAGCCCCTGTTAGGGCCAGCACATGTTCCCCCGGTGGCATCATCAAATCCCCTCGGCTGGGCTCCCCACTTTGCTTAATATCCCTTGTCAACAACTGCTTTGAGTTCAGTTCTCGCCAATGGTATTGTAATCAGTCACTGTTACGGACTAAACAGCTCTACTGGCCCTGAGGCCAGCTGCTGGGCATGTTTGGATCGGTGCCTGCATTGCAAAGGCCTGCCAGCATGGGGGCAGCACAGTTTGATGGACCCGTGATGAACAAACACATTTACACGCAGAGACATAAATACAAAGTCTAAAAACAACCACACACTTCTTTGTAACAAGAGAACATTACATCTATTTATATTATATCTGTTTTGGTGAGGCTGGCTTTACTGAGGTCCCACATACAACACAAACACACACACACGCACGCACGCACACACACACACACACGCACACACACACACACACACACACATACAAGCACCTAAAAAGCCACACTCTTTTCCTATGACTTTATTATACTGTGAATTATACATAGAAAAGTTATTCTTATATGTAAGTTATATTGCTTGACAATGTAACAGCCATTGAAAGGGATGAAGCTATTTTCCGACCCTACAGACCGCCCCATTCCCAAAATAGGCACAGCGAGGTAGCTTCAGTTCAAAACCATAAATCCCAAAAGCTGGTACAACACGTTGGAGGTGTGATAAGGTGATGTCTAGTTAACTAAATGGAAAACCATATGAAAAGATTGAAGATATCACTTCGTTTATTGCCTGAAACTTCATTAACTTAACAACACACGCACACAATCTCAAACACCAACAACTAGACCCATCCCGTGGAATTCAAGCCTGCAGAAAATGACACCATTACTATGAGCCTTCCCCTGTATTCATAGAACTTTTTAATGTCTAAAGTCAAAGCGCTGATAAGTCAAACATGCAGAAATGTAACCGAGGATTGTAGCTGAAGTTTTTTGTTAATTTATGTTTTTTTTTATTTAAATAGTGTCTCTTGGCAGCTCGTTTAAGTTTTAATTTGCGATCTCCAAATGGAATATTAAGCCTAAACAAATTCTAATGGCAACAAAGTAGTAACTTAATTTATTTGGTGTTAAAGGTCAATTTCTGAGGGAGCTGCTCCTCCGTCTGATGGAGAGAGTGAATGAAAGTGATGGGTAGTGGGCAGCGGGCCAGCCTCAGTGATAAGTGGACCACTGCAGAGCTAGGAGTGTGGAGAAACCTGATATCAGGATGGCAGCACTCAGCATGTTTGAGGTGAGAGGCAGGCGGAGGGAGGGCACAACACTGACAACAGCATCGCTTCTAAGTGGACGGCTTGAAGATATTAACACAAGATGCTGTTCGGCTGTGGGAGTTAGTTGCATGTCAAGCAGAAGTGGTGCTGAGAGGAAATCTAACTAGACCAGTGAGTGAAGGTGAAACTATTTCACATACTTCCTTTTTGTGCCATGTGGGCTTATTTGTTTCAATTAAGTCTCTCATAAAACACACAGGCCACGACTGCAACTGACAGTCTTTAGTGAGTAGTGTGTTCATCTCACTGTTACTTTAGGTTGTGAAAAAAAGCACTTTGCTTTGAAACCCTCTGTTTCTTTAAAATACATATTTAGCTCCCAGCTTTTATTTTAATGTGAAACAACATAGGCTACACAGCGATGAAGGACACTCAGCCCTATTCCAGACCTCTGAATATTCTCACACTTTTCACATTTTGCTCGCTGATACAAAGTTCTGGTGTTCACTTGGAAATCATTAGCAAGTCTGAAGGATTCAAGTTGGCTGATGACACAGGGCAGTATTCTTTTCGGCTCTTTGGTCATCTTTAAGCCAATCTCATCTTTTCTCAGTCAGGTGACTAGTGCAGAGAACTGGAGCGCATGACGGCTAACATTGGGTTTGTCAACTGTCATCTTTTAGTGTTTGGATCAACTGTCCAAAGAGGAACTTCATTAATGTTGAGCTAACTAAACCTCTCGTGGAAAATCCTTCACCTTGTACTGCTCCCAAGATTAAAGCTTACAAAAATGCAATCATCTATTCTTTTAATCTGAATGAGTCAATAATGCTGTTTGAGATGTAATGGACAAGAAATCGGTTATTGCCAAAGTGAGAATACATGTAAGTACTAATTAGCTTGATTGATTATGCATCTTGTCATCATTGAAATCATTGTGAAGAGCTGCCATATTTTCCCCTTTAACTTTGAATTAAAAATTCATTTTGAGGATTTTATTTGTTTTTGTTGAGTTTAAATGTGTGTGTTTATTGATAACCAGTGAGATTAAATGTCAATGGAGTCGGGGAACAATTGACATTTTGGTAAACAGTAAACTGGTTTGAATAAACAAAATGTATTTTTTATTATCAATTTCAATGATCTAAGTCTGAGCCTTATGTTATGCGGATATTAAGCTAGCTGGGGCAGTGTTGAGAAAATAAATCAGAACAGCTGTCTGGATGTTATTGTTCAAAGAAAATTCATATATTCTTCTCTCAGAAAATGGCTAACATAAAGCTAATATCGTTCTGCATATAAAGCTAAATGGACATACATGTATGCTTTTATATTCAATTCAGTAAAAACACTAACTTTGTTTAGATTGCATCAGCTTCCTCATTCCTGTTTCTTGAACAACATATGACAGGTTCAGAATGTATAGCAGTGGGTGGAGCGGGGTAATTAGAGCTATTGATCCGGCTAAATTATAGCCTTCGCCTTGTGCTGAAGGGCATGTGCTCAGCAAGCCCCGGTGTTATCTGATGACCCATGAAATCAATGGCCTGGCTGCAATCTCCCAGGTGATTTCCCTCATTCCATTTATCTCACAAGGCTGCGAGGATCCACAGGAATGAAAAACAGCACGTAAGGCCACGCACACTATTGGATACTCTTAATAAACATGCAATGATGCTACACAATTCCCTCTGAAGTCTGAGTGCAACAATCTCATCTTGCCTACAGTCCTGAGGGGCTGCGTGTAGGGGCTTGTTCCCTAGGAAACCATATTTTGCTCTGGTCCATGATGGATTCTGGTTGCCCGCCGAGTGACTGATGAAAAAAAGGTCATTACAGAGAGATGACATTTGAAATGTCACCAAGATGTCAGGCTGTTCTTACATACTTGTAGACCCCTTGTTTCTAATATCAATTCTACGTTTGAACAAGAAGGCAAGCGGTTGAGCCCAATCCTCCACAAATAATGAACAAATGACAGTTTACAGAGCAGCAGCCTCTGATACGGTTTTATGTTTATCATTCTTATGGTAGGATTTTTTCAAAGACAATTGTTAGACTTCCCAACCACCTAGTTATCCAAAAAATAATAGAATACAAATTTGAAAACTGACAAAATGTACACTTGATACAATATAACACCTGGACACACAAGCAGAAGAGGGTGCATTGAAGATGATAGTAGAAAATTATAACAGAACAGAGCACATGAATGCATGAATATTAAGAAAATGCCCTACTGCTTTCTTCTTTTTCATCATCACCATCACTTTGAAACTACCAGTATGATTGTTACCATTGATGCAAAGTAGTCTGTTATGATTTTCACAGATACAACAACAGAAAACTATTTTGAGCAAACATAGAAAGTGGATCACCCTATTTCTATGTTCTCTCTAGTTTTGCTTCAGTAGTTGCTGGACAATGCTCCTGTTTTTCATTGGTGGCAGTAGCAGTAATACTAGAAGGGGTACTTGGCACCTCCCTGGCTGTGTTATCATTCACTTGGTAATAGTAAAGTGGGCCTCACCGTCATCACCAGGTTCCCTTTACTCTCCAGCTGAAGGACAGGATAAGGTCATTTTGTTGACCTGCTTCCTGCAGCAGCCACTTGGATAGTAATCACAAAAAATAACACCAACCCACTAAAGAGCCTCAGACCGGGCAGGCCTGTGGACCCGTTTACAATGAGCACTCTCCATTCATTAATGCTCAGCAAAGCAGCTTTAAAAAAGGATGATGTCATCGGTATCAAGAATTAGGAACTTCAAATGTACGCATTTGTGTAAAACCAACACTTAAGTGTTTAATATTACGTTACAGGGTCAGCGTTCCATAAAATATAACAGAACACTTCAAATAACCTGCTATACCATGTACGATGGATAAACAAAACAACTAAGATTCAAATTAGTTTCTTTAAACAAACCAATATATAGGCTTTCAAAGTGAATATTCCTCCTTGTCCTACTAACACCTGTTGTAGAATGTAACTGCTACTTAAAAAGTGCCTGAAAAGAAATCTGAACATCTTTTACTGATAATGTACAAACTGGAATAAAACAGTCTTTGAGCTCTGAGTGTTAACATCTCCACGCTTCTTTAAAGACAGGAACAAAAGGTACTTTGAGGAGCCTCCTGTCTTTATTCACTTCTTCACTCAACCTTTAGTACCTTAACAAATCGCTGTGATATACAGCTATGTTTTAAAAAACCTTACTTGTCACAGGTTTTATTTGCAGAGGATAGGCCCTCTTTCATGGAGGGACTACAGCAAATCATCGGATATTTTAAAACAAAGAATTGCTCAACTGTCTGTATTTGTGAAAACAATTAGTATGATCATACATCCCTGTAGGGTTAGGTCTGTACAATGTGAAGTCATTCAAACATCACAATATTTTTGGTAAAATACCTCAATATCAATTTTACAGCAATATTGTAGGGTTGACTATAAGTGCTCTTCATAAAAAATCTCAGTCATGATATACGAAGAGACTTTTATATTGTAGCCTCAGTTTACACTTTCAAGGCATAACAAATCAAACAATATCGTTAAAAGATTGTATGTGTTGCGCTTCACTATTTATTCTCCAAATATGTGTGTATACCAACATATGTGCACACACACATAACCATACAGTATATACACCAGTCATTAACACAAACAAATGTACGGACCTTTGCCAAAAAAGGTCTTCACCCTTTTTGTTCGGACACAGCTCATGTCTGTGTTTGTCTCTTTTGATAAGGCCCTTTCATCTTGTTTGCATTGATTACAGGCTGACGAGTCACAGTGATACACTTAGGGGCCCTATTCATGTCTGCAGCCCCCGCGACACACACTGGGTCTATTGTTGCGAGGAATGTCTCCTTTCATGGCCTGAACCCGCCTGTGAAAGCATGTCAATAATCTCCAGTCAGTGGGCGCTTCACAATACCGCTGCGACCAGCCCTCCGCCCGGACCTCTGTGGAAATATAGGCCCCGCTTTGCCCTCATCCAAGAAGAAAGTGAGTGGGATGGTTGAAAGAGAGGACAGTTGAATGGATGAAGAAATGAATCTGATGGACGCTGATAATCAAACAACTTCACAAAAGGTGAGACTACTTACATTAGGAGAAAAGTGCTAATCAACATTAAGCCTTTGAAGCAGCATGCAATCGCTCTTCAGTTATAACCCTCTCACATACCACACCAAATATCTTTATTGCTTTGCCCAGCCCCTCCTTGCTTTGCCCAGCCCCTCCTTGTTTTCACACTGCGGGCCTTCTAAAGGCGACCAAGCATGGTGTCTCTTCTCAGGAAGTATCAAGATCCTTGTGTACAGCAGAAGCAGGAACCAGCATCATTTCGCTATAGAAGCTGCGGTTTCGGTCCCGAGGAGTTGTTCCAGCAGAGAATGTGAAACCATAAGCAGAATAAATGGGATTTGAGTCTTCGGTGGCCACTAAAATCATTGAAAATATACATCTGTTCTGTTTATTTTGGGGCTGGTGTATAGGGAGGGGGCTGAAGGAGGCTGAAGGAATCCATTGGACAACCTCTCGCAGAGATGGGAGTGAAAAGAGCCAATCATTGCTCTGTAAAGAATTAAAACCACCTCTGCAAATAACCCCAATATTTGTGTAGTGCCTCAGAGTGGGAGTTTCACAGCGTCTGGGTTTCCAGTGCAAATAAACAGTGCAGAGGTCTACAAGGGGGGACCGGCCCCCCTTATCCCAGAGGTGAAGCCCACTCCTTTGTTGCTGCCTAATCCAGGCCACTCTCTACTGAGTGGGATAAAAAGTGTGTGTGTGTGTGTGTGTGTGTGTGTGTGTGTGTGTGTGTGTGTGTGTGTGTGTGTGTGTGTGTGTGTGTGTGTGTGTGTGTGTGTGTGTGTGTGTGTGTGTGTGTGTGTGTGTGTGTGTGTGTGTGTGTGTGTGTGTGTGTGTGTGTGTGTGTGTGTGTGTGTGTGTGTGATATCCACGGCCCTCAGTGTGTGAAATGAAGCTGTATGGTAATGTCTGTTTGTGTGTGTTTCTTGAATCTGATTCTCGGGGCTGTGGAGAGCACCGATGTGTTTACCAGTTTACAGATAGATTCTGTCTCATCCTCACACTGCAACCCAGGCATACAAGTCCCAGGATCCTCAGCGCAGAGCACACCGACAAACATCAGCACAGTTGACCAGCAATTCTGCATAAATCAACAGTACCTGCACGCTTGAGATAGGTTGAGTAGAATATGATGTTGATATGATAGCAGTTGGTTTTGGACAGCGTGAGATATGCTTGACATCCAACGCAAAGTAGAGGTCATAACGGGTCATTCCCACAGGGATCTGAACCCGGAAGAGTATTTGGAACGGTCTGAATTATATTCAAGTTAATGAAGTCTGCTACTATTCCAATGTACTGCAGCAGATATCATTTTGGTGCGTCAATGTGTCAAATAACCAAAAATCATGCATTCTATCATGATCATTACTGGGGAAAAAAATAGTTTTTGATGCGATATGGAGAGAGTGAGGTGTGAAATCTGGAGGAAAATGACATATATTGCTTCCATTTTGGCCCGCAGCTGCTCGATAATTGGTGGCACATTATGTTGCCTGTGTTATTAAGGTTGTTTCAGGAAGTTCTAATATCATTATTCTGGGATCTCTTAGGAATGGGTCTGCATGTCCTTGCTTCAAATTTCAGTCTGCTCCCTCTTTCTAAAAAGAAAAAGTAATTTATCTGAACCAGATCCAAACACTTGAAACCATTAAGACCCTGACTGTGAAGATAATTGGACAATTTATTTGGAGTGTAGCTTGTTTGATGAAAGTACAGAATATCTTTATATACTTTTCTTTTTTCCTTTACATAAAATGTACAAGGTGAGTCTGTATGTCAGTATTTGTGTATTGGTGCAGAAGTACATCGTTTCTAAACATGTCACACTTTTATCAAATGCATCTCAATGCAAATGTTATTTCTGTGTATAGTGACTAACTAACTTGGTTGAAAAAGAGACCTGGCAAGTGATCATAAGATCCTAAGTAATTTGCTCTTTTATTCCAGTTGGAGGAAGAGGTTTTTAGCACTATATAAACAGTGGTTTATTCAGTTTTTAAGATATGTAATCTTTTAAAGGGTTATGTTGATTTATATTAGAATAAAGTGTTCGGAGAGCGCAAGACTCCTTAGCATTCATAGCTTTGTGTCATTTATGTTGCAATGTCCATGGTGCTGAAGGAGATATTGAATACACTTTTCATATCATTTTGCACATTTAACTCTGTGAGTCATCTTATTTATTAAAGGTCCCATGTCATGGCCATTTCTACTGATCATAATTCCATTGTTGAGGTCTACTAGATTTAAATTGTGCAATTTTCCAAAATTACATTGGTTTTCTCATACAGCATCTCTGTAAACTACGTGCATTCACTCTCTGTCCTAAAGGGGTTGTTTGAGCTCCTGCCCCCTACCCCCCTGTACATTACATTACATTACATTGCATTTAGCTGATGCTTTTATCCAAAGCGACTTACAATAAGTACATTCGACCAGGAAGATACAACCTTGAAGAAAACAGAAACATATTACATCAGGTTTCATAGAGCCAAACATTTCAAGTGCTACTCAACTGGCTATAGATAAGCCAGTCCTTTATTAGTATATAAGTGCTTTGTTAGCAGTTCTTTGTTAGAAAATTGTGAGCCCAGTGTGCTCTGCTTGGTCGGGACATTGCGAGCTCGTTCCTGCTCCGAGGAGCGGACAGGTTTCCGGGTCGGCGATACAGCGAGAACAAGCTAAACTCATCCTGAGAACACACAAATACTCACAGCCAAAGTAAAAACAATAAGTGTGGCTTGATATTGAGTAAGAAAAAGGTTTATAATGCTGTGAGCATGGGTCTGCGGAGAGCATTTCTCCGCGATCCCAACTCGTCTATTACCAACGTTCAGAGAGCTCTATGCAAGTCAATGGGGACTCCCTGTTAGTTAGCCAAGGGATCCTGGTGTGTGAGGTGCTCCGCGGATTGGTCCATTTGGGCCAATCCGGTCATTTGTTGTTGATTTGGGAATACGTCACAGAACCCAGAAAGCAAACAACGGGAAATGAGAAATCTCCAACGAGGCGTTTTGGGGCAGCATAGACAGGTCTTTTCTGTTGCAAATTCCCCTTGTTTTCCTTGATCTGCGTTATATCGTTCGTGTTTTAGTCAGGCACATTTAGGGATAGTTAAAGTAGCTCAGCTGCGGGTGCTCGAGCTGTTTGCACCTATGGTTTGCACCTGTGGTTTGCACCTTGCACCATAGTTTGCACCTGCACTATGGTTTGCTCATGACAGGACATTATTGCGGTCGCATCGTCACATGCATAATTACCATCGTCACAGAGAGAATGCGTTCGTGAAGAATGTGAGCATTTAGTGTTGGTAATGTTATAAGATTGTATGCATAGTGTCCTGCTGAGTCAGTGTGCTAATGAGTCTATTGATGTTCCGTTTTTAGCTGATATGTTGTTCAGAAATGGAGCTAATGCTAGCTAGTTAGCTAAGTTAAGCTATTCAGTGATAGTGTTTGGATGAGATACTAACTTAGCCTTTATTAGCCATGTGTGTGTTTGCAACGTGTCTAATGTTTTTTTTGCAACAATTAGTATTGCTGTTGCTTATTATTAATAACCAGAGTCTGGTTAGTTATTGTAATGTGAACCTTATTTCTATTTCTGTGTATTTTGCAGAAACCATTCATTCTCTACTCTACGTTGTCATTATCCTTATCATCATCCTTATCAAACCCATTCGACATCCTGTATATGATTCCACATCAAACATGATGTATTCTGTATTGATGATCAGAACCAAGCTAATATAAAGTCCAACGACTCACTGTACTTCCTGTCTCCGTGTCAACTCTCTAACCGGAGTGCTGTTTTGGATAAAGCGGCTCCAGCACAAACATCACAACACACATAAGATTCCCCAATAGTTAGAGTTGTACTCGCTACAGGGTGTACTTTGAGGGTTTTTGACTCTGCAGACCGTTCACATGCATAAAAACCTTCATAACACACAAGGGGACGGGTAATAACCGGAAAAGCATGACATGGGACCTTTTTAAAAGAACATCTGTCACAAAGTGTGAGTGTTAGAGACGACAGAAATAAATGTATTTGACTTGAAATGGTTTAGACTGAATGTAAAACAGTCGACCGCTTTATGATTTATGTCCAGAAAGTAAACTTTGATTTAGCTGCTGCATGAAGAAAACTTAAATTTGTATTAAACATAGAATAAGACAGTAATGGTTTCTCCATTTGATGAAAAAGCATGTAATATATTGTGAGGTTGAATGTCATTCTGCCATCATTTCTGCATTAGACTCACTGTGTGACAAACACACATTTATATAAATAGAGAATATACCATCACAAGTGACATTTCAGTCGTGGTAGATTAGTTGAGGAGTGGGAGAAAGACAATCAGGACACAAAATGTGCAGACCAGTTGATGGTGTTCGTGATAATTGGTTCTTCAAAAATAACTTTATCCTCCTTGTATTGGGAAGGAGTCTGTTACTAAGAACGTCTTTAGTAATGATGCTTCTGTTAACACGTATTAACCTTAAAAAGGTTTGTGACATTTTACATAATTTACAACCATCTTAGCCTGAAGATGATTTTGGACAACAAGTCCATGTTTTAACAACGTGAGTCTGAACAACGTTAGTGTCTATAATGCTTCTGGAGCCTACATTTGTGCATCTATTCTTGTCTTTGTACATTTCTCTTACACATAGCCAGAACTCAAGCAGTCTGCAAGTCTGTGTTTGAGGTCAAAGGTCAGACCACTGCAAGGCAGAAGGGAAATTATTTTTCCAGTACATTTACAGCAAGAGGAGCTCATAGTCAGAATGTTTTCAGTTACTCAATTATGAAATGTTCACACTTTTTTATGAACATAGTACAAGCATATACAAGCTTGGAATGTCACCACATTGTAGATATTGTCACATAATGAACCTTTGTGCAACTATCTTAGTATAATAACACTTTCTTTTGGCATGCTGCATAAAACTAAAGCCTTATTTGTAATAGCTAAATCTATGCCGCATGCGACCTGAATAAAGTCCCACCACAATATCCTAGAAATTCAGATGTGTCACTTAAAAAGGACAATTCTCACAAAAGCTCTATTTATTTTCACTTTTCAAAGTTACTTCTGCTATTTCACTTCAAACAATAGTATATTGTAAGTGACCTCTCCATATAATAATGATGGTATAGGTGAATTATTGTTTACCTAAATATGTTTTGAGAAGTCCTGTCTGTCAGAATCATCGACATCAGTGTAAATCAGTGCTTGTTTTGAGCAGATGAGAGAACTAGCAAAGTTCCCTCAGGAAGCTTTGGTTTTGAGAAGTAAAAAAGTTTGTTTCTCTTTCAGTTGACAGTCTGTTGCTGCTCAAACCATTGTGATTACAACCAGAAGTACTAAGATCATTTATCATTAGGGAAGCCTTGTGTGAAAAATATTCTTAAAAGTCTCCCAGTGAGTGTGTAGCTTACTGACATGCTCTCAGTTTATGAGTTATTATCCCAACTCATGTCAGAGCATCTGCAGGAGGGATACATTTGTTGCTAAGCAACAGCTAAAGCTCGCAGATTGCCCACTACAGTCATGTTCAAAATGTGGTTTACTTCCTGGCTTTGGGGCTCTTTGTTATGCTACAAATGATATGAAATGTAAAAGAGTTATTCTATCTGCTTTTACAAAAACATAAATTAAATACAAATAAAAGACTGAAATTAACTGCTGTTATCAAACATAATTGACATTTGCTCAGATGTTTGATTTAGTTTCTCTAGATTGTGTCAGTAACACATATTTTGTTTATTGCTTTCAACACATACACCTTTTATTTCCATGTGACATCTGTCAAACAAGCATATTAAAGATGTATCTTTTTAAGTAATCCGGAGGTAGCAATAGTAGTGTGAATAAAATCTAGCTAGCACTAACATTTAACCAATTCTAATAAACCTATACCATGAGGATTATTCAGCCAAACACTCTGTACTTGTTTCAGGTACTTACAAAAACACAATATATTTAAATGTAAATCTAAGTGGGCTAAATGGACACCCAGATAAACAAATAAAGAATTCAATGTTCTAAGAAAATTAGGGCAGAAACAGATGAGTGAAATGGGCACATGTTTGAGCGAGGTAAATGCTTAGTTTTTGCAGCAAATGTTTTCATGGTGGATGGTATTAAAGAGAGGGGGGAGAATCAAACTGATATTTAGCCCCTACTGGCTTTTTTCCCCTCCTGCTTTTGTTTTATGCAGGGCTCTTTTTACCACATGGTAGTGACAGATTGTTTGAGCTGAAAGGAAAAGCCATTCGAAGCTAATTAAGCAGCCATTCCAGGCTCTATTCGCAGGCAGGAGGGAGAGCAGCACAGGCATTTGTCAGCGCCGTACCCAACGTGGGTTTAATTGACAACCCGAGCTCCTGACTGACAGCTCTTCCACCCTGAGCCAATCGTAGGCCGCGCAGGAAGACAGCTGCGACCCCATTGGATAGAACGCAGTGAAGAGGGCGGGAGAGGACCCACGTGGGGGCCGGGCACAGTGAGCCATTCTTGATAGGCTAACGTGTTGTAGTCTACCTAGAGCTGCTGATAGGGAAGCTTGTAGATGCTTGAGGTCTCGTTAGAAATAGGTCGATCAATTCAAGTCACTCAAAGGACACTCTGCTGTAGATTAAGCTGTATTCACATATCCTGTTGCTATTGGGGTCTTGAAATAATTTTGATCAGTTTTCTATTTTTTGGCATTACTTATTTCTTTTTTTCTGTTTCTGTGCTTCTCTTGATTTGAGAGCATAATGTGTTAAAGATACACAATGCTTGTTAATGGTCGGACTATAATTCTAACACAACATAAGTACTACACCACATCTACTGCATTGTGATTTTTTTTGTATTAAAATGGTGAATTATGTATTTGGTTATGGGGTTATTTTCTTGTTTATATCTGCATATACTGTTTGAAACGGCCTAGTTTTTATTTATAAAGCTCTCAGGTAAATATTTGAAGCGTAACACTCTGAAACAGCAATAGAAGGCAAGGATATATAATAAATTACTGCCTTTTGTTTTGAACAAGTTGTTGAACGCACTGAATGTCACTTCAAATCCAAAATGGCGAACATGTGAGGTCACACACCGCAGCCCAATCAGAAGGCAGGTGCACTGGGCACCCCACGTGGGGGATACCGTGCTGGGATTGGCCACCTTGGCTAAACTCCTCTCGGAGCACCTGATTGGTCAGAGCAGGGCCCTCTCTCGGCAGTCGGGTCCTCGTGTCAGTGCACAGTCTGTGTGTGGTACAGCGCGCGGCGGAGGAACTGGGTATGCCCAACAGCAAGCTCGTGGTATATTTCACAACGGTCGACATTAGGAAAAAAACAGTTTACTCGCCAAAAAAATAATCTTTGGACTTACTGGAAGATTCGTGTACTACTACTGGATGTAATATTGTTCAAAGTTGTATGCCGTCAACAACTCGTCCCGAAACCGAGGGGTTTCCAGCGACCGACCGGACGGAGAGACGTTCTCCGCCTCGGGATCACCGGGGTTTTAAAGGACTCTCCAGGGGCAAAGAAGTGCACGAATAACAGAAACTGCGACGGAAATCTTCCGCCTTTATCTCTCCGTGCTTACGACTTTAAGAGAAGGATATTACGCTTTTTGTGTCTGGATACTATTATTGGTTACCTGTGCAGAAGAGAGGGGAGGAATCAGCCCAGACAAAGGTAAAAAGGGCGACATGAAGAGAGCCGCTAACAAGGCGGGAGGTGGTGGCGGTGTGGCTTCATGGCAGCCGACTTTGAAAGCTCCTTGTTTTCAGATTTTCTTTTTTTCCCGGACCACCAAAACAACCCCGTTGTGTGTGTTCTTGTTTCATTTTGTGGAAGCCAACTCGTTAGATTCACGAGTAATACAAAGCCACCATGTCGTTAAGGTTGTGATCCAAAGTATGAACTTTGGGATTTATTTGATACATCGGATCAGACGCATTGTGCTTGTGTTTCCCTCTGTAATGCAAAATTAGGCGAATCATGTTGATTATTGACAGGAAATGTATGAAAAGAAAAACATGTTAATACCAAATTGACGAAAAACACATTTTAGGCTTATTTGGTCAAGGAGTAGATAATAAACCGGTTACTTTCTTAAAGCTTCAATTCCTGTCGAGTTACAAGGTGCTATGGTTGTTTGATGCGAAAGTGATCCAGCGCCTCAGCTGTGCCTCGTTTTCTGTTTGTATAGGTACAAAGGAGAGGCCGACGAGGTGATCCATCCAGCGGTCTAAGTGTGTGCCTCGTAGCCGAGAACAGGGCTTTGTCCGCCGCCATCCTGCGTTAACAGGGGAGGGGGTGGCGGTGATTTACCGCACCTTCACAGGATTAAGGAAAGAGCGAAAACACACCGAATTCCCTTGAGTGAAGGACACGACATGTATCCACAAGGCCGGCATCCGGTAAGTATTTTTTTATTTTGTCACTGTGTGTAAATTGCAAATACACCGCCCTTCAAAGTAGCCTAATTAGCTCGTCAGACTGGTGCTGCCGATCCACACCTTACTATTTATGGTCTTCATCGGTGCTGCTGCTGAGGCGCTGCTCGCTGCCAGCAGAGAAACTGGGATATCGTGTTTATTGGCGATAAGATCAGAGCTTTTTGTTGAAGTCAGGAAAGTAGATCATCACCCCTGCTGTAATCTGACTTCATTCCACAGTGCAGTTTCTGTAGTCACATGTTAACACTGCTAAGAGGGACATTTTTTGTGTGCAACACACCACAGGTTTATGTATGTGTTATCCCTTCTTTATCATCCTACCATGTACTTTTGAGGATGGATGACGTGATCCTCGGTGCACATGTTGTTACTCTGCAGGGAAATGTGAGGGCAAACCATCAGATAGAAGAAGAAAAAAACTGTTCACCAAGACAGAAGAGTGGGCGGATATGGCAAGATGACACTATTATCTGTACTGTGATGGAGTTATTTACACCTGCGCTCTCTGCAATCTTGCACCTTTCAGGCACCTCACCAGCCAGGGCAGCCTGGCTTCAAGTTCACAGTTGCAGAGTCCTGCGACCGGATCAAAGACGAGTTTCAGTTCCTTCAGGCCCAGTACCACAGGTAATGACTAGCACACTGTATCATCATTGGCTTCCTGGAAAGAATAGGATGAGGAAGCTGTGTCTGTCTTGTTCCATTTGTGTAACTCAACACACTGATGTTACAAATATCTGTTCAGACATGTTAACTTAGCATAACATACACAAATGAATGCATACATCCAACTTTCCATAACGGTACATTTCATTTCTCTCTTCTTGAAGTCTGAAAGTGGAGTACGACAAACTGGCAAATGAAAAGACAGAGATGCAGCGCCACTACGTCATGGTAAGGGCAGCCTTCGTAAAGCTCTGAATGTGATTTAGTGCCGTGTCCTCCCTTTAGCCTCAGGTGAACACTCACAGGTGTTGCAGCCCTGTGTTTTGCAGAGGCCATGTTAGCATTTGTCCCTGCTTGGTGTTGTTGCCTCACGCCAGTGTTTTCATTGGATAAGAAGGCACATTGTAGGTGTGGGGGGTTGAAACTAGCAGGGGTCAAATGTCCAACTATTGATTGTTGGGTGTGACGACCCCCCTCTATGGCCCTGGGGTACTCTTTATGACCCTGCACACCCCCTCCCTAATGCACCCACCATGACCCACTGGGGGTTAATGACTGGTCTGCTGGCTTTGTGCATGAATCAGAGGGTATCCTGTATTTCTTTTTACTTCCTTACTGACCCACGGTGAACCCTGGGGTCATTGAGACACTTTGGACACACCCAAGGGTTTGAGAGATATGGGGAGAACAATCATAAAGATAATAGACTATTCGTAGGGCAAAGTGCTGTCGTTAGAATCAACATCATATACATGAAAACATTTAAAATTATAGATATCACAAGTCTTATCACTAATGTCGTCAACAAAAGGAAATATCAGCAACTTTTTGAGACCTCATAATAACTTTTCTTTAAATGAGAAATGTCATTCATTCTAGCTCATCAAAGGTGAAGAGAAGCAGATTTGCTTAGTCCTTAAATGACAGTTAACTCATTTCTGTTGGGTTCTGAAATGATGGTCTAACAAAACAAGACCTTTGAAGACACCATATTGGATTTTGAGAAATGTGACATTTCATTTTTGTTTTTAAATCTTTTAGGATCTTTTTAAAACTTCTGCATTGTGTACGTGGGAAAAGAACAATCTTTATCTGGCGAGTGTTGTAACTTAGCCCTCTCTCAGTTTGTCTATGTATGTACATGCTTATCTTGTTTGTACATAAAAGGAATGACATAAACCAAACGCAGCAGTACGTTTGTTAAATATTATTTTCCCTGCGAGTAACCAGAAGGTGGTGGGAGTAGCTATAATAAATGGAGGCTGTTAGATAAACAACACTGACTGGGCTTTAGTTTGTATCTGTTGGTGGGCTCACAAGGTTTTGCCAATCATCAGCAGATAATGCCGTTTTGGATGAGTGTCTCTGAAGCCGCAGGCAGGCAGTGCCCAGTAGAAGCTGGTGACACAGTCTGTCAGCTGTGGTTGCACAAAGAACATGAAGTTGTCATCCTCTGTGGTAAATGTCACTATGTTTTTAATAGCTCACGCCTCGTGCTGCAACAAGTATTCGACTTGTCTCCTTTATTGTTCTGGCGCCTTAGAGGATGGATAAAAATGTCAAACCAGTCACCACAATCTCCCTTTTTACGAGCAGATTCCTATTCCTCAGTAACTAAAAAGAAGTTGCTTGGGATTCCTATTTAGTTGACTGCAATTAAGAAATGTAGATATCAAGGATGGCATAATGTCCTTTGTTTACTTGAATGTACAAATGAAAAATGCATCTTGGTAAAGTATTTGAAGAAAATGGTTCTGCTTTCTTTCTTATGTATTAATGTTTTATATTCTCCTTTTTCTTTTTACAGTACTATGAGATGTCCTATGGGCTCAACATTGAGATGCACAAACAGGTATGTAGCCATATCAGGGAGGCTCTGTGTGCAGCCTAAACACTGATGTTGTTCCCCTTAGTGATCGAGGAATATAAACACGCATACCTGCCTTTACTTTCTACCCTTAAATGGCTTTCGGACGCATACACACACTGGCTTCCCGTAGTGAAAATGCTGACAGGCTAAACAACACGTTGGGCACGCTGCCTGATGTGGATGCTTTGATAAGATTAAAGCAAAGTATTTGGCAGGCCGTCTTGAGAGGATGTGTTTTTGTCTGGGTTGTCCTTCTGAATGTGTGTGTGTGCACATATGCCTGCTCTATTCTGTGTGTGTCTCCCCAGTGCCAGGCGGGCTAAAAGCTCATTAGTTCAGCTGCCACCCAGCACTGGGCATCCTGCTGCAGTGGAAAGACTTCTCCAGATAAATAGGGCAACAATATCTGCAGTTTCCTCCACACCTCCCAAGCAGCCATTCCAGTTGTCTGGGGGTTCAGACATGTTAAAATCATCTTCTCATCGAAGCGGTGACCGCGTTTCACATCACTCTTCTTTATTGTTTTGATCTTTGGCCTGTCATGTCCAGAGTTATGGAGGCATGTTGGTTTAGTGTTTGTAGAAAGCCTCGCTCAGCCCAGATCTTAGGTCAGCTAGAAGCCCTGCATGCTGCTGAAGTGTCCCTCAGCACAAGCTTCATCGATCATGCTTTTCTGTCAGCTCTGATATTTCTCTGGATAGAAAAGAAGTGTCGTCTTTATTCTCTTTTTGATGCGTTTTTGTTTTGTCTGGTGCTTAACATCTTTACGTCTTCCAACACTATGTTGGAAATGAGTTTTCTCGCTTAATTTGTTTTTGTATGGCGAAAAACAATTAAATGAGCAACAATTGGAAAGAAAATGAATGAAGGGGACATTTTGATAAGTCAGCTATTCAATCAAAAGAGTGTTTTTATTGCATTATAAATGATATCTCAGTCTTTCCAACAAAACAAGCTCTCTGTGATGAGCATATGGACTATTCTACTCAGTTTATGGATAAAACCATCGGAAATTGAGAAACGCATCTTGAAACAGTTGTTATGTCCAGCCCACGGCTTGCATTGAGACTTATATCATCCTCAATGCTCTTCAGAAGTCAGATTACCCCTTCAAACAACACTGCAAAACAACTCTGTTTAGCTAAAGATCTGCCCCCAGGCCTTTTAGTCAGCCATGTGAAACCTACATTTTCTTTTCTATTAAGATACATTAGCATAATCTTTTATTCAACCGACTTTAAAAGAGGAAAAAGATTAACCGTCATCTCAAGATGCTCCTCTTTTATCTTTCTCCACTTACATTTTCTCTGATTCTGTCTTGCCTTCTGTTTCCCTCAGTCACCTTTGCCTCCTCCATTCTCCTTTTTCCACCTCCGTCTCGTGCCCTTGTGTCTTTTCATTGCTTCCCCCTCCTCTGTGTGCACCCCTACCCCAACCATGTGATGTGAATGATGGCCCTTGTGTCATTAGCTGTGTGATATGATGTATGAGAGTGGGAGTCTGTCAGAGGGGGGGAAAGGGAGACGGGGAGAGGTGGGGTGGAGGCTTCATGGCTCTCAGATCCAGAAGGTTAATGGCATCAGTGGGAGGGTGGCACACTGCACAATTCATCAGGTGCAGACGTTTCTTGTAGGCGTGTGTGTGTGTGCTAACTAGCTGTTATAGCCCCCCCCATTCTTGAGCGTTTTCTGTCAGGCACTTATCACCAACAAGAAGGTTGCAGGAGGGGGTGGAGCTGGTGGTTGTGGGTGGATGCTGGTGGCAGTGGACAAAACAAAGGGGGATGGAAACAGGAAAGGAGTGAGAGGCTTCAGGGTAAATGGGTTAATCGACTGCTCCTCTCCTGTGCATCTCCTTTGTTTATCAATAAGCCCGGTGGAGTCGGCGGAGCACTCTGAATAATGCATGATTCCTGCCACCTCCTTTACTCTCCCTCCCTTCTCCCCCCTCCCTGGTGAGCCAGTGTTTGTGATGACATCAGCGAGAGGTAAACAGACAGCCCTTAGCTGTCCCTGTTATTGAGAGGGAGGAAGGGGGGCTGGATTATTAGATGCAGCCCGGCACATTACTTTGCTCGTGTTGGGAGATGTATTACAGAGGGGGAAAAAGCCCTGATAAAGTCAGTTTGTGTTGTTATCGCCTCAAAGCTGGATTAAAAAGCAGAGGGGGTCTGCACAAACGACACACACATACATACATTCTCATACCCCTGACATGGTGACAGTAGTTGTGTCTCTGCACACAAACACACCGTAATTGAAGTTGGGACAGATACACAATGTCCCCTACACTGTGTGTCTGCTGAACGGTTGCTAGCGTAGGGATCTGTGCGGTTGCCGGGGGGTAATTTGTTTTGACAGTGTCTCTTATGATGGCAAAGAGTGCAGGGTGGAGGTAATCACCCTCGCTTGCTGTCAATAAGTGATTTTAATTAGCGCAGCTCATTAGGCTGCCTCAGCAACATGCCCTGCTGACTTTGTGGTGCGGCCTGCTTTGTTTTTCACTTCCTCTGTTCTCTGTTGTGGTCCATGTTTATCTTTTGGTACGCTTGCCTTCCTTTTGATTTCACTTCTCTCTTTGGGTGAATTGAAAGCAAAAGGAACATAAATGGAAGAATTAACCATCAACAGATTTTATACCATAATATTCTTCTTGGCTGATTACTTTTGTTGCACCTTAGGTAGCCATTTTGTGTGCATGCTGTATGTATCCATTTCCTCACTTGTTGAGTGAATGAGGGAAACGAATAAAGTGCTTTATCAAGAGAGTCGTGTCCGTTTCCTCGATGGAGGAAGAGGGTGAGCGGAGGAGCAGAGGGAGGGAGAAAATGAATAATTTATACAGGATTCCTGGAATTGTTTGCCAAGGTGATGATTGCCGACCTGTCTGTAAGCCAAAGCAAACTGAGGACGGGAACTCACACACTCTCTCAAGGGAGCCTGACGAGGTTATTGCAGGCTGTGAGAAATGCTTTATTTTGATAGCCAGACTAGAAGGGCTGGTAAAACATTGTGACACCATTAGTGTGAGATTGTGTACACTCAACCTGGTTCTGTGTGTTAGTGTTGATGTTGTTGAATGTGGAAACAAATAGGTTGTTTGTGTCTGTACACATAAACTGCATAATTCAAAATGAAGTCCATCAAAAATATTGTTCACATGATACGAAACCAGACGTAATCTGCTGAAATAAGCTCATTGCCATATGCTCCACTGCAGAAACCGATGTCACTTCAGTTTCGTGTGTATGAGCTCAAAATAGAATGACATGCAAAATATTCTTCATGCATTTGTAATTTGTAACGAACAAGATACCTCTAAGTGCCTCTTTCTTCCTCTGCTCTGACTGAGAAGATATTTCCCTAACAGCCCTGCCCTCCACCACCACCACCATCATATGCCACTTGGTTTCTTTGCCAATTGAATCCTCGTCAGAGACTCTGCTCTCCACTTGGGGGCTAATGCCTGCAGCGACAAACAGCCAAATGGCTTTCAATGCACCATTGACAGAGGGAAGCAACGGAGAGATATCCTCTCCAAGCTCTGGTGCTACTAGACAACCCTGAGTACCTGTAATTGTGGAGCTGCAGTGAAAAGCTTCTGCTGGCTCAAAGGCTTCTGTTTTCAGTGGCTTTAAGTGACAATAACTCTTTCCAGGTCCTTTCTCTGCCACTAAAAGCACTGTGGAAAATGGTGCCTCCAGAGTAAAGAGGGAGTCATTTAAGAGGCTGCGTGTCATTGGATGTGATGTGTTATGAGTATATTTTCTCTGCCAAATGGCTGTGAAAAGGTTGTGTAAATAAGCCATGTGCCCATTTGCCCTCCCTAACAAGTGTGAACCCCATCTGCTGAGACTCAATTTGAAAAGGAAGGACTAGATGTAGCCGATAAAGGCAGCGCTGCAGGTGGGCGGTTGTGCTTGCCCTCACATTCTCCGTAATTTTAGCTGAGTAAAACGTACGGCAGCAATAATTAAGCCACATAAATAAATGTGGCTTAATTAATTACAAAATATGACTCCAAAGTAATATTTTGACTGCAGTGAATTTGAGAGGAAGCAAAGGGTTTGGGAACATTTAAGCTGGAACACGGTGAACCCAGCTCAGCATGATCTCAGCTCTCAGAGCACCTGTGCCCCGAGTGCACCTGAATACTATGAATGTTGTTGGCTCCCAATGGTGGCTCTGGAGTGCTGATTTGCTCTGAACAAATGGATGCCTTTCTTTGTGAATCGGTTTGCGGTGAGGGTTTGTAATGTCGCTGCTCTAATAGCCGAGTGTATCAGCATACCGCTGTTTCCTACAAGCCCCATGTTGCTCCCCTTGCAGCCATTTCAGAGAAGTGGTGTGATGCTGAAACACTCTAATCCTACTGTGTGTCATTGTATCCAGCCCCCGCTAATGATGATGGTTTATGAGTCTCCACAGAGCTCTCTCCCTCTCTCTCTCTATGTCAGCCCTCTCCCCCAGTGCACCCCCTCTCCCCACCTCCCCACTCCCAGTTATCCCTCATTAATTTCCCGTGCCGATCAGATCGACAGGCCGAAAATTCAATTTAATGACCTGCCTCTTTGCTGCGCCTAATATGATTTTACAGGCTGTTCTGGTCAGGGCCCCAGCCCAATTTACATAACGATCTGCCGTGCCAGATAGCGTTGCCCCAGCAACAGAAGAGGGGGAAGAGGAGAAAGGGGGGAGGGCACAGAGTAGTGGAGATTAACAGGGAGGGGTGTGAAGGAGTGTTTGGAGGGAGGGGGAGGCTGGGTGGAGAGAAAGCAGTGCGTCTGAGGTCAGACAGGAGGTTGTGAGATAATTCCTGACAGGCCAGCTAAGGTCTGTCCCCCTCCTCTTCCCCGTCTCCCCTCCTCCCAAATGAAAAGAGCTGTGCAAAAGGCCACCGGCATCTCCTGTCTCCCCTTTCCCACCTTCTCCCCCCTTTTCCACCTTCTCCCCATTCTCCCCCCCTCCCCCTGTAGCAGTCAAAGGAGGTTAAGGGAGAAAATGAGTGGAATGCAGCAGCGTATAAAACAGCGGGAAGGACCTCTTCACCCCCACACACCTGCTGGGCCTCCACCCCTAGTCTCTCACAATCAATTAGTTCACCTCCCCCGGTTCAGTCAAACTACATTACCTTAGTGTCAAATCAGAGCGTTTCACTTCGCCATTCATCACCCCCTTACACTGCCCACCCCTTACCCTTTATTCTCCTTTTGTTTTCCTCTCCTTCCTCCTCCTCATCCTTACTCTGTGAAAAGTACAGCTTTAAAAAAAGGAAATGGGTTTGGGCAAAATGTCTTGGGACCTTCAAGTGCGGCATATCCATTTGTCCAAATGCAGCGCTGTAAAGTGCTCTATGTCCACCGAGCGCTGCAGTATCATCTTACTCTCCCAGCTAATATTCTGTGGTCGATACCAAAGATGCCTCTGATAGATGGGACCGGAGAGTTAACCTGTCTGCCTCAGCTGGCCCCACCCCCCTCTCTGTGGAGCGTAATTATGAGGTATGGCCCTCGTTACGGCCTCTCCAGCCAGATGCTATTAGCATATTTCAGCCTCCTAATGAAATAAGGCCTGAGTATAATGGAGGCAGGAGAGAGGGCAAAGTACATTTGTTCAAAGGCGGTCCCAATTTAGTTAAGAAATGCAGGCTCTATCCAGATGGACGTTGCAAACATTTGTGTGTGTGTGTGTGTGCCCAGATGCACACCCTTTTGTTTTATAGATAGTTGTACAACTTGATTAAAGTGTTGCCTGTAGCATGCGGCATGCTGAAAGACTCTCATTCTAACATTGTCTCTCTTCTCTCCTGTAGACTGAGATTGCGAAACGTCTCAATGCAATCCTGGCTCAGATCATGCCGTTCTTGTCACAAGAGGTGAGTGTCACTTCAGCTCGCAGCATTTTAAGAGTGAGAATCATTTCATCTACAATGCAGGGTAACTGAACAGGAGATTTGGGAGGTTGGCTTTCGTGCAGGCGTCTGTCAATGGGATGTATAGGAATGAAGAGGCATCTCATGTATTACAAGACATGCGTTCATTGTGTAAACGGAGTACAGGTTGTAAGCAATTGTATACACCTTGAATAGTAAACTGAATTGATGGTTTTAGCGGCACAACCCTGCTGACTTCTGCCATTTCATAATAACTTTCTTAAAATAAAAATAAGCAAAGTACTTGAATCTCTTTGAAAATATGCAGGAAACTTTAAAACAAGCCTTCAAATATCTTTAGGGAGCTAAACTCAGCTGTCCTATTCTCCTGTCAACAGATTTCAGTTGAACTTGTTTTATTAGTTTCTCACGGTAGGTATGGCACAGTTACTCTAGCTGTCACTCTCATATATTATTCCAGCTGTTACAAACACTCCAATGAATGGAAAGTGCCTCAGGGATGCAACACTTTTCTGCCAACTTTTGATGGTTGATATATCCTTGATTAAACTCTTGACAGTAGTGGATGGATCATTGGTTTATCATTAACGTCCCTTGTTGTAATGTATCATTTAGTAACTGCTATGCCTTTTTATGCAACTGTTTGGATTTGAATAAGATATAGGATTATTAAGGGCTTTTTTTCACCGTAACAGTTTGTACTCGTGTAAGTATACCATCAGTACAGGCCGGGATATGTGCTTTTATAAGTCTTTATCTAATAAATCCTCGTCCTTCAGGATCTAATCTCTGTGTTTACGTGTCTTGCAGCACCAGCAGCAGGTGGCTCAGGCTGTTGAGCGAGCCAAGCAGGTGACCATGACCGAGCTGAATGCGATCATCGGGGTACGTGGACTTCCCAATCTGCCTCTGACTGTGTGTATATCCCCTTTTCTTACTTCATTTGACCTGAGGCCAGGGGCAAAACTGCACATATAGAGAGGCTCGGACCTCCAGTTCAGACGTATGGACTGTTTGAATGTGCCACTTTATTGCTTTCAGGTTTATTTCACATTTATACGCTTCAGTTGAAGCGTTGCATGTCAAGGATAAACACAGAAAGGGTAATGGATTCAGGGGGAACATAGGGGTGCAAACAGCATAAGTGTAGCCTAGTGTATTAATCTGCAACCCTTTACTTCCTCCAGTGTGGTGCATTTCAATGTTCGGTCTGAATAGAAACTGGCAGTACTATATACCTCTTCACTTGTGCAGCCTTGCCCCTGTCTTCCGCGGTGTATTATGTTTTGACTTGCAATGCAATGTTTGCTATAGTGCACTATGGTCTTCACTGCTGTAATGCCTCTGATTGTTGGTTAACCATGACCTGTCATGACATGACGCAGGGAGCAGTTTCAGCAGCAGCTGTGCTCTGATTTGCTCAGGCAGAGTCAAAGGACATCTGATACAGAAACACAGACCAGGCTGAGATCAGATCACCAGGTTTCTCAGATTTCACTTTGGCTGCACTTTAATTTTTGATAAAAGGTTTCAGCCAACAGGCTTACCCCTACCTCTGACCCGGCAGCAGGAGGAATTAAAGTGGTCAGAGTGGGATAAGCAATGTGATCGTAACAGAGATTTACAGCAGTGTGGACATAGCAGGTACTGAGCTTTTGTCAGGTCGAGTGGGTGAAAGACTTAGGCTGTTCAAGGAGCGCACACTGCTAACCTTGTATTTACACCATAGAAATAGCCTGAACTAGCTACTTCTGTTTTTGCTAGAGCTGCAGCCAAAGATTATTTTCATTGAATATTCTGTTCATTTGATAAATAAGTAAATAATGTAATACTATTAAGACAAAAATGACAAATGCCCATCACTGCTTTTCCCCCACCCACAGTCCAATAGCTTATTGTCACATAAGTCACATAAAATAATAATAATAATAACAACACATGGGATTTGTATAGCGCTTTTCCTAATGCTCAAAGACACATGCTGCACATCCTCTCTTCTACAGAGCTGAAATCTATATTTTGTGTACACATTGTCTGCTCCAGTCTATTTCTCAGTAGGTTTTTAGGATCTTGGAAAACCTTTGGGCTTTTAACTTGTTGTTTTTCCTTGTGATCATATTAAAAGTACATTTTCTTACGTTTGATTTAATTGAGAGCATCTGCAGCGATCTAAACTTTAATAGAGGAAAGGAGTGCACTTTAAAAATCAATAACTGACCTTTTTATCGTAGCCACAACCCTTTACACACAAAATCCAATCTGGCCAAGTTTTGTAGTGATCTTGTCTTCCACATGCTTTTATTTGAAAAACGATCAGCCGAGCTGCTTTCTTATAGCCATCTTGGACGCAGATGGATAGCTGACCCTTTTGATTAGCCCTATGTAGTTAGAGGTTAGTCAGCGGTTAGCTGCTCCCACTGGTCGGGGGTCAAGTCTAATGAGAGGCAGATATCGAAATTCGATTAGAGTAAATGAGCCAGGAGCACAACCCCCAGTTTTCAAGGTAATTATTTCCTGTTTCCTTTTCCTTTTTTTTTTCAACCCGCTTTGTGAATCAACGGGAGTGACCCTGCCTTCATTAAGGGGGGCAGGGCCACACACACTCACACACACAGGAAAACAGAGTTTAATTATAGGGGCGCAGACATGGCAGGTGATCAATCTCCATGTCCCCGCACTGTGAGAGAGGCAGTGCTGCTGTGCTGTTTGTGTCATTAAAGTCTCAGGGATATCCAGAGAGCACCAGACTCAGCAGCTAGAGCAGACATTAGGCACACACACACACACACACACACACACACACACACACACACACACACACACACACACACACACACACACACACACACACACACAGTAAATGTTTGTGATGCAATTCAAACATTATTTTGAAGTCCCCCAAAACACACATCTATAAAAAAATATTTTAGCTGAAGGTTGAATGAAGTGAGCAATATGAAGACTTGGAGTTTGGGAAACTGAGGGGGCAATTCTTCAGAAATGTTTAGACTTGAAGTTTTGACTGATGGAACAATTATTAAATTATAATTTCTCACAGTCCTATTCCTATTTATGTTTTAAAAAGTTGCATAATTACTTAGTTCACCTGACAATGTGACAGATTGCCAACCTATACAAAACTGTAAAGCACTTTATATATATATATATATATATATATATATATATATATATATATATATATATATATATATATATATATATATATATATCTCTCTCTCTGAAGGTGTTAAAACATTGTTCCATAATGCTAAACTACAAAAACATTACCTTTTTGTATCGAGCGGGCTAAAGGGAACTGGAAAACTAAGGCAAACATCCAAACTAGTGTCGTCTGTCCTACAATATGTTTTGCATCAGTTTTGGCCCAGGGCGACACAGCATTAGGTTTGATTTGTCAGAGGGGCTGTCTCAGTTCCAGGTGGTGAGCTGCTTATCACAAACACTTATCCAAATGTTTTGTTACCTGTGGGACACACAATGTGACCTTTTACTCTGCCTGGTGATGTTTCTGCGAACAGTGATCTCCTCTGAATAATTAGCATGTTTTATTTGTGTATGCATTTATACTTTGTATCAGAATGTCTTATTTCCATCCGGAGTGTATAGGCCCCACACACAGCACATGGTTATCTACCGGTACACATTGTTAATGTCTAAAGTTCTGTCATGTTTAAGGGTGATAGTCATTTGAAATCTTAGGTCACCATTACATTTTGAATAAATGATATTAGCTTTGAAATGTGTTGATTTAAATGAGTTTCCTTACTGTTTAAGTTGATATTTTAAGAATATTTAAAATATTTTTAGATTTAAAGACATTACTTTGCACTCTGGAAAATTGGGCTGGATCTTTCACATATTATCATTGTCCTTCAGTTTTCTTGCTTGTTGCTTAAATCGTTTCTGGCTGAATCTCTCCTCTTCCTCTCTCCTTTGACTCAACAGCAGCAGCCGCCTCATAGTGTCTACCCAGCATTCATGGTTAGTGTTCAGGTTACCAAACATAGACAAACAATCTGTTATTATTAAGTGTTTTCAATTTCTTGCTGGCGGACTAACATGTGTGTTAGTGAAGGGGTATTTGGTGCTGTATGGGAGACAAAGCATGACTTGGGTGTGTTTGGGTATTTCTGGTCTCCTGTCCTTCAGTCTGCCCCGCTCAGGTGTCATAGATCATAGGACTTTTTCATTCTGATCTCAAAAACGTTTTCCCATGTCTCGAACATTATTCCTACACCAAACTCACTCAGCTCTGTTTTTAGTGTAGAACGAGGGCTAATCTTTGTCACGACAACTGAAGAAAATATGATGAGCCACAGCCGCGGTTGTAAAGCAGAGAAAAAGGAGGTAATGTGGAGACTTATCAAGCCAGTGTGGCAGCTGGTTTGTGCTGGTGCTGTTGACGCTTGTTCCACCTGACAGTACAGTTCTGCAGAGAGCCAGCTTCGCCTAGTTAACTTTAATTGCCTGTTTCCTGTGGAAGTTGCCTGAGCAGCGGCGGCATTTACACATAATGAAAAAAGATAAGTGTGAAAGGAAGCCAGCTCTTTATCCATGAATATTGAATTGGAAGCAATTTATTTTCGTGAATTTTCTCCCTCTTTCTCTCTCGCACCCCCTCCCTCGCTCCTCTCCTCAGCCATAGCTCGTTAATGAGGCTTCTTGATAATGATCCCTGCACGCTTTTCCTCATTAGGCACACTCAATAGGGACGTTCCTGCCTCAATCCCTCGCTCACTCTCTCTTTCATTCTCTTGTTATTCTCTGATTCTGCCTCTCCCTCCTGTTTTCTTGTTCTGGCTGCCCCTTTCTCTCTCTTCTACTCGCCTTTCCTTTTGCACAACAAATGGGCTGCTCGGCACACCAGCACAATATCGATTAACAATGCCGCCCCTCAGTTGCTTCTATCCATCGTGCGATTTCAGGTCCAGCTCCACATAATGAGCTGACTGAATAATTGCCAGCTGCTAAATAAACCTTTAAATGTGGTAAGCCACTAGATATACCCTCGTCTAGTTTCTCCCTGTTATGTAATGAATGTATGGATGAGGCTATTGAAGTTCTAGCCAGCGAGCAGAATGGCAATCATGTTTTTTTTTTTGTCTTTGGAGAGGCAGTTGATGGATGTGCTAAGTGTTATTTAACCTTGTTTTAAAGCACTTGCTTCCCTCTTGCCTGAGTGGCTATTTAACTCCTGTCTATCTACTCACTGCGCTCTGGCTGCCTCTCTCACACACACATCCCTGGCCTCTTGGGAAGTGTGTGTGTGTGTGTCTGTGCTTAACAGCGTTTTGTTGGACGAGGGGGCATGCTTGCTTGGTTTTCCAGAGTGTTGAAAGGTTTTGAGGTTTTCAAGTGTAGACCTATTGATTTTGGACCATCCCAACTATGAGTGAAGCACCGTGGTTTGGGAGAGAGCACTAAGAGCTCCGTATCATTTCAGACGACCCGAGGTGACATGTTGTCGAGTCCAACATGGTTGGCATGAAGGTCTCAAACTATAAAAAAAGAAAGATCATAACACAACAGTGTAGCAGCGTTGTAATAAATGGAGAGCATGAGGTCTGTCGTGTAAACCAGAAGGCACATCTCACTCGTGTAACAGAGAGGATTCAGACGGAAGAAGAAGCATAAATACAAAATATTTCCTGGTCCCAGCTTTTCAAATGTGGTGATATGATGCTTTTCTTTGTTTTATGTGATATGCAATGAATGTTTTTGTGTTTTTGACTCTGTGAAACAAAACCAATACTTTTAAGAAACTGTTCACTTTCTGGAGAGTTTAGCTTTTTAATAGATAAACATCAATCGATTAGGATTTATAAGGATGAATTATTACATGACTGATGAAAATAACCGTTTATTGCAGGCCTACTCTGCCCTTAGGTCTTAGCACACTCTTCTAAGGAAAAAAACAAATGTTGAAACTTGACATTTATTGCATCATGATGCAAAAGTCTATTTTTGGATAATGTTGCTCTGCCAAACCCAAAGTAATAATTAATGTATTCTGTTTCAGTTATCTAACACTTAGCCAGATGATAAGCGTACTGTACATCCGCAGCTATGAGCAGAGACAGTTTTCCTCTCAGGAATGAGCTGGATCAGCATGTTGGCAGGCGCTGTCAGTCTGCTATTATGCATAAACGGTTTGGCCTTGAACTAAATGTTGTGAGAGCCAGCTCTGCTGCATGAGTAGAGTGCGCTCATTCATGCATTCTCCTCCCAGCCGACCCACTTGTCCTGTGTTTTGTCTCCCCGGTTTGTTACAGCAGCAGCAGCTCCAGGCTCAGCACCTTTCTCACGCGGCCCACGGCCCCCCGGTCCAGATGCCCCCCCACCCCTCAGGCCTGCAGCCCCCCGGACTCCCCGCTGTGACGGGCGCCGGCTCCGGCCTGCTGGCTCTGGGTGCTCTGGGCAGCCAGGCCCACCTGCCCGTAAAGGATGAGAAGAGCCACCACGACCTGGAGCACAGAGGTGAGGAGCACCCCATGGCTCGCGCGCGCACACACACAGGTCGGAGGTCAAACAGTACGTCTACTTGATGGACTAATAAACACCAGGCAGTTTCCTCATAAAGAACTACTTCATTATTTATTAAGCATTATTATAGTTATTAGTTTCAACTTATATCCCTTTATGAAAATACCCATAGATGTTAATGAAATTAGGCCATGCACAGCGTCAGACATACATGATCTGTAAGCTCTTTTTTTTAAATAAATAAACTGTTTTCTGGTGACTTCCATACTAATTTGTGTTTTGCTTGTGTCTCTCCTGGCCCCTCATCTTTTCACTCGCCCCTGGCCAATCCTCTGAAAGAGCGCGAGTCGAGTACGGTACGTTGACTCTCCTGTGTGCGTGTGCGTGTGTGTGCGTGGCCGCGGCCGCCGCTCTCTGTGTTTGGTGATTAGGTGTGCTTTACGCAGACTTAAGCCCACTGTCCAATAGAAATCCGTGCTCCGGTGCAGGGACACACACATTTTTGGACTCAGGGGGGCCGCTGACGGAAATCAAATAATGAAGTCTGGCCAAATAAGCCAGTGCCATCTAATCCAGGTGGAAAATGACTCCAATCACTGGGCGAGGATTAGTAGTCAGCGACCTCCTTTTAATTACAGCACAATTAAATCGACTTCTCCTCTTCTCCCCTCAGCACTTTAGAAGATTCGCTGTTGCACGTTTCCAACACTCGTCTTCTTTTATTCTACCTTTTCTTTGCCGCCCTCTCTTCTTCTTCTTATCTCACCTATTTACTCCGTTCCACTTCTTCTTCTCTGTCTCTCCCCATCTCTCGCCTCCTTCTCATGTTAAAGTCCTTGTTTATTGGACTGGCTTAAAGCTTCAGTTAGCGTAACGCTCTGTTGGATCTGCTCGGCCAGATTGAGTTCCCATTGACTGACCATCCTGAATGAGACCACTCATGTCTGAAGGGAACCCAAACCCCTCTCTGGGCTCGCATGGTGACGAGCGGCTGCCTTACCTGATCCCCTCACCCCCCTTCCTTCTCTTGTTTCTAATACACACACACACACACACACACACACACACACACACACACACACACACACACACACACACACAGTCTTCCTGTCCTGTTGTCTCAGGTCATCTGATACCGGAGTTGGAGGCAACTGCAGGGTTATTGAGTCCAAGCTATCCTTTAAAGGTCACAGGCTCAGATACACCGACAGACTGCAGGAGATTTCTGTCTCTCCAGACGGCATCTTCACACCGAGCCAGACTAAAGCTCGGTGTGTGGCTTTCTCTTCCACAGCAGTAGCTGAACACACATCCTTATCCTGACCTGAGAATGAGGGTTGTGCACCTGGCAGAAAGTGTGTGTACGCCATTAACTGCCCAGTCACAGTATGTTTTATTATCACACTCCACTCTCTCCAGCTCCGGAGGTGTTTTTGGTTTAAATGTGGCCTTTCTCTCAAGCTGTTCCCTTCCTCTCTCCTTCTTTCGAAGCCAAGAAGTCAGACCCCTTCCTTCCCCCTTTTCACTACATCCGTCTGTTTGTGATGAAGGCAGGGATTTGTTGAGCCTTCACCCCTTCTCCCTCTCTACCTTCTTGCCTGTCAGCCTGTTTGGCGGTGCCCCCCCACCACACCAGTGCCAGGACTACAGAAACCCTGTTTGCAGCTTCTGAGAAGGTGCCAGCCTGCCCGGGCATCCCCACTACTCAGGAGAACTCATGGCCACACTGCTACGCACTCATTGCTTGCCAAGATCCTTTCCTGTTTTTTCCTCCCTTGTCTTTCTTCTTCCTCTTTTATTCCTTCTACGTATTTTCTCACTCTGGCTCTTTTCTCTGCTGGCAACACCCTCTTTGTGTCTTCACATTGCACTCTTGTCCAGGTTCCCTCAATGGCCTCTTTCTTTCCTTCTTCTTTTGTCATTTGAGTGGATTTTCATGAACTTTGCTGTCATTTTCTGCCGTTTAGTCACTGACCTGCAACAGCAGACACACTTACACACAGAGACTATTCAGCAGACATATGAAGGTATAACAGTTAGATGTTTTAGTCACTTTGCGTGTACTTGGATGTCTGGAATGCAAGCTGTGCTTGGTTTGAATAGTTAATGTTGCTTCAAGTGTGTTTCTGACTCGGTCACTGTGAGGGTCTACCAAGGGAATACATTTCTGTCTGTCTGTCTGTGTGTGTGTGTGTGTGTGTGTGTGTGTGTGTGTGTGTGTGTGTGTCAAATAGCTCCTGCTGCACACACCTCCTCCCTCACATTCTCCTCTCCCTCTCTCCTCAATCTGTCCTACGGCATCACCTTGCTTGCTCCTTCTTGCGTTTGTCTTGTTTTGTCTTTGAGGCGTGTTTGTGGGTTTGCTCAGCTGCCTCGTCTGTTTCTTTCTTGCTTCATTGCCTTGGCGGCAGCAGCCGCAGTCCCAGAATCCTCGTCTGCCCCTTATATCCCAAATCTGTGCAGCTCTGTCCAGTAGCATTGTGTGTTTTAGCTTTACTGTCAATATTGTCGCAGCTCTGACAGGCTCCGGAGCCTTGTCTTGACTTAAACGCACCATTTAGTTGTTTCTGGTTTCACATGCTGCATTTAATCCCAAAATCATCACTTGTCACCAAATGGCATTTAAGAGTCATGCTGTTAGTTACTCCATATCATGTCAAGGTGAAGCAACCGTTCTGCATGATTCCAAATAAAGGAATGTTTATAAGAGGCATATTGACAGTATGTTTAGGATTGTGACTCATGAGGTGAAGCACACCCAGAGGGTACTGATGTGGCTGCATGTTGTTTTTTTTGTTGGCAGAATAACTCGGTGTCGCCGTCAGACAGCCTGCGGGCAGCAAGCGAGAAGCATCGCGGCTCTTCAGATTACAGCCTGGACTCCAAGAAACGCAAAGTGGACGACAAGGACAGCATGAGCCGATATGTGAGTGTTTGGTGCTTTGAGTGTTTCTGTCTACTTTGTGTTTGTGTTAGCTGAGAGCGGGTCCCTGCGCCTGTGTTTTCATTTGTATCACCTCAGCATTATATAAGGATACTCTCGAAAGATTTTACAGGAGGTAATATAAGCAATCCTAAATATGGCAGCCAGGTACATTCATTTGGATCCAGTTTACCACCTGGTATTTTATAACATAACCACCATTCTTTTGGTTGTATAATTCCAATCAGTTCATTTGTATCAAATGCTCAGCGACTGCGTTATTGAGTCTTTTAATCTGTGCCAACAGCTGAATATCTACACTATGTCTTCAGATAAGTTTACTATTCAATAAATGCCAGGAACACAGTGTTATATTATGAATTTGATTGAGTTCAAATGTACCAATGTTCTCTGCATACCAACAACTAACTTGCACAACAGCCTCAGAGCTGTTTCCATTTTTACTACAATTACAGCAAAAGATAGTTATTTCCAGGAAATAACAAACGGACCCTTTAAACGGGTTACAGAGTTCATCACTCTGGTGTTTGATGTTGATCTAATACTCTGTACTGTTGATGCTCTGCCAGTAACGTGAAGCCTGTCTCTCTTTGCTTTCAGGACAGTGACGGAGACAAAAGTGACGACTTGGTGGTGGATGTTTCCAACGAGGTGAGACTGCGTTTGAACTGAGCTGCTCCGCCACATTCCTCATTGTGAACGCTGCAAAGAAACCAAACACAGCGCTCTTTTGTCATTCCTCTGTAGAGGCTTCAACACCTTCCAAAGCGTTGCCAAGAAGTCTGTCATAATATTGGTTGTGTGTGAGATGAGTGTGAGCTTAGTTGCTGTATGTCTTTTAACCAGTCATGCAGACCGTAATACAAAGAATACAAAGAGAAAAGGGAGTGACAGGTGAATGAAAAGTGTGCGCATCGGAGTCTGTGTGTGTGTGAGGGAGAGTACGAGCACGCACAAGTATATTAATCTGTGTTTGCACATGAGGCCCCGGTTTGTTTGACCTACATGTACATGCCTTTCCTCCGCTCTGTTTGCTCAGTCTCGCTCTCTGTCTGTCGTTTGACTCCGTAGGACCCGGCCACCCCTCGAGCCAGCCCCGCTCACTCTCCTCCGGAGAACGGCCTGGATAAATCACGCGTCCTGAAGAAGGATGCTGCCCCCAACAGCCCCGCCTCCGTGGCCTCCTCGGGCAGCACGCCGTCTTCCAAAGCTAAGGACCACGCCCACGTGAGTGACACACTGAACGACCGGGGAGGAGATGAAATAAGGCGGTTACAGTGGAGGGTGAAGTGACAGACTAAAGGGCATTTGTCAAGTGAAGTGGGTGTCTGTGAAGGACTAATGCGCAGGAGGCTTAGGGGCTTGAAGAAGGCAGAGATGCACTCTCAGGAAATCAAACCCTGTGGCTCACTCCTCTCAATCTCCTTTATGGCTTACCCAATAAATGGTCTTTTCTTCCCTGGCCCGAGGCTGTAAATAACCCCGCGACAGCAGGGCGGTGAGGGAGCGGCTGTCTCCGTCTCATCTTCTCATCCAGCTCTCGCTAACCAGGGCTAAAACAATCCTCGTGCATCGGTTTTTAGATAAACCCTTTCACCCAGGATTAGGGCAGATTCATAGTCCACATCACGACCCTCTACCTCCCAGCACACACAGCCTCTCTCAGCCCCTCATTAGTGTGTGTCACCAGGCTAAACCCTGCACTGCTTTTAACTCCGCCTGCAGAGCAAGAGAGAGACAGATTCATTATGAGGGGAGGGTTCAGGCCGGCATCTTGCTTATCTAGCTGCTCTTAACAAGCTTGACTTCTAAGCAAATGTTTTATGCCCCCCCCCCACCTCCCACCATGCACACAACAACTAATACAGACGCACACATAGCGGCTGTAATGAAGTGTCAGTGCTAGATTGGATTACCTTGAGCCGTCCACTCATATTGTTGAGTGAGGGTATTTTTGACTCTACAATGTTTCATATCTCTGTGACTGAGAGTGAGAGTACGTGAACTTACACTTTGTGAAAACTGATAAAAACTAAGGTTTCTTTTTTTTTCTTTTAGAATGACAAGTCGTCCACACCGAGCCTGAAGTCCAACACACCCACACCCAGGAACGAGGTGCCAACGCCGGGAACCAGCACCACTCCAGGACTACGGCCCCTAACGATGGGCAAACCCCCCGGCTTGGAGGCACTAGGTATGTGAACACCTGCACTGTCACACATGTAACTATTCATTCAAGGACAAACCATAAGCTGTTCTGCTGTTTTTTTTATGAAAAAGGACTTAAATAAAAAATGGGCTTCTCCAAAGATTCACACCGTGTGCTTTAATTGTTTTTATGTGATAATAAGCGGATTTGTTTAGTTTTTGAGTGCCAGTAGGACAAAATAAGCATTTGAATTGATTGGTGATTGTCTTGTAACATTTTATGGACCAGACAATGATCAAAAAATGAAAGAAAATGTGCAGGTTAACTGCTATTAAAATAAGCTTTAGAATGAAAGTGAATTCAAATACTTGTTTCTTGATGGACTTTTTTTTGGATGGTTTTGATGGAAGTTTTCAATCATATTGCATTCTCTAATGAATCAGTTACATTTGACTTATTATTTCTCCCTTCTGCAGTTTTATAAATCAATTAAAATGCTCTCCTCCCTTCTCTAGCGGCCCCCGCCCTGCGTACCCCTCTCTCCATCGCGGGCTCCTACGCCTCCCCCTTTGCGATGATGGGTCATCACGAGATGAACGGATCCTTGACCAGCCCGGTCTACCCAGGTCTCATCTCTCCGCAGATGAGTGCTGCAGCTGCTGCCGCCTATGGACGCTCACCAATTGTAAGAATATGAAAGCACACAACCCACTGAACAAAGCTCCTTTCTTTACATATATTCATTCATATATTCCATCAGTGTGACACAACACGCCCTCACCGGCGCCCGTAGGAATGATCCTCCCCGGCTGTAGGTTGTAGAATCTGTTTGCAAAATGACTTTGAGAAACTTAAGCATTCGTCCCATATTTCCAGAACTCATTGTGAATGTTTCTGCTTGGCTGGCTGCGGCTTGTTGTGTGTATATAATGAGAAAGTACAAAGACAGCCGAGCTCCTTTACTTTGATGTTAGCTAGTTAGCATTCTAAAGGCTTTAAAAAAAGGCCCGCCTTCGAAATGCATCTCCGTGTTTGAAAATCTCCCAGGCTTTCATTAGCAAGGGGGATGTTGTAGCCTTGTGTAAAGCTGCTCTGTATGCAGTGAAGCTGAATCTGCGCCTTCTTCAAGGGATTTTAGAAACGATGGAGAGTTCCTCAGGGCGTTGGCACATACAGCTAGGCCTCGTTTTTAATTAGAATATTAGCTTAGTCTAAATGATCTTTGCTGGTTATCAGCTTCTTGTTAACTCTATTCTTCCTCATGCAGGCGGGGTTTGACCCTCATTCTCACTTGAGAGCTCCAGGCCTGCCAGCCAGCCTCACGTCCATCTCCGGAGGAAAACCGTGAGTATTTGCAGTGATGAATTGAACTCTATAACAGACAGCATATTGTTGATAGCTAAACTGACAATCTGTTCCTCCCTCTGTCCCCCGCAGAGCTTATTCTTTTCACGTTAGCGCAGATGGTCAGATGCAGCCTGTGCCCTTCCCTCCAGACGCGCTGATAGGCCCGGGGATCCCTCGCCACGCTCGCCAGATCAATACCCTGAGCCACGGGGAGGTGGTGTGCGCCGTCACCATCAGCAACCCCACCCGCCACGTCTACACCGGCGGCAAGGGCTGCGTCAAGATCTGGGACATCAGCCAACCAGGGAGCAAGAGCCCAGTGTCCCAGCTCGACTGCCTGGTAACTAGTCCTTTTGTAGATGTGTTTGTTCATGAGTTTCAGATGCAATTTATTACTGCGGGTGATTCATGTTTCATGAGGTCACTGCGATCAGCCTCCTTCATTAAGATTTTCCCGAGCATCAAATGTAGCCTGACTCCACATCCCACCGTAGCTTTCCCTCAGATCCCTACAGACGGGTGTGAATAATTCAGCAAAGTGTCTCGCTGCTTCGCTAAAATAATCTTTTGGTGAGAAAAAAGAGCCTGCTGAGTAATGATGTTCTGATTGGCCGACCCTGTCTGCCATTACCCAGCTCATTACTTCCTCCCAACTGCCTCCCATTTCTCATTTTGATACTGTGCTTCATGCTGCTCAACTCAAATGGCTTCCAACACCCTTAAGGTGAGTCCAGAGTGCGATTGGTTCTTATAAAGCCATCGGGGTGCTGTTTTTAATTTGACCAAGAGCCTCCACATCTATTGATCGTCTTCTTGCTCCCTTGGAGCCCGGCCAGCAGCTGCAGCCCAGCACCTCTTGTTAAAGCTGACAGCCACATCTTCACTAGAACACAAAAAGAGACAGCCTGAAAACTCCACCTGTCGGAGAACAGCTCCTCTGGGGTTAAGTAGAGCAGGTCTTGATGTATGCTGCTAATCTCTTATTGCTCAGCAGTATTTTAGTAGCACTGATTGTGACCATACTTGTTTCTCTTCCAGAACAGGGACAATTACATCCGCTCCTGCAAGCTGTTGCCTGACGGCCGCACCTTGATAGTGGGGGGGGAGGCCAGCACGCTGACCATCTGGGACCTCGCCTCACCGACGCCCCGCATCAAGGCCGAGCTCACTTCCTCCGCCCCGGCCTGCTACGCTCTGGCCATCAGCCCCGACGCCAAGGTGTGCTTCTCCTGCTGCTCGGATGGAAACATCGCCGTGTGGGACCTCCACAACCAGACCCTCGTCAGGTCGGTGTTTTTATCAATATGCACATCTCCAGGCATGTTTAAATACACAGCTCATAGCTTTATAGAATACAATAGTGGCCATGATGGCGAGACTGCTTTACTGTAACAGTTGCTAAGACTTTGTCCTCAATGAACGTGTCTTGTCCTGTGGGGTTCCAGGCAGTTCCAGGGCCACACCGATGGAGCCAGCTGTATCGACATCTCCCACGACGGGACCAAGCTGTGGACCGGAGGGCTCGACAACACCGTGCGCTCCTGGGATCTGAGGGAGGGACGACAGCTCCAGCAGCACGACTTCACCTCACAGGTAGGGAAAACAAGATGAAGAACCGTTGCAGATGAATGCATCGAGTGTGCCTGTTAGGGGGTCCTTGTTGCTGACAGCCTCTGATCCCACCGTGCTGTTGTGTCCTCGTTGCAGATCTTCTCGCTGGGCTACTGTCCCACCGGAGAGTGGCTGGCTGTGGGCATGGAGAGCAGCAACGTGGAGGTGCTGCACCACACCAAGCCCGACAAGTACCAGCTGCACCTGCACGAGAGCTGCGTCCTCTCGCTGAAGTTCGCCTACTGTGGTAAGAACCAGGCGCATAACAGCCGATGTAGGCATGTCATAGCAAGGACATGGAGACTTACATTGTTATTGGAATTTTGTTTAAGCAGCTCTCACTCCTGTTAAAGTGGATGTTGATAATCATGCTTGTCAGAGGGTGAATTTGTTTATCATGGCACCATTTGACACTTCGTGACAACGCTCATTTTCAAAATTGTTGCTATATCTGGCATGAGAGAACCACGATCTTCCAAACTAGTTGTGACTGAAGGATAGCATTCCCAGTTCCACCCATGATACACAGTGTGCTGTATGTAGCAATGTTGAAGCACATTTTTGTTATTTCTGGAATAACTACATTAGATTGTGAATGTTAGGGATAAAATCAAAAAGATATAATGAATTGACTTGGCATTGGACAACAGAATTACAAAAGTCTCTGAAACATCACTTTCACAGTTACGTGAATGAGGTGGGTGGCTAGTGAAACATTTGACTCCAGACTAAAAGTCCTAGCTGCTGCCCGGCTCTTAAATGTGGTGAACGTGGATTTGTCCAGTTCTTCTTCTTCGTCTTGCCAAAACGATGTTGACATGCACTCTGCTAGAAAGCAGCCCCTGAGCCATGTCTGATTCCTGCAGTCTGCATGAGCTGCAGAGGGCTACTGTGGTCTGAGCTGCAGACAACTCCTCTGCATCAACACAAGAGGAAGTGACAGTTTCTGTAGATGTTGAAATGATTAGCACCCAGTGACTGTTACTTAGTCACTGGCAGGGTGTGATTAACATGCTCTTTTGTTTCTGGACAGCTGTGAGTATTAAATCAGATGTACACTTGCTTCCTCTGTACAGGGTACACGCAAATAACAAAGGCTTGTAAATGCATGTAAAATATGCTCATTAAAATGGTCACTGCTTTTCCGTGAGATCATTGTGCCTGCTGGGCAGAGCAGCTGGTGTTCACTTTGAGGCTCAGACAAATGAGGTTTCAGTGTCGCCTCACTTTTTTTCTCCCCACTGAAATGTCAGTAATCATTCCTCCTCAGCAGACCCCCCACAGCAGCGTCTCGCATCACTGCCCCCGCAGAACTGGTTCATTCAAACACGGCTCCCTGCTTCACAGCTCTCAGTGCCACTAATTAAATCATTACCAACTAGTCAGTGTGGCAATTAATCAAAGACTGATTTTAAATAATTATCAGAGTGGAAAACGATGTGGGCCTTCTTCATCATGGGCATTTTACCATTCTTAATGCAATAGTATTTCCCCAATAAGGTTTTTATGACCTTTGATCAGGTTATTACAGAGTGTTAGCTGGAGCTATGTTGTGAATCATCTCTGAAGACGTGTGTTCTGTGTCTGCAGGTAAATGGTTTGTGAGCACGGGGAAGGACAATCTGCTGAATGCATGGAGGACTCCTTATGGTGCCAGCATATTCCAGGTAACCAACATAAACACAATTCAATAAAAAAGGTATAAACATGATCCTATGTTAAGACACGGACGAGATTTTAAAGAACAGCATCTGTTTGTTTGAACACAATGGAAGCTCACTAAGATGCTCATGTTGTTTAGAAGATATTTCAGACATGATATATTTTGTGTCAAACTAAAACATGTCATTTTAGAACGAGTATAAGTACTTGTTGGGTCTTCTCAGATCATTAGTCAATTATCTTTTTTTAACAATCCAATCATTTAAATTAATATAAAGCAAAAATAGGAGGTTTGTTGATCCCTTCGGAGCATATTCATAATTATCTTTACTCCTACATTACATTTCAAGCGAGTTACAGTTTGGTCGTTACCTACTGGAAGTTTATAATGCTTCAGAAAGAGCTACACACGTCAGCAGGAATCAGCTGCATGTGTTCTGAGACTGTAGCATCTCACTGGCCAGTGTTCGAGCTTATTCAACAGTAACTACAGAGAATTAGAGAAAGTCACATACCTGTCCACCCTTATTCATTCAGTTTAAATCAAGCATCCTTCATTGAACTAGTGACAGGAAGAAGACTTGTCCTCTCCTAACCTGAGTTCCTTTCCCCCCCCCCCAGTCGAAGGAGTCGTCCTCTGTCCTGAGCTGCGACATCTCTGCAGACGACAAATACATTGTGACGGGTTCCGGGGACAAGAAAGCCACCGTGTACGAGGTCATCTATTAGAGGAGGGGGCTACCCTCTGCCTCAGCACTTCTGATCCAACGACTTTAATTCCCCCCCGACCCTCCGTCTGTGGATTACAACGCGCCGGGATCTGGAGGAGATCGGCGGCGTAGTTGACCGAAGAATGTTTTCGCTGGAAAGACTTTATTTTCCCCTTTTTTTTTGGAGGGTTAATTTTTTTGGGGGGGTTTAAATCTTTTTGGGATTTATTTCCTGTTTTACTTTGAGAATATTTGGGTGTATCCCGATGGAGCAGCGCTTCATTTCTGAGAACCTTGTTCCTCGACGTCTTGTGAAAAGTGTACATATCCGATTAAATAAAAGACATTTTATATATATTATAAATATATATATATTTTCATGTCCTGGGTGTACTTGTGATGATTTTTTTTTCCGGCCCACTCTTATGCCGTGATATTTGAGTCGGACAGCAGAAAATAGATTAGAACTTTTTAACAATTTTACTCTTTGATTTTCTTAAAGCACATTCTGCGGGCTGACCTTTTCAGAAATCGAACCGAGGAGCATGACACTTGTATGTCGGACGTTTTGTGGAGATTTATAAATGGCCTTTTGTCACAGTGCTCTTACCGGAAGATGAAAGTGTGGAGAGCCTCGGCTGGTTTGGACCACAGCGGGACGGATTCAGGAGAAGCGATGGATGTAAATGTAATTCATATATATATACATACATATATATATATAAAAAGACATTTTTTAAAGTGTACTGCTCTGTCTGTGCTATCTTCTCCCTGTTTGTTTTACGTTGTTAGATTAAGGGAGATAGGGAACGTTTAGTGTTTAGCCCTAACCCTTGGACCTCAGTTGGCAGCCAACGCACTGCAGCAGGCGCAAACTGGAAGAAAATGTGCTTTTTGCTAACTTGACGTAACATGGATGTTGAATTGCACCATTGTTTTCATGGCTTACAGACTCAATTCAGACAGTCAAATCTGCGCTTTTGGAATCCTCCTGCCCTCTGTATCTTATCAATAATCCTGGAATATGTTTGGTTTGCGGCGGGACACGTAAGCTCATGAGGACATCGAGAACGGCACTTAAATGTAAACAGAAATGAGAAATCAAATGTCTCCTATGTTAAGACAACAGTGAATAATTCTGGTTTGTACACTGTGCTCCTGATACTGTCGGCATTTCCCACGAGTAAATAAAAAGGGGCGAGAAAGCGAAGGTCCCTCTAAATCACACCAAAGTATGTAGCAAATGCTGTCAGCACTGAAAATAAATGTACAGTTGTTAATAAATCAATAAAACAGTTTTTGTAGAATGGACCGTTTCATTGTGATTGATCTGATGTGTTTTTCTACAGTACACGTATGAGAATGGCAGTAACTCTATTCAAGCCCAGACATGTTTTTCGTTCAACAAAAAGTTGTTGTATAGAATGTCATAAAAATACATCGAGATATAGTTAGTCATAAACTAAACGGACTCACCGTTGTATGCCTCTGCCTACAAGTCTAATTGCAGTTTACTTTCATTCCCTTCCAAATTGTGATGACTTCATTATCTTGTCCTATTTCTATATCTTGTGAATTTGTCATAAAGGTGTAGGTAGGTGTACTTCGCCCTCTCCATCACCTAATCAGTTCAGCTTTTTGAGAAGGATTAACTCTTTTTAAATCACCACAGTTGTGTTATGGGTATCCTTCCATCAGTGACTTCCCATTTACATGACATCGTTTTATTCAAAATCCACTTTTTCATGGCTTAGTGTCCCTTCTGTGTAAAGAGATTCTGAAAGTGTCTTTTTGTCCTGATCCATTTATCTAAAAACCTTTCTGAAAATGAGCTGATCAGATTTTGGCCACTTTGTGATGTCACAATGTTTTTTTGGGGTGCCAATAACCAACCAATAAACAACCAAGGTAACCCTATGCACGCCTCATGACCTGCATCTCCTCCTAGAGCGCCATCGTGTTCTTTTAACCAATCATCTCTCAGAGGGGCGTGGCCAGCAGCAGCAGCTCATTAGCATTTAAAGCTACAGACACGGAATCAGCACTTTTGAAACAGGGATTTATGGGATGCTACAATGCACGATCTGTTTGGTATTTTGAGCAAACCACTTCAGAGACATGTTTTGTATATATCTGAGACCTATAATATATTGATAAGAATTAGTATAATAGGGGGCCTTTAAATACAAACCAGTCTTAACACCAGTCTGGTACTGCTCTAGATCTGTGAATAGTCTAGTTTAGTGTTCAGACTGTAAATTGACACACATTAAAATATGGTGGTTATGAAAAACAAAAACAGGGAACAGCTGCCACCACTGACAGATAAATCAAGTAGTTACTGTGGGGGTAATTATTGGTAAAGAGAACTATTAAATGTCATGTTTGTGACACAGACTTCAAATATAGTTGTCAGCACACACACTGATACGAAACAAGTGATGTATGACACAGAGAGGAGAAATAAAAAGGTGTGAGGGGGCAGAGATGGTTGTTGTGAGTTAATGTCTTTGTTTCCAGACAGGATGGTCTGTGGTTTCAAGAGTAATGGTGGGAGGGATGACTGACACACACACACACACACACACACACACACACACACACACACACACACACACACACACACACACACACACACACACACACACACACACACACACACACACACTTGAATCACAGGACCAGCAGAGACACATTCAGTCACACTCACATTTCACACACCCCCACACACACACCTCAGAGAATGACAAACTACTTTGGGAATTTGTGGCTTTGTGCTGAAATCAGTGATGATTGTGAAACAGGATTTGATGATAACATGGAATGAAACAACGTGGCAATAACGAGCAGCACATTATTATGAAACCGCAGCTCCCGGCTCGTCCTGTCATGCATTTAGTCATGAAAAGGCTTCCATAGAATATCCATGATGTACACTATTAATGTGAGTCTGTTTTACTGACTGCACCCGGAACAGTTGCTGTGTCTTCTCCCTCTTCCTCTCCCACTCTCTCGCCCTCAGGCGCTGACTGCATTCATTTTCTCTCATGTGGGGGTGCTGGCTGTCAGGCTGTGATTTCTCACTGTGTGAAAGAGAGGAGGGGGTGAGGGAAGCAATATGGGACATGCATTTCCCCTCACAGTTTGGCTGAAGCTCTCTGTACATATGGCTGAGCTAGTCATGCATATATTATGTACCTCTTTGTACACGTCCAGGTGGATCTGTGTATTACATGTGGTCCAGTTTAGGAATTCTAACACCTGAGATTTAAGAGAAGAAACCCAGTGATTTTGGTCAAATCTTGAGAAACATTGAGATGTATAGAAATCCCAGTTGACTTCTATAAGTTTTAATAAGATCAAGGTAATGCTCAGAGGTTGGTGAAGCACACGAAGATCGATTACTTTAAAACAAAATGAAGGTTATGAAACCCCTGTGATAGAGGTACTGCATTAAAATGTAAACCTTAGTAAAAGTAAAGAAAGTAATCTCTGTTTTAAATGCATTTTATTTCATTTTGCAGTGGTGGAAGACATATAGAGTACTTTCAGAGTCTTACATTCAAAATGTTTCTTTGATAACAAGCATAAAATATAGCAAAGTAAAAGTACTCTGTTTGCACAATGGCACATTTTAATAGAGTATAAAGTAACTTAGTTAATAATTATAGTCAAATGTTTTCCCTTGAATTGGAGTGGATTAAAAGTAGAAAGTAGCAGAAAATGGAAATACCTAAGTAGAGTACACAGCTGAATTGTATTTAAGTACAGTACTTGACTAAAGGTACTTAGTGACTTTCCATAGTGAAATCTTCATATTTCCAAAAATACAAAAGAAACATTGAAATACAAATATCTAAATGTGTCTCATTGAGAGCCCTTCTGATATAATAACTGTTGCCATGACGTCAGGATAAAGCTGACTGTGCTGCAGTAAAAGCTTCACTTTGAGAGGCTCAGGCGCTGAAATCGTGAGTAAGGTGGTTTTTGTTCTCTTGACAGCCGAGAGCTTTCGCTGAGAAAGAGAAATGAAGCAGGTTCCCCTCCTCGCTCCACTTTCTCCTTTTACCTGACAGCCTTCTGATGTCATCTCTCTTTCACAGCACATCCAGACGAAATGGAGGGCAAAATGATGAGCCTTTTCTCACCGAGATGTGTCCATCTTCCACTTCCACCTGCTCCTTTCCTCCATCCAATTTTCAGCAGTTACACCCCTTCACATGTGTGTCTGTGTCACCATCGATAGAGCTGAAGCGAGGATCCTGAGGAAACAGGAGGAGTGGATGAGGGGGCAGAATCTTCTTCCTTGTTAAAGAGCACAAAAAAAGGAGATCTTTCTTTCTTTTACTCGCTGGATAAGCAAGTGTATTGGGAGAGCAGTGTGAGATAAAAGGGAGTGTATGTGTGTGTGTGTGTGTGTGTGTGCGTGCGTGCGTGTGTGCGTGCGTGTGTGTGTGGAGGCAGACAGTGGCGGCGCTTCAGCTCTCAGAGGTCATTGTGCTCCTTTGATTCGCTCAGACTGCATCTCTGACCTGTCCTTAAGAGGAGCAGCTTTCATCAGCACACAAGAGCCCACTCAGGACCAGGGCGCAAATGAGAGGAGAGCTCTGTGTGTGTGTGTGTGTGTGTGTGTGTGTGTGTGTGTGTGTGTGTGTGTGTGTGTGTGTGTGTGTGTGTGTGTGTGTGTGTGTGTGTGTGTGTGTGTGTGTGTGTGTGTGTGTGTGTGTGTGTGTGTGTGTGTGTGTGTGTGTGTGTGCGCGTGCGTGCGTGTCTAGCTTTTATAGAAATGTAAAATGCAATGGTTTGATTGTTACAAAACAACCTTACCTTTGGTCTTTGAACACACACAATATATAATCTCTTAATATTTTTCCAGGAGGAACTGGAGGGGGATTTGAAAGGATTCAGGTAATACAAAACAAAACAGTGGAGGAACCCTGACTGCATACTGAATATCAAGTATGTGAGTATTGTATATACACGGGGGGCGGCCAGGATAACAGAGCTCACAGTATAATGTAATCCAATGGATCTGCCATGAATACCATTTCTGTGATTTGTGGTCAAATGTATATAACTATACTGTAGAAACAGGCCTTATATGTATTTAACTGTAAGTCAAAATGTTGTTATAATCAAAGTATTAATCCTGAAAACAGTACATAGTGCTCATTGCAACAGTAGGATTTGACACATAATGTAACTACCCTGTACATAAAACAAATTCCAATCAGCAGGTGGACTTGTGTAGTCAAGTATTTGATCTTAAAGGTTAATACCATTTTCATAAGATCATTATAACATTGCATCATAATAACTCTATGGCATCACCTCTTACAAAAAGAGCTCAGCGAAAGTGCCTGAAAGTGTATTGTTGTGAATTCAGCAGGGATGGATGTTATTTTCCACCATTTACTAACAGTTTCAGACGTGTTAAATGTTGTTATCCAGCATATCATCTGGAAACAGAGAGAAACAACTCGTGAGCAGAGGTAACAAAGCCCACCTAGCTTTGCGATAAACAGACAAAAAAAGTTTTAATCAGTCATAGTTACTTTTTTCGGAAATATCCGTTATGTTTTAGGCAACCTGATTGCTGTTGTTCTATTTTGTTCTCCACCGACCCCTGTGAACATATCTGGGTCTTCAGCGGTTTAAACGGTGAGATACATTACATTGGTGAAATGTTTGGAAAGCTTGAACCTTACCTCGAATATCAAGGACAGGAGTTAAAAAGAACAAACAGATATAGAAGATCAATGCACTCCTCCAGCACCCACTCACATAAAGAGGACTTTGATTCCTTGCCACTGAACATGATGTCGGCGACTTTATAGAAACATCCAGGATCATAAGGAAGATTTAGGAACTATAGAGGCTATCAGCTTCATTTCTGATGAGTTAAAAACCTTATCTGTCAAATCTGAGCTGCAGCTGCCATCTTAAAATAGAGTAATATTTGAGGAATGAGTACACAGATATCGTTAAAATGCATATTGTAAAATACAGGAAGTGACAGACAGCTTATCAGGGGCTCACAGACACAACGTACAAACAGGAACATCTCTTGTTCACGTTGTGGACCTTTGAAAAGGGAAACTGTAAAACTCTCCTCACAGCAATCGCTTTAACTGCCAAGGTGAACACGGGGTTAACAAGCTCAGCAAAGCAAATAATTGGTACAAATAAGTCATTAGCAGAGTGGAAAGGCTCGGATAAAAAGTGAAGGAGCACTAATTGAACATGATTATAAACTTGCTCTCTCCTCCTCCATCAATTGGAGCTGTAACAAGGAAGTCCTCAGAGATAATTAGTGTTACTTTAGAAATCTCAGATGTTCAGTTCAGGCAAACATGAAGCGCTTACCAAACATAATCCTTCATTTTTTAAGTGACATACACATTTTATATAATTATGTGATGGCTTTCATATTATGCCAATGCAAAATGTACTTAGCTCCTTGATGCAATTGTCTATTAACATTTGTTCAAATTCTTTGTACATTGAGAATATTATGATGTTTACATACAGTTATATTCTGTTGGTTTTCCACAACTGTGACTTGACTCAGGACGTAATGAATCCCACTATGTAAACCACTAAAGACACAGACATTTTAACAGGAGTTGGGTGAGACCAAAGCCAACATATTTGCATTAGTCACGTGGCCTGAAACACAGCTTCAGTGAGATATTTGTTTAAGTGGGTTATTGTCATTTTCAGAATACTGACTGAAATCATCATTGAAAATGTAATAAACTATGAAAAGATGCAATCTTAAAACATGATGAATCCTTAGAAGTGTGTTCACATTAATGCAACAACTAAAGAGTATTTCATTCAAGATTGATCTGATGATTAGTATTCTATTAATGTGTATGGGTATTAAAGGTAAGAAAATATAATTTAACAGAGTCAACATTAACATGTTCAGTTGCTTTTTTTTTCAAAAACACCAAGATATTAATTTCAATTTCATAGGAGGCTGAGAAAACTAGCCAAGCAACTAATGACATTTGAAAGGGGTAGAGCAAAACACTGCTTTGAGGCATGGGCCTGTTAATTATATTCATATTATATATTATATTCATATTAAGTGAATAGGTTTGTATTGAATGATCGTCAGACTTGAGGTTTGTCTCATCAGGTGAACAGTGTGTGTGTGGATGTGAAGGCAGGTTCAGGTGTGTATCTGTGAGCATGTGTGTGTAGGGTCAATCACAAACTGAGCCTTGACGCTCTGTGTGGCTCGTTCTATCTGTGCGCAGCTAAATATGTGTTCCTTGTGGTTGTTATGTATCCTGTAACCTGATCCAGGATCTGTTAGATAACAAACATCAACTGAAGTTAACAGACTCCTCACTGGGACTAATATGCAGAGGTGGGAAGTAAGTAAGTACATTTACTCAAGTACTTTTTGAGATACTTGTATTTTACTTTACTATTGAAATGTTTTGCTCCTTGGTACTTCACTCCACTACATTTATTTAATACCTTTATATTTCACATCATTATTCCAAATCTGTAAAGTAATTAATCAACTTCAACATCAGACTTTAATTCCACCTGGAGTAAATTCACCAGCTACCCTGCAGTATACAAAGTAATTACAACTAGCTGCACTTTTACCAGCTCTGAGAACACTTTAATGATCAATCATTATAAAACATATCATATATATTATTCTGGAATAGGCCAATCAGCATAATGAGTACTTTAACTATAATTTGATGCCAATACTTTTGTACTTTTACTTGAGTAACCTTTTGAATGCAGGACTTTTACTGTAACAGAGTATTCCTACACTCTGGTACTTCTATTTTTACTGAAGTGCAAGAACTTCTCCCACCTCTGCCGTCTGTGCTCAATAGATGTATGTTTTTATTGAGAAAGAAGGAAAAGTCAGTTCATTTATTTCAGTAGGCCTTGTTTTAAAAAGTGCTTTACGATAAAGTGTTAATTATTATAATTGATCTTGATATGAATGAGATGTGTTAACTGTTTTAAAACCAGAGCCATCCTTGTTTTTGAAGCAAGGTCATTTTAATAAAACACATCTAGTTTGAAGTTAAGCAATGAAGTAAGAACCTTTTTTAAAAAAACAGACGAGAGAAGGAGAAGAGGAAGGGAGTTTAGAGGAGCTCGTTGCAGAGGGAGAAGTGAAATGAAGCCGGAAGCTGACAGGCTTTGTGCTGAATGAACAGCTCATTTGTTTGGGCGGGTCACAGTGTTTAAAAGCGCCAGTGGGGAGTGAGGTGCCAAGTTAATGTGACAGGCAAAGAGTGTGAGCCTGTCCCTTGGATTTCTATGGGCTTTATGCAAAGCGAGAGGCGAAAGGGGAAACTGGCCATTCAGAGTGTCAGAGAGCGGCGGACGAGAGTCCGACCAACAGGAATTCAAATCAGCGGTCAGAACGGCACGCTGAATATAATGCTGCTTTGAAGCTAATCAAATACTCTGCCAACTCTGTCACTGATGATTAATACTGCTGTGTGTTCTGTAAATGATTTATGCTTTTTGAAATTAGTAATAAAATCATAAATGCACAAGACAGCTCCAGAAATAGATGGCAGGCAGAGTTAGAAATATCTTCACATAGGCAAAAGCTCATCAGGAGTTGTGAGCTGTGGAGAACAAGGTGATAAATGAAGCTTATTTTCATAATATCCGACTGATAACAACTTATAATGTTTTTGTAGCACTCATATTTAAAATCAGTTATACATTATAACACATTCTATGTTGACTTTATTATATTGACTTATATATGATATGTTTCATGTATACTCCATTATGATCAGTGTAAAATAGTGTATTTAATTCCCAAAGTAGTTCTACATGTTCATTTTTGTATTGCATTATAACAAAGAACGGACCAAAGAAATACGGAATGTGGACTGGTCCTGGAGAGGAGCCAGTTCACCTCCTATATATAAAAAAACAGAGTGGAAATCTGAATCTCCCCCTCGGGGGATCATTAAAGGTCCATCTTAATCTTAATAAGTCTCTAAAGTAAATGACAAGTGATTATGGAATATTATGATATTTGACTTTCTAAGTCATTATAAAAGGCTTCGTATAGTGTTGTGAATATAAAAATATCATGAATAACTATAAATGCTTATCACAATAATTATAGAGCTATGGGCAGATTCTAACATTTGAAGTATGTTTGTAATGCATTACGGACAGGCGTGTCATCAAAGTGTTACGCATGTTTCTCTCTGTCTGAATCCCCCTGACTGAAAGGTGTCTGTGTGTGTGTGTGTGTGTGTGTGTGTGTGTGTGTGTGTGTGTGTGTGTGTGTGTGTGTGTGTGTGTGTGTTTGTGTGTTTGTGTGTGTGTTAGTGTATACATTCACACATTCACACAAGTAAGCTCAGACGCAGACATGCTGGACGCGTCCTGAATGCCTCCACAGGGGGACAGCCAGGAGACGTCCGGATCAGAGGCTGAACACCCTCCGCCGGATGCTCCTGACACAAAGAGAAGCAGTTCTCCTCCTCTGTCTGAGAGGAACATCCAGGGATCCCCTTTATTTACCGTCCAGAGCGCTCTGCAATGGGTTGGACGCCGATTAACTAGTAAATGAAACGTTTAACCTTTAAGATCAAATACTTGACCACACCAGTCCACCTGCTGATATCAGCCTCCAACCATAATTGGATATGTTAGGGGAATTAAGCCTTACGTGTGAAAAGATAGTCCCCCTCTTGCTTCTCAGAGAAATCTGGGCATGAGAACATTTGTAAATCTAAAGTGCAGTGTAGTCAGAGTGTCACAGTGTAGCGCTGCAGAGGCTCTTCCTCTCTCTGCCTGTGTCTCTGTCCGAGTTTCTCTCTCTGTCACACTCACACAGCATATTCCCTCTCCCTCTCTCGACCTGTCTCACACACCATTACCCCTGTGAGGCGAGGAGACAACCCTAGCCAGGGGAGAGGGGGAGGAGGGGCGGCATCATGGGTAATGTCAGTAGACACATGTCAAAAGTACAGCCTGTGTCCTGAAAAAGCTGTGTGTGGTGTGACAGCAGTCCGCCTGCCGCTAACCCTGCACAACCCCCCTACACACACACACACACACACACACACACACACACACACACACACACACACACACACACACACACACACACACACACACACACACACACACACACACACACACACACACACACACACACACACACACACACACACACACACACACACACACACACACACACACACTGGAATCCGTCCAGCCGACACAAAAGCTTCCTGTGGTGTCCCTGAGGGAGAGAGAGAGCAGCAGGGAGGGTCATCAGCACTACTCCGCCAGGATAAATGCTTTTCCTCTTGCAGTCTCACCTCACTGAACAGCTATTGTCCTCAGGAAGAGTGGGATGGCTTTGTGTGTCAGAGAGTAGCTAAATAAATGTGTGTTTGACAGTGATCATGTGGGTGTGTGGTCAGATACTCGACACACACAAATCACTTCACAAACCTCTCAACCATCCTTCATCAATTTCAGAACTATGAGTCAAATAATAGTGTTTGTTGTGAGACAACGTTTCTGTTGTTCCAGACGCTTCCTAGTCCATCCATGATGGTCCTTAAAGTACATGGCTTCAAGTATGTGGACAACGGAAAAGCTGTAACCCCACTCTGTGTCAGTCTTTCCAAAAGATTTGGGATTCTGGCAGACATTCAGCCATTCAGTGTTTGTAAGGTGATAAGGCCTCGCCGTTCTCGTTCCTCCCAAATGATGGTGTAGAGGTCAGGGCTCTGTTAAAGCCAATTCAAATCTCAAATACTAAGTGCTAAGATTCATGCATCACATATCTGTGTTACAGGACATATTATCAACGCAAGCTCCACTTACAAATCTATTCCAATTATATGTTTTTTCCCTTTATAGGATGGTAGAGCCAGAGACAGACAGATAGAGGGGATGACATGCAGTAAAGGACCCTGGCCCCTGCAGTACCTGTACCCGGCCTAAGGATGGACCTTGATCATGTATGATAACATACTCGGAGTAACCACTACAACTTACAGCCCCTACACACGGCTTGCATTGACGCTTGCCAGAAGGCATGTCTGAAGCTAGACCAACAACCAATCACCTGAATCTCCCGCCCCGGACACAAAAGCAGCGGTTTGATTGGCTAGAGCTTGTACTGGCATATGATTTGATTGGCTGACGCTGCTGTCAAAGCTTCAAAAGTAGAACATTGCTCTACTTCGCTACGCTTTGCTCCCACAATGCAGTTTGGCGAAGCGTGACGTCACCCCATTCCAAGTGAATGGGAAGAAGCGTTGAAGCGTCAACGCACGCCGCCGTGTGTACTCTATTGTAAGATTTAAGCAATACTATGATCCCTCCTGTTATATGTCAGGTTTAACTAGTGTATGTCATGTGATGTATGCCCAACAAGTGGAAAAAAAGATATGGTTCAGGTTATACTACTGCAGTAATGGGTATGTTACAAAATGTAACCCATGTGTTGAATGGTACAACATTATTTATTTACATAGTGCACGTCATGTATGTATGAATGTATGTACTGTATGTATGTATCCCAACAGCAACATCCCACTAAGACTTTAATCACTCATCACAGTTCAATTGCGCGAGGTGTTTAAAAGACAGTCTGCTGGATGGCGTCTCATGTCAGAGTGTATTTATCTCTGAGCGTATTTACTCCACTCAAAATGCAAATCAATTCAAATCTGCCACTCAGCTCTAATTAAGAGGATGTATCAGGAATGGCAACAAACTGAGAGGTTTTAATGGCTATATGCTTCTGGTACTACAGAAATGATTCTTAATCTGGGAGCACGATGCGCACACACACACAGAACAATTATTATTTTCTAGAATCTAGTCTTCACACTGACATGCCGATCCTGATACTTCTATTCAACCACACTATATACGTCGGTAGTTTTTTGAAATGTAATGTTATTGCAAGGTATTTTATTTGTATTCTGTGACTGGGGAAGCCACACACACAGTCTAGTATTCAACATACTTATCTCATCTTATTCTCCTTCTTCCGCCACAAATGTTGTCATGCTACTCGTCCGGCAGCATTGACACGAAACACACACACCTCCCGCTCATTCCGCACGTTTTTTACACAGAGTTTTTTACACAGTGAGCGGGATCGGGTAGCTATGTCTTTAATAAGAGATTCGCCAAGCCGTTTTCACGCAAATCGCAAAAAACTGCGATAATTTGACCCATAGGTAGTACGCTAGTACTAGGGTTACGTACGTTAGCACGGTAAGTACTAGGGTTAGTACGCTAAACCTAACCCTAACCCTAATAGCTAGTACGGTTCACACGTAGTCGCAGCTTACGTTTTAGAGCCCCATTGTGTTCTTTTTAACTAAATATCTAGCATAGATGCGTTGGGATTGGCTCCTTATTTTCATCTAAAGTAAAAGACAGCACTTTTGAAACAGGACTGAAACAGAGGGGTTTATGGGATGCTACAATGCATGACCTGTTTGATATTTTGAGGCAAACACTCAGAGACATGTTTTGTATATATCCGAGACCTATACTGTAATGTATTGATGACAAACAGTATAATACGAAACACTTGCTTTAAGTTTTTGGTAGGTTAATTGGCTCACAGATTTCAAGAAGTCTTTCAAGGAGCATACAAAGGCAGAGCTATAGCCGTGTAACATTAAACATTACAATAAAAAGTAATTGTTGTATACTGGACTGACATTAGTTATTTGATTAATATGAAATTATAAAACACACAAAGCAGTTACAGACACAACTAGGTGCAACAAGTAGCTACAACATTGCAATTCATGCTTCCTTCGCTGAGTGTGTTCATTCTGTTTTTATGTAGGTTATTGTTGTTTATGTCAATCTTCTTCCCTTTAGAAACGGAATCCTCCTCCACCTGAAACCAGCCTGTGGACACTCTTTCATACAAAGCCTCAGAAAGTTCTTCTCAAAGAGTTCTCTGTTACCTCATTCACACCAACGGTGTTTCAGGGCCGGTTCGGAGCTGGACTTTGAAAAGCACCGGGTTTTCCTGTTCACACCGCAGTGGAGCAGCCTCTTAGCTCCGGAATCCGGTTCGTTTCAAGCACCAAAAAAGTGTCCGGCTAGAGCAAAAGCACCACATAGGTCACGCTAACGTCGAGGCGGGGGCAGGGGCGGGATCAACTCCTGAACAACAACAAAAAGCCTGCGTTTTATCCAGTTTGTACACAACAATGGAGAAACTTAACAAGCAGCAGTGGTCCACTGAAGAGACCAGCTACCTACTGGGTATCTGGTCTTCTGAAGAGGTACAGAGGAAGCTGGAGCTCAATCGGCCATTGTTGTTGTTGTCGGTGTCAGCTGTGAGGGGTTTCCGCGCGGTTTGGCTTTATGAAGCAGGCACGCAAACGGTTACTTCATGACGCAAACGATGACGCAATGACGCAACACCAGTCGGACTCTGGGCGGTGTGAAAAGAGCCGGAGCTAAACCGAAGAACCGGTTCTGAACCTGAAAAGCTCTAGCTCAAGAGTTGCTCATGTGAGTTCTTTCATTCTGCCTTGACCAAACAAAATAAAAGCTGCGGGAGTGTAGATGTACTTAAGTCAGCCCTTGTATTTTCCTCTCAGCCTGACACAAGCAGAGATGGGGTCGTTACTAAAAAAATGTAATATATTACATATTACATATTACTTTAAAAAAAAAAGTAATATATTACACTACTTCGTTGCTCTCTCTAACTCGTTACTTTACTCTTTACTTTACTCGTTACTTTACTCGCCGAGCACGTACAAACTGCGCATGCGTGAGTGGCAATAACTCTCCTTACCAGCAGGCGGCGGTAGTGTGTATTTGTCATTCAAAACAGGCAACAACCGGAAGACAGAGAAGAAGAACAGACTACGTGATATAAACAAACAACAAATAGCGTGTGCATTAGCTTCACCTTAGCATGTGTTCTTTGCAGGTGTTTGTTGAGGTTTGACGTGGTGTTTACAGCAGTGGATAACAGCTTCTGGCCTGGACACAGTTTGCACCTCACCGTCACATTCCTGTCTATTCTTCAGACGAACTCAAAATAATGGACATACCTCCACTCCACCCCTCGAAAGTTATCGCTAGGCTTGTTTGAGACAAGCCAGACCTGCGTAGACCTGCATAATTTCGATCAGCCTCTTGCTAGTGCGTTGCATGCTGGTTAGTCATTTTGTCCGAATTGCTCTGGAGGCTCGCTTACATGAGACGTTGAAATCTCGCGGGACAAAGACGCTCGCAGCCTTGAGAGCGAGGCGCCGCGCGGCGGCGCAGTTCCTCTCCACGGGCTGCGGAAGCGAAATGCTTGATGGGAAACGACTCGCTGGTATCTCGAGCTGAGCGCTCATTGGTGTTTTTTACCACGTGCTGGTGATGAAACTCTCCAATTGGCTCGGCAAAAGTTTGTTGTTGTTTTGTGTCAGTAGGCTTGTTTGAGACGCGTTGCGGCTCGCCTCGAAAGTAGACGAGAATAGCCGATCGCAGCCGGGGGAGGTCTCAAAAAGCTCGCCTGAAGTCGGACAGCTCCGAGTCGGCTTCTTCTTCTTCTTCTTCTTCTTCTTTCGTTTTTTTGGCAGATTGCAAACAACTTTAAGGTGCATAACGCCACCTCCGGAGTCGGCTTGACTCGGTTTGCATTTATAAAGAGTGCACAAATGGGTTTAATCGTTAATGTCAGATATACTAAGTAAATACATTTGTTCCTGCTCAAGATTAGATTCAACTTTATTGTTATTGCACAGAATACAGATACTGAGACAACGAAATGCAGTTTAGCTTCTAACCAGGAGTGCAACAAGCAGTAAAGTGAAAAGTAATGTACACAATCTATAGAATAAAAGATAGAATGAATTGAATGATGAATAAACAGTGAGGGGTATGAATACACTAGATATATACAGCAGCCTGTGAGCAGTATGAACAGTGTGTATGAATATTCTAAGATATATAAAGTATAAAAACGGTAAGCAGTGCAAGTATAGTATAACATATATAGATATTAATTTCATGATGATAAACATTGTGGAACAATGATGAAAAATGTGAATGGAAGTGGCGACGTAAAACTGACACAAAACAACAACAAACTTTTGCAGAGCCAATTGGAGAGTTTCATCACCAGCACGTGGTAAAAACCACCAATGAGCGCTCAGCTCGAGATACCAGCGAGTCGTTTCCCATCAAGCATTTCGCTTCCGCAGCCCGTGGAGAGGAACTGCGCCGCCTCGCCGCGCCTCGCTCTCAAGGCTGCGGGCGTCTTTGTCCCGCGAGATTTCAACGTCTCATGTGAGCGAGCCTCCAGAGCAAGTCGGACAAAATGACGGCCCATCTACACTACAGGCATCAAAAAATCTTGAAGCTGGGCGTGTCTGAAGCTTGGCTATTTTTTGCGAGCATCGTGACCAACAACCAATCACCTGAATCTCCCGCCCCCGACATACAAAGCAATAGCAATGTTAAAACGAAGTAAACTGGATATAAACTCTCCAAACAGGCGAAAAACCTACCAGTTTCCCCCACTGTCTCTGCCACCTCCCTCAATGCCTGGTTCCTCCGGTTTGTATCCCGGTAAATAGTTCTGGTCGTAAAGTACCGGGTGATTTGCTACCGTAATATCTCGTTTGGAATATGAGGAAATGAACTGCGGTCTGTCTCTCCCAGCTTGCACGCGGTTTGATTGGCTAGCGCTTGCACTGGCGGGATTTGCATAAACTGGATTTGTCATAAACGGGATTTGATTGGCTGATGCCAAGCATCGAGCCTCAAAAGTTGAACATTGTTCAACTTTTGATGCCGATAGATGCTCGTGATGCTTGCAAAGCCATGCCATGCTCCCCACAATGCAGTTCGGCGAAGATTAAAAATCTTCTACGTCACCCCATTCAAGTGAATGGGCGAAGCGTTGAAAGCATTTTTCGATGCCTGTAGTGTAGACGGGCCTTAACCATCATGCAACGCACTAGCAAGACGTTGATCGAAATTGCGCAGGTCTGCGCAGGTCTCGCTTGTCTCAAACAAGCCTAGTTTTACGTCGCCCCCTCCATTAACATTTTTCATAATTGTTCCACAATGTTTATCATCATGAAATTAATATCTATATATGTTATACTATACTTGCACTGCTTACCGTTTTCATACTTTATATATCCTAGCATATTCATACACACTGTTCATACTGCTCACAGGCTGCTGTGTATATCTAGTGTATTCATACCCCTCACTGTTTATTCATCATTCAATTCATTCAATATTTTATTCTTTACGGCTTGTTACACTCCTTGTTGGAAGCTAAACTGCATTTCGTTGTCTCAGTACCTGTAATCTGTGCAATAACAATAAAGTTTAATCTAATCTTGAGCAGGAACAAATGTGTTTACTTAGTACATATCTGACATTAAAGAGCAACTTCCAGGTTAAAGACACCTGTGAATAAATGTGTAGGAAAATGATGAATAGACTAGATTTTCAAAATTATATATATATAATTATTATATATTTTACAGAAATATACACTACAGTGATATCTGGCGTCGTTTTTGTAAGAAATGTTCACTTCCGCATAAAAAAGCCTCGGCACGTGATCTCCCGCGTGTGACGTAACACGGGGGACACAAGGGGGAGAGCGGCCGGTGTAACGTATTAATAAAAATGGATCCCAATGCTAGTTTTGACACAGAAGAAGTTGAACATGAATATTCGAATGCATATGACGGACCACAACCTTATAATTATGAGCCTGCTAGGCGTCCAAGAGACCAGGAGCAGCCAAGGATTAGAAGAAATAACGGCCATCGGAGAGAAATTGAGCTGTGGTGTGAGGAGAACCAGTGGAGAACTGGGCAGCTATCTTGGTGAGTGACCGGCGTTAGCTACAGAATGTTAGCTAACGTCACATCACAACATTGTGAAGTTAGCTATCATATATCAGGCTATAACTAAAGTAGCATTGATAATATAGTAACGTTACTGGCAGGACTGTTGATACTGATCCATAACAGAAACTAATGCGCAAGTATCAGCCGTATCTCGCGTTACCTAATGCAACTCCACACTACGGTGCTGTGTACCGGAGGAGAGACGCGAGATACGGCTGATACTTGACGATCTGGCGGAGAAAGGTTGTGGAGCCTCCGTTGATATGCCGTTGTAAATGGCTTGATGGAAAGCAGGTGTGTAGTCGGGGAGGGTGCACAGCTGATTACAGCAGGTGAGTGGAGGTTGAGCCGGGAACCAGGAGTGACAGCCACCACGCCCACACAAACAACACAGACAGGGGGAAACGAACAAACACAAAGGAGACGGCTGGAGCAGTACAGCCACCACAGCGTTACCTAATGCAATGTCTTACGGCGCCGTGTACCGGAGGAGAAAGAGAGAGAGCAGCGAGGGGGGGGGGGGGGAGAGAAGTAATACGGTTTCCTGATAAAGCTGTGGAGAGTATGTGCTGCAGGGAGGTGGATGCACAAAGCACCCAGGAACGAACGCTAGCTCCGGTCCTTTTTACTGTGGACTCGATGTTCAACCTGCACAAACACAATACTGCACCATGATTACAAATGGTGAAATACAATGTAAAACTACAGAAAAATAGCAGCTCCTTAAAACACAACCGCTCTACTCAACGCAACTCTACTATACCCGCGGTCAGAGAGCAGAGATGTGTCCCCTGTTTGATGTAATATGACTCGTTTGACGTATGACCTTAAAAAAAAGCAGTTTTTAAGAACAGAGCTCAAAATTGCTCCTTTTCCTCTGAATTCCTGCCCTTATGTCTTGTAAAACATATCAAATCCTGCATTCACTTTTTTAATTGTAATTTTCAAGCAAGTTTAAGCATAAATGTAGTATAAATAAAAACCTGCAAGATGCTCTTTAACGATTAAACACATGTTTGCATTCTTTATAAATGCAAACCGAGTCAAGCCGACTCCGGAGGTGGCGGTATGCACCTTAAAGTTGTTTGCAATCCACCAAAAAACCGAGAGAAGAAGAAGAAGAAGAAGAAGAAGAAGAAGAAGAAGAAGAAGAAGAAGAAGAAGAAGAAGAAGAAGAAGAAGAAGAAGAAGAAGCCGACTCGGAGCTGTCCGACTTCAGGCGAGCTTTTTGAGACCTCCCCCGGCTGCGATCGGCTATTCTCGTCTACTTTCGAGGCGAGCCGCAACGCGTCTCAAACAAGCCTACTGACTCAGCCATGTTTATGCAGCACTGCACGTGGAGATGTAGAGGCGCAAGTCGCGCAGATTACGTACATATAAACCTGCGGCGGAAACCCCTCTTGTCTGTCAGTGTGATTATGACTGATTTTAGTAAGTAACGAAGTAACGCGTCGGGGCAATGTTAGTAACTGTAGTGTGAAGGATTATTTGAATTATTTGAAGTATTAAAGTAACGGGGTATGACAGGAAAGTAAAATCTGGTATATTCATTTTGGTGTCACCTTATATATGTTCATGTGTGTTAAATTTGAAGGGACAAAGTATCCTTTCCTCCCCCAATATATTGAGGTGAATTCTGTGTGCTTAGAGAAGAGATGGAAGCATGGGACACCCTTATTTGGAGATAGTGCCGAGGCTCTGGAATGCTTCCCTCGTAAAAAAGGGTGTGCGTGACACAATCTTGTAGCAGATGTGTATGTGTTTTCATTGAAGTAAATATAAATGCTACATGATTACTGGTCAACTATACCTCTGCTCTTATTCTTTCATGTGTGGGTACTAAATGGCTACAAACATTGTGGAGAAATTAGCTTAAACATCTTTCATTACTCTATATGAAATGGAAGCAGTTTTTTATGACAGGGACGAGAGAGGTGGGGGAGGGACGCATTCCAGGAGTTTCAGCATGTCAATTGTCAGGGGAATCGACTTGTTTTCAATAGAGGTGTGTGGTTAGTTACTTTGTGTTAATAATAGCAGTATGTGTAAAGGAAGCTGGAAATATACAATGTGAAACCTTTTATTTGAAGTAAAGATGTGAACAATAGCTCAAACAAATGGAAGGGCCATAGGTAAGCCTGAGAAGTTTGACTATTTGAAAAGCATCTCTAATACTGCTTAAGAGCATAGGTAATGTGTTCCTCGTTGTTATTGATATGAAAGTAATTAACATGTATTACGTATATTTAGCCAACTATAACAACTATATCTTAAAACATACTTTTAACTTGTGTGTGGCAGTCAGGAGGCGGGAAGATGGACTCAGGGACACAGGGCCATAAAGGAGATGTGTGTGTGCTGGCTAAAAGCTGCTGTGTCGCACTGATTGGGTGCGACAGGCCATGTGTTGATCTCTGCCAATAAGATGACCTCTGGGGGAATGCACGTACACACCTCCTCCTGGGTTTTAGTATGAAAGCCTGTGTTTTCCTTTGGTTCGCGCTCTTGTTTTTCACCAGCCGTTCCTGAGACCTGTCTCACACGTGGGGTAGAACCTGAGCCCGGAGTACTCTGCAGAGTGCTTCGTGATTTCTTTGTATTTGTATCGTTACTGTATATCATTAAAGCAGGATTATTGTTTTACTTGTATTCTGGTGTTTCTTAATCCCTCCCTTTTCCCGAATTCACCTAGCTTGTCAAACGACACGCGGAGACGAGGTTGGTTTGCAACATCCTCCAAATCTCCAACAAGTGTGATTACTGAATTATAAAATTAGCGCGTTACACTACTCCGTTACCGACAAAAGTAATATTATTACACCCAACTCTGGACAAAAGGCAGTGAGCATTATAAGAGGCACAGGTAATTGCCCTCATTTCTGCCTCAGACAAAAGCCAATGTTCTGGCTGCTCCTAAGTGGACCGTCGAGAGCCAATCGAGGATTCTTCAAGGCCGTAGAAAATTGTGAGGGTCTTTTTTTCCCATCACTACTCTCAATCCAAGGATAGTATGATTCAACCCATTAAAAAAAGACTTGTTTTGGAAGATTGCTGCAATTTTAATACCTGACTGAAAAGTGTATATTTTTAGTCTTGATTCATCTGAATTGATGATTTTGGGCTTGATGTTCAATGTGATTTGTATTCCTTTTCTCTCTGTTTTACTCATTTTCCTTGTGTGACAGATGAGTTGGGATCACACTGCTATACGTCTTATATTGCACAGGAGGATAATGACTTCTGCTTGGTGAGAATATTGTAATACAAACTAAGTAAGTCAATAGTTTTCTCCCTTGTGCAGCACAAACCAAAAAGATGATCAGGCCTTACCCCTTTACAAACAGTGTGATCTCATCTGAAATGTACAATCATGTATTGTATTGTCAATGATGGGGATTTGAAATGCTATATAAACAGCAGAAAGTATCAGCACAGCTCTCAGGTGAGCAGTGTGGCAGCAGACGTGGGAGAAGGGCACTGATAGCTTAAGTACAGCAGCATAATCAAAAGGTGCGTTAGATAAATGTCACAGGGACAGGAGCAATACATGTGAGTGTACAGCTTGATATTGTCACTCATACTTTGTGTTGGAGCTATATATCTCTTTATATTATGTAATAGTTTAACATTTATTTTCTTGCTGTTTATAGCGTTTATTGTAAATGTATTCTTAGTTAGCGTCATAAGTTAAAGTAGTTTCTATGCTTTTATTTTAAAAGCATGTTTGGGCACTGGGTGCCTGGTGTAATTGTATATATTGGAGACAGGTGGGTGGTGGGAGCCACAGCAATAGTAGGCAAACGTTTTTTTTATCAGGGTGTTTCGAGCCACAGGGTTTTCCAACCACAAGAAGGAAAGCCATAGGAACGGCTTAAGGAAAAGAGGTATCGGAAACCTGTTCATTGTACTTTATTATTGGAATAAAATGCACAAATGGAGGTTCTTGTCTGGAATTGGATGATCATTGCCCTGCATAAGATCCGCTAACTAGTGCCTCAGCGGCCGTTTTAGTTCTATAGGATTTTGGCCGCTACACTTTGTTATGCTTTTAATAACATTTCTAACTTTGGCCTCTTGTCCACACGACGTAGAGAAAGGCTGTTTTTCAAAAGTACTTTTGTTACATGTTCTCCAGAGTTGAATCATTTGATCATTGTTGTGTAGCAGTGTGGAAGGAAACACTGAGTTCTCCAAAACTGTGATATATAACAGACAATTTGTGATTGAATTGACACTGTACACCTTGGTCAACAGGTGACACTTTGTAGTTGAAGTGAATTAACCATTGTTTCCTTAATACATGATAAAACCTGAAACGCTGTCTTTGAAATTAGTCTCTTTCACATTAAACAATGGCTTCACTTCAGTGTGAAAATGGCCTCAAAAGAAAGTGGTACAGAAGGTGTATTTCTGGCTTTTGAACAAGTGTATTCAAGCTATTTCGGTGTGTTTGTGTTCAGTGTAAATGTCCGCTGGCTTGTACAACAACAGACCAAAGTCACCACAGATTGCGAGCTTGTGCTGTGAAGACCCAACCCATTTAGGGAATTCAGGGGGTATTAGATGGTGATTTAGGTCCTAATGAATAGGTTGCCAAGCCACACAAACACATAGCCTTGTCCTCTTCAACACACACACTAATCCTTCAGTGAATTGTAACCAAGCATTGCTCTCAACCCCAAACCCTTCTTCCTGCCATGCTAAACACCAGTTTGGGGGACACCATCTGGTATCCTCGCTTGGAAAAATGAGGTCGTGTCAAAGCAGCATGAATAAGCACACAACGGCAAAGACTCCAAAAGCCAACTGAAGATGAGAAGAACAAATATTGCCCCATTACTCATCCTCTGACCCTAAATGTGACGTCCATTATAGCACACCAACCATTGGGGTAGAACCAATCCTAACCCAGATACTATTTGCACATGAAAGCCTCAGAATATAGCATCCAGAGAGGTGGCTCTGCCTCTGATTTCAAGGGATATTTAGCCCCCTATTCAGCCATCAACAAAAGACGGGCATTCAGACAGGCGAGGAGGGAGCAGAGCTCGCTGAGCCGTCACAGAGCTCATTTGTTCTCTGCTGTTTACTTAAGCCTCCCCCCTCTTTTTTCCCTCTTCCCTCCAGAGGCTTCAAGCATGGATGGGTGGGTGATTGGGAACCCTGCTTCCATCACTCTATCCCAGTGGGAGAGATAAACAGCAATTTAAATGGTAGTCAGAAAAAGGTTCGGATTTGCATGAAATTATCGGTCAATCAGCACTGCCGACAATCATCATCAGAACTGTCGCTGCGCTGTTGATCAGAATTATTCATTTGTTTTAACTCCTTCTTCGTCGCCGTTTGTTCAGTTGTTAGTATTCTGCGTGTGAGGGATATTTACTTTGGTGTGTGTGTGTGTGTGTGTGTGTGTGTGCAAACATTCACTGTTTGAAGTGATGGATTGATTGCACAGTAAGTAAAGGCAGTCAGCACGTAGCTTGGTTCAATGTAAGCCTCGTTTTCACAATGCAATTCGGTCTGCCTCCAGGTCATGTTTTCCCTTTCACAATAAAAGCCCTACTTTAACTTCTGTCTTGTTTACAAACCAGTGTTTCCCCTAGGATGGAGTCATAGCAGCGGTGCTAAGGCACGCGGGCCCAGCAAAATGTGAGCGCGGCGCGCGTGGACATTTTAAGTGTGTGCGCGTGCGAAGTGCTTCCCGCCATTATGTTTCTATTTGTCTGCCAGCACAAGAAAGACACATACATCATTAAAGGCTTCAAATGTATTCAGTATTGTATGAACATAATTGGTGGTTGGACATCACATCCTCTAGGGGGGTCCGGGGGTATGCCCCCCCGGGAAGATTTGTTTTTACATTTTAATATAAAATGCTTCAATCTGGTGCACTTTGAGCACACAATGACTAGAGACTAGATCTAACTCTAAACACCCATATGAAAAAGATCGTTTTACATTTTAATAATCAAATAATTGAACATACCAATAAACTACCATAGCCAATAACACATATGTAACTTATTTTATTTTTGTTGTTCATTTACATCACTTTCATCAGGCAATTTTTTAGTTTAATATCAGGTGTCAAAAGAGCATGGCACCTAGTAATGAATGTGCCAAATGTCTCCACTTCGTTCCACTGCCCCAGTGACTTGAATATCTTGGGTTCTGCCACCCTTCATGCAGATCTAGATCCCTCCGCTTCGCGTCGGGATCCTGATCAGCCTGTCGGGTGTTCTTTTCCCCATAATGACCGCGTCGCTGCACGTTATCCCTTACAAACTAACTAAGTTAGCTAGATGTAATTCATTCTTAACTGTAGGCTTTTATCAAAGTATTAATTTACTTAATCTAAATGTAACAACATTTTAAATTATAATAACTTACATTTATGGCGTTATGACCTTCTTCTTGAGGTGATTGTGTCCAAATAAAGTTATGTCTGCTTCAACTTGCTGTTGTCTGTCTTGTCAGGCAGTTTTCCTTCAGCTCTGAAAATGACAGCTTTCCCGCGTATCGGTGGCTCGAAGTTGCCGCGAGCGCTAGGGGGCAGCACTTATAATTATTTTAATTTAAAAAAAAAAGCAGCGCCGCTGCTGAAAACATATAGGGGAAACACTGCAAACACTTGCAGTGTGTCCTGTGTTGTTGGTCGATCTGATAGAAACAGAAAAAGACCAGACAGAGGCACCACCAGTAATACAACCTGGAAGCGCTTGAAAAAATGATCTGTGTCTGTAATCTCTGATTGGGAAACACTTGATGAGACTGAGAGGCCTCCTGATCTGGTTTCAGCCCCTCGTGGAGCTTGCTCAGGCGTCTGAGCCAGAGGTATTCTTAATTAAATAGGTGGATTAGAAGGTAAAGTAGAGGCCACCTGGACTAGCTTTATCATGTCTGGAGCGAGTCGTCTCTCAGGTAGCAAACAAGCTGCTGTTAGAGGAGAAGGCGGGAATAAAGCACCTGTCGTGGATCTGATGTAACACTCACAACATTAAAGAATAAGACAAAGAGGAATCAATAAAACACAGAGGTGACTGAAGTTAAATATGATATTGCTGTACAGCACTATAATGAGACACATTACCTTGCACCAAAGCAGTCAATAGTGTAATGCCCTATAGACTAAGAGAATCTTACAGGTTATGTACACTTGAAACAGCATACGTAGCTGCACCTTTCCTGACCTGATGTTGCATCTTCTGTCTCCCCAGACTTGAAATAATCCCAGTTTCCATGACACGTTTCTGCCGATACCACACATGCCTATGTAGACAACTGTTGCTCATGGTGAGAGATCGGCCTCTTTCCATGAAACTAAATGAATACTCACTAGTATGGCTTGAAACAGATGATCATATAAAACAGATTCTACACATCTGCTTCAGATCAGCTGGGTGTAGTGTAGCTGGGTGGGAGATGATGAAGTGAAGAGAGGGAGGAAGGTGCGCAATCAAACCAGATATAAGAGAGCTATTCAGATATGGTGTAAAGTAACACAACTATAGGATCCAAAGAAACATATGGAGTAGTTAGACCACCTACAACAATGAAAGTAGACATTTCTGTTCTGACTTTATTGTTACTTGTTTGCCAACAGGTTTGAATAACGGTTCAACAATGTAGAAGTACTTCAGTGTTTCCCCTATATGTTTTCAGCAGCGGCGCTGCGCCGCTGCTGAAATATGCGCGCCGCTGCTAGGGGGCGCAAGCCCCCAAGCAGATAGAAAAAAAAAAAAATTTTTTTTTTTTTTTAATTAAAATAATTATAAGTGCTGCCCCCTAGCGCTCGCGGCAACTTCGAGCCACCGATACGCGGGAAAGCTGTCATTTTCAGAGCTGAAGGAAAACTGCCTGACAAGACAGACAACAGCAAGTTGAAGCAGACATAACTTTATTTGGACACAATCACCTCAAGAAGAAGGTCATAACGCCATAAATGTAAGTTATTATAATTTAAAATGTTGTTACATTTAGATTAAGTAAATTAATACTTTGATAAAAGCCTACAGTTAAGAATGAATTACATCTAGCTAACTTAGTTAGTTTGTAAGGGATAACGTGCAGCGACGCGGTCATTATGGGGAAAAGAACACCCGACAGGCTGATCAGGATCCCGACGCGAAGCGGAGGGATCTAGATCTGCATGAAGGGTGGCAGAACCCAAGATATTCAAGTCACTGGGGCAGTGGAACGAAGTGGAGACATTTGGCACATTCATTACTAGGTGCCATGCTCTTTTGACACCTGATATTAAACTAAAAAATTGCCTGATGAAAGTGATGTAAATGAACAACAAAAATAAAATAAGTTACATATGTGTTATTGGCTATGGTAGTTTATTGGTATGTTCAATTATTTGATTATTAAAATGTAAAACGATCTTTTTCATATGGGTGTTTAGAGTTAGATCTAGTCTCTAGTCATTGTGTGCTCAAAGTGCACCAGATTGAAGCATTTTATATTAAAATGTAAAAACAAATCTTCCCGGGGGGGCATACCCCCGGACCCCCCTAGAGGATGTGATGTCCAACCACCAATTATGTTCATACAATACTGAATACATTTGAAGCCTTTAATGATGTATGTGTCTTTCTTGTGCTGGCAGACAAATAGAAACATAATGGCGGGAAGCACTTCGCACGCGCACACACTTAAAATGTCCACGCGCGCCGCGCTCACATTTTGCTGGGCCCGCGTGCCTTAGCACCGCTGCTATGACTCCATCCTAGGGGAAACACTGTACTTTGTAACTTTGTTTAGCTTCAGGCTGTAGTCTAAAAATGCAATGCAGCGCAATCTGAAGATGTGTTTTGCAAAAGTAGTTTAACCTATTTCTCTTGACTGGAAAACTCAACAAACTTAGCTTTATTCAATTCGCCTGCATGAGAGTGCAACAAAGTATTTTTTTGTATCTCATTTTGTTTGGGAAAAAACATACTAAGTGTAAAAGTAAAATTAGTTTACAAAACCCTCAGGATTCTTGATAACAGAATGACTCCCTGGATGCTCCACATATTCTGTACAACTCACAGTGAGAGGAACGTCTCTTTGCTGAACACCAACAGCACATATACCGAAGTAACATGTGCAAAAACAAGCATTATAGTATGACTCATAACGCTCTCATCAATAAAACTAACTATCTGCTGAATCAGACTCAAATACGCATGGCCTCTGCTCGATAAATTATAGCCTATCCCTTACTGACTCAACATTTTTATGATATACAGTTTGTATGCTTTGATGTTTGTTTACATTCATTAATTAAATTCTCTAAAGTTGCAAAAACTGATAATTTGATTCACTCCCACAAAAACAAAGGTCCTTTAGGTTTTTCCCCTCATCATCCTACACATTCATATTACTGCTTAATGAAAATGAACTGATTTATTATCGCCTGGGGAAATTGTGAATTCAACGAATCATTTCCATGCATGAATGAAAGTGAGAGAGATGAGCAGATTCATCTCAAAAGGCTTATAGGTTATTTGTCTGATGTTTATTTACCCGTTAGTCAGAAATCACGATCTTAAAAACCGTGACCCTGACAGGACTAAATAATGCATATGGCAGCTTTCTGAAAATGATGGATCAGTCTTTCAACACACTGTGTTTCCCCTCACAATCAATATCTCTTTAGTTCATTGCAGTCACATCATTCATTATTCAAACTGTGAGGTTGGTGAGCCACTTGTTTGTCTCTGACCTCAATGCTGCATTATACACTCATATACACCCTGCTGGATATATAACAAACAAGTGTATACTAAACAAGTGTATATTACTGTAACACTCGTTCTCAATACTGACCCAGAAATACAGTGTAATAATACGTTTCATTGTGTTATATCATGTCTGCACTCAACAACAATACTTATTTTAAATATATAAGTGGAAATGACTCTTATTGTTAGAAATTCAGACAGTCGTAACTCATCCAAAGAAGAGAGAATCAATCGACTCGGCGTTACTGTAATCCACCACTTTAAACAACATGTTGAATATTTGTCATGTCAGGTTTTGGTGGCAATAAAAGATGGGAGAAATGCAGTTTTTATTTTCACATCTATTCACAACAATGATAACTTGAATATACAAGCTAGCCCATATCACCGTGCAGTATTGAGACTGGTCTTTTCTCTGACTAGTTTACATTTGAGTTTTCTTAAAAACGGATCAACAATCAACATAAAAGGGAAGAACATCGTTGTTTAGAAAAAGAATGAAATGGGCCATGAGAAACGAGTGAACCCTTTCTGCACAGGGGCACTGTCCATGGTGCTGAACGAGATGCCCTTCAGCTACATCGGCTGTGTGTGTGTGTGTGTGTGTGTGTGTGTGTGTGTGTGTGTGTGTGTGTGTGTGTGTGTGTGTGTGTGTGTGTGTGTGTGTGTGTGTGTGTGTGTGTGTGTGTGTGTGTGTGTGTGTGTGTGTGTGTGTGTGTGTGTGCGCGCGCGCGTGCGTGCGTGCGTGCATAAAATCAAAAAGAATATAAATATATTCAGAAAGCAAAGTCTTGACTGAGCAGAGTAGATTTCAGTAAAAAAATAGAAGCATGAGAAGTGTACATTTTTGGATGTTGCCATTAGTACTCTTTTCATTATCATAAAAAACAAACAAACATGAAAATGAATTAAAAAAGTGAAATTGTAAACATAACTGAGACCCCAACAATGCATCCTCTCAACAGGGTGCAGCATCACCTCTCACCTCTTACGGTCAATCCTCTTATGTCTGCCCTTTGAATCACTTTGCATTGTTTTATCTTTGCAGCTCTTTTCCTTCCATTAAGACTCACGATGTAAACATGAAGTGCTTCATAGCATTCACACTTCTAATGAGTATTTCAACTGAGAGCAAATAAGTAGAGACCTTGAGACGAAGGTTAGGTGGTGTGCAGTCAAGCCTCTTGTCTCTGTGCCTCAATCTGATTATCCCTGTACTGAGCTGGCCCTGGCCCAGAGCCGGTTCCCAGGCTGTGTGTGTGTGTGTGTGTGTGTGTGTGTGTGTGTGTGTGTGTGTGTGTGTGTGTGTGTGTGTGTGTGTGTGTGTGTGTGTGTGTGTGTGTGTGTGTGTGTGTGTGTGTGTGTGTGTGTGTGTGTGTGTGTGTGTGTGTGTGTGTGTGTGTGTGTGTGTGTGTGTGTGTGTTTATCCTCCCAGCAGGGAGTTATCTGGGGGTAGAGGGCTCACTACTGTTTTTACATAAACAAAGACTTTGGAATGAAACAGAGAGAGCTTGACGGCCAAATCCCCGTTCCTGGCAGTGTGCCACGGCTCCATGCAGGCCTCACCTCGGGCACCTATTGGACGCCACGCTGGTCCTGGTAATTAAGCAACACAGACAGGCTCAGTGATTAGACTAAGAGACTCCAGAGAGCGAGGAGGGGCCGCCACACATAGGGGCAGCCACACAGAGAGTCCTCACTGAAGAGTTTCCATCAGACTTTACTTCACAGATAGATTCATAAGGAGCAGTCTGACACGTGAGGTCCCTTTATTTACACGGTCACTATAGTTTCAGTCGCATTGAAAGTGCAAAAAGGTGTACGTTCACAGCACTGGAAACAATTAAGAGACCACCATTTTTCTTAAATCTCAATCTCTACATGTATGGCAGCCATTCCATTGCATTTTCTGTTGAATTCCAACACAGAGAAGTGTTGTCAGTACTGTAGTTTAAAGATTAAAATAAGAAACATGTTAATTTGACATAACTATAAATAGTAAAAGCAGAGAAATGATAATGCTGCAGAGGTCTTTTAATGTTTTCCAGAGCTGTATATAATACATATATTATCATGATATCAATCAATATACCAACTATCAATATATATCAACTTTAAAAGGAGTTGTTATAGAGGGCTGCAGGAATGATCTTTTTTAGGACAACCCTCTAAGTAAGCATTGCCCTGGTTTCCTCGACTAAAAGCAAATTAGTTTTTTTAACTAGATTTTGGATTATTGTGTCAGAACATTCTCAATGATACCCACACCTTTGTTTCAGCAATATATATTCCCCAAACACATACAGTATTACCAGTTATACATTTTTTGAAACCTTAATGCAATGGCCACAGGTAAAAGCTAAACTAAGTCACATGACTTCTCTCTCACAACCAATGGGTAATGAGTTTTGGTGTTGTAGAAAGTCTTCACTTAGAGGATGTCATAGTGGACGGTTGGGTCAACAACACATCACATTGTGACACAGGAGACCACTGCTGGTACAGAATCACACCAGAAACACACCCTGCTCGTCACTGACAGTCCAGCTAATAGCATCTTGAAAATGTTATTTCGTTTTAGAGAACAAATATAACCAGGATCCACTCTCCACAATGTACACATCACTTGAATCCCTGCACAGTCACTTACAGCCCAGACTACCTGCCAGCCTCCATCAGGTCACTGCAGTGAGGAGGCTGCAGGAAAACATCGCTGACTCCACACTCGTGTCCTCTAAAGCCACCTGCTTCCTCACTCTTATTACAATGACTAATCGTGAAGGCAACACTCCTCATCAGCAAAACTACCCTGCACATTCCTAAACAATCCACGAGTGCCAAATGCCTGTAGCGCCATAGAAAAAAACACATGCTATGTCAATGAAAACATGAAGGCCTTTCCCTGCAGACACATTACTGCTGATTCCCATGTGTAAATCATGCATTGCTATTAAAGTTTAATGCTATATTTGAAAGAGAATAAATCAGATCTCCACTATTTCTATACAACATTAATGCATAACAGAACATGTTAAAAGGTTCAGTCATAAACAATCTTTCTTTAGTGTTTCCTTGCACTCTGTCCCTGCAGGGAGTCACTTACTATCTTGACAGTTTATTGGCACTAAAAGGTGACTTAGGATGATTGTGGAATACAAATATCCAAAACCCAAACACACAACTTACGTTTGCTAACGTCTTAAAGCCTGATCATTTCATCTATGGAGAGTTATCTTCAAATATGAGCTTTGCGATTACCACTGCTTAAATGTCCTACTTTTAAAAACACTTTTCTGTGATACTTGATTTTTAGACCCAATAATAATATAAGAAAGATCCCACTGACAGGATAGCTCTGATGTTACACAGTGCCCAGTGCAAACAGTCTGCTCTGTTGACCTATGCACACTTAAGTTCCTTGCTCTAAGGCACCTCGGTGGTGTTGAAGAGAGATTTGGATCCACCTCCAGGGATTGAACTGACAAGCAGAGATAAATAAGTTACGATATACAATCCCTGTAAATAAAAGTTACTCTGTTCTCGAAGGCCGAGTGGAATCAATACTACATGGTACATCTTCTTTAGGTGTGAGCTGAAGCCACATGGGGATATTCAAAAACGGGGGGCAGAGCTACAAGGAAATGCAAAAATTATTTTACACCGTTTTACTATTTCGATAGATATACGGGTCAAGAGGGTAATGTTTATTTTTAACTCAGATAAATCGCTGTCAAACTTCCCCAGTTGATTACTTAAGCCGTATATCTTCCAATAATACATCAAACAGAAAGGGCAGCCCCTGTGAGCTTTAATATAATATGACGTCAGTTACCAACATGACACACACACACACACACACACACACACACACACACACACACACACACACACACACACACACACACACACACACACACACACACACACACACACACACACACACAAACACACACACACACTGAGGACATTGTCTATGATTGACAGGCTTGGGAGCCATGGTAACGGAAGAGAGAAAAATGAACCAGTGACAGAGAAACATGAGTGACAGTTAATGGAGATATTCTGTAGGTCTGCGTTCATGGTGAGAGACATGTCAGTGTGCTTTCACAGTGTGTGTTAGCGTGTGTGTCTGTGTATGCGCGAGTTAGAGCATGTAGCTGTGAAATGTTTATTTGCAATACTCCCCGTCTGTTCCTGTAACAGTGTCAGATATATCCTGCTGTATTTAGTGGCCGTTTATGTGAAAATCTACAAGCAGCCATCTGTCATCTGCTATCTATGCAAAGAGAAGGCCAGCAGCACCTTTTTTCATTTTGCATTCAAACCACTTTGTTTGCATTCGGCCTGTCGGTGATCAAACAAGCGTGACGTCATAACTGAACATCCCATATCACAGGGTCTGTAAAACAACACACACTTACACACACACACACTTCTTCAATGGATTAAGATAAGCATGTTTGAGTTCCTCTTATGGAAACAGACACAAACTGCAATAGATCATTTGGTAGGCAAGTCTGTGCATATACGTGTGTATTTATACAGTATATGATTGTTGGACCGTTGGCAGTGTGTTAGTATAAAATGACCAATGAGAGCACTTTGACCCGCAGATATTTGTATTGCTTATTGTTTATGTTCATTAAAGGCTGCACTGTTGTAAATTACAACTGCTCTGGAAGTTGAGTCTTGTTTGCAGTGCATCAGAGAGCCGTTGTTAACAGTGTGTGGTTTTGTTGTACAGGTGAAGAGGGAGCAGGTAATGTGTGTCTACATGCATAGTTTTGGTGTTGTGGGAATGGTTTTATGCAAAGAGCACAGTGATGATAAGATAAGCTGAGACAGAGCAGTATCTTTATGACCCGTGCTTCTTTTCCTAACAGCAGGTGCCCGAAAAGTTAAATAGGGAAGCAGATAGACTAGATTTGACTAGAATATGTATTTGCCTGTTTGATGGCAACAGGTGGTAGACTGCCAGTTTATCAATCTACTCCTCTCTGTTTAATATTGCCAAATAGTTTTTCTCCTTCCTCACTCTTCTGTCCGTTAGATAAGTCCACCGTTCGTTGTAAGGTTTGGATTGGCCTAGTTACTGATCATGATAGCAAACAAAGAATTAAGGTTGTCTTCTTTATTCTGTTGTTGTTGCTTTTTGGTTGTGGACAATTTTACTGTGTATTATGACTTGAAAACTAAAATGAACACTGGCTAGTTAGACCCACGTGATGATCAATACACTGGCTGACATGCAGCGTATATTTATCTTTTTTACAAACAATGGACTTTTACGAACTGGAATTCGATTTGGAATCTTGTTTCATGATGTAAAGAAGTGCCGTTTACATTGATGAACTTCTACAATTCATGTAGTAGGATACCAGAAAACCACACTCCCATTATGAATCCTTTCTACTTCCTGATTTGCGTTAAGGATAATGAGATGATATGCAGAAAAATACACACTGTTTAAGTAGTTTATATTTTGATTTCTAGAATCACAAATCTACTACAACTAAAACTAGAGGTCTGTTTTGGTTTCGTATCGGCATTAACAAACTGAACAAACTGGGAACATTCCCAACAGATCATTTGACCCATATTGAATAGTATATTTTAAAAGCACCCTTGAAAAATAACATGGTAAATCAAACTGGGCATTAAAACTGACAAATAGGCAGCACTTCCCTGGAGTCTGGTTGAGGTTATTCTGCCGTGTGCATGACTTGCTTCTCAAGGTGACAATGCCATCCCAGAACCACTTACTCGGAAGCCGTAATAACACATCCTCCCTTCACATCTCGTGGTTCAGATGTACAAAAAGATCCCGTTCAATTTGACTTTCATTCATCAAGCTGTATTACCCCAGTCTTGGGTCAGAAATCACACTTTTCCTCTAATTTCCTTTTGACATCTTCAAAAATCTCCTCGACTTTTTTTCCCCCTGCGCTGATCTTGTTAAATTACGTATGATGGCTCAGCGTGAGTGCAGAGCTTTTTGGAGAAAAGGAAACGAATTGAACTGTCACTCAGCCTCCACCTCTTTCTAGCAGAGTGCTTTGGTATTTGTGTGTGTGTGTGTGTTTGTGTGTGTGTGTGTGTGTGTGTGTGTGTGTGTGTGTGTGTGTGTGTGTGTCTACATTAATCTGTGTGAGCCTGCAAGTTCAAAAACATGTGTGAATATGCCTCTGCAGTGGTTTATGCCCAGAACTCAGTAAATAATGAGCAGTTGACCCGACATACTGTAAACAATGCTCGATTTGAGGCTGTTCACACACAGAGGACCTTACATTGTGGCTCCGCAGCTAAAGACAATCCTCTCAGCTGCTAATCGCTCACAGACAGGCTGCATGTCTGTAGGCCCTGTCATCCACATTGAAGGATGCTACTGACAAGGGCTCTGGAAACAAAGAGCGTAGGATCTAGCTCTATGTGGAATATTCTCATTCCAGACAGTGGACAGAGGATATCCAACATTTGGTTGAGAACACTCAGTCTCTGCCTGCACTGCATCTGTTTTTTCAATCTCCTGCAGACTCTTCTTGTCTACAAAGTGAGAGACAGAATGAATCATCCGCTGGGATTACTTCCCTCTCCACAGAGAGCCAAAAATACCTTCTTCTGTTTGCAGTCCGTCTCTCTCACTCTTTTTGTATTCAGCATCATTCATAGAACTATGATGCAGTCCGAAAAAAAGAGTTTTATAGGCAGAAAGATCGGCTTTATTTTTTGAGTTAAATTGGTTGTGAAACTGAAAAAATGCTTAATCATTTTGCTTAATAATCTCGTTGTTGGGAACATTCATTACACTGAAGTGAATAGGAAGTGTCCTAGTGTCCCCTTCAAAAGTGAAACACTATCTTTCTATGTGATGGAAATCTACACAGTGATGTGTTTCTACAATCAGTTTTCTTTAAAAAAAAATGCCCAGCCTGAATCCTGCTTAAAACCCTAGAGGACTTGGGTAGCTGTCTGATGTGTCTGCGGGCCTGGAGTTCTTTCAGATGTTTTGAATCGACATGTCTCGTTCTGGCCATCATCTTCTCTGTTACAATATTTAGTTTGAACAGTGTCCACTTTTCCTGTCCTGCATCATTTGCTGCACTTGTAATAGACGTGAGCTCGACTGTGGGTCACTTGGTTGAAATAACCCTAAAGACAACATTCTTAAATATAACCTGCACTCTTATGCAAGTGCAACCAAGTCTCCCTCAGTTAAGACATCTTCTTTTTGCACACACGTGTGATTGTTTGACGGATGATGGTTGAAGATGAAGGAGAGAGAGAAACAGATGTTTGCCATGCAACAAACGATCAAAGGCTTACTTTGTACCATGAATGGTGTGTGCCTAATCAACATTTCTAATATTATATCTTTGCAAAATTATTATTGGTAGTTTAGAAAATTGTGAACATTTAGGAAAATGAATGTATAAGATGCCTTTCCTGATTTTTTTTTTAAATAATGAGCTTATATCAACACATTAAACGCAGTGTTGATTGGATAGTGTTGACAACGCCACACGTAGTTTACTGGTGATATCACAGTTCAAATGACCAAATCTAAAAGGACAGTAAATAATCAAGTTATTTAACATTTTGCTTTAGGTGCTGGTTTTTATCTTCTTCCCCCCCCATGTTTCACTTGGTCTCAAGCCCGTTTGGTCTCCATTTTGACTCAGACTCGACCCTCTCTGGACTCAGCCTTATCTCGATCTGCAGATTAGGTGTTGAGCTACAGCCCTCTGTGGGACTGCTCTCTGAAGTGCTAACTGCAGACAGTGGAGTTTAATGCATTCATCCCAATAACTCTACTGACTACTCACTCACTATACAAAAGCAAAGTCAACTTAAAATCAACATAATTGGATGCATCCAAGACAGCCTGTGTGTTTGTTTGTGTAAAGATGTGTGTGGTTTGAGTTTATCAGACATGGCTGGCAGGTTTTCCAAAACGTAGAAGAGTAGTCCAGGAGATATTATGTGGATCATAGTGATCACTCTGCCCTCTGCGACAGCACCAACAAACATTTCTCATCATCCAGGCAAGACATGAGAAGATTTGTCTGGCGTAAACCCTTAATCTGAGGGTAAAATAATCTGTCTCAGAATGTAATAATTCACATGGTATGTCTTTTGATTTGGATTAGAGGCCAGCAATCCTCTTAGCGCAATAGCTCAGGAGAACTTCTCACTGACAAGTTCACAAGTCCACATAGCTGGCATACCCTCCCTCTCTTGGCCATCTGCTTATAATGTAATATCTGGCTATGATAGTGTTTGCATACATATTGTTTTGTTATCTTGTTTTCGCTTATCAGTATCAGTTTGAAGCTTTCTGAATCAAACCAGAGCATTTTTTCATCTCAGCATGGGCACTTTTTTTCCTCTTATGTCACCCTTTCTAAATTGTCACAGGGATCAGTGACACTCAGGATTACTAGCATGTGGGAAACACTTTACACTTTAATACCCAAGAAAAAGAACGCAGCCAAGGCTGAGTCCGCACTTACTGCAGGTTTGTACTTAGAGGGGAGTGAGCTCTATTTGTAAAAACACAGTCTGTCACAGCTCCTGCCTGCTGCCATCTTTAAACATGATCCAGTGCTATCAAATAACTCGCACTAAGACAGGGGGGGAAAAAATAACCCTGAATCATTTGAATCCTCGACTCAATATTCTTTATCTTTATCCTTTAAGGTTCTTTATAATTTAATAAACAGGATTAAAGTCATTGGGTAGAACAGCTAAGCGTGGCTCGTTCCACATTTTCTGTTTTAGCCTGCACTCCGCATACTGAGTCTTATTAAGCCCTCGCAAGATTACAGGGCCTTAATCTCCGGGAACACATGTTGTGAAGAATAAAAGCAATTTTATTTGGGAAACCAGAGTCCAAGTTTAGCAGGAAATGAGCTTTCTCCATAATCTCATCTTTTTTTTCTTCTCCTGAGTAAATGAAAAGTCCCCTGTTACAGAACTGAGCCCTCTCTCTCTGTGTGAGAGTGTGTGTGGAAGAATGAACTGTGTATTGTGTGCAGGATGAATGTGTATTCCCTTTCCCAGTCTCTCTCTCTCTCTCTCTCTCTCTCTCACACATAACACACAAACCCCACACACACACACACACACACACACACACACACACACACACACACACACACACACACACACACACACACACACACACACACACACACACACACACACACACACACACACACACACACACACACACACACACACACACACACACACACACACACACACACACACACACACACACACACACACACACACACACACACACACACACACACACACACACACACACACACACACACAAACACACACACACACACACACACACACACACACACACACACACTTGCTAGTTCATAAATACCACAGCGGTAGACCAGGCTTTACCAACTGAGCCAACTTTGATTTCTGAGGAATGCAAATCCACCTGTTTCTGAACAGTTGGGTTTTCAGACGAATGTATTTATTGTCACCACTTTTCATTTCATTTCATTTCAAACCTTTATTTAGACAGATTAGTCCCTTGAGATCATCGATCTCATTTACAAGGGAGACCTGCATCATTTAGTTCCACATGAAACATAAAAACAACATACAAACAACAGAGGATATCATATTTACATATTCAACATTTACAAATACCCAGAGTGTCAGAAAGCATTTCATTTAGACATGCCTTAAATACATTCAAAGAAATAAAAATGCTCAATTTCAATTTTGCCTGTAGACTGTTCCAAGCAAGTGGAGCTGCGCACATAAAAGCTGTCTTACCTAAGACAGTCCTTACTCTTGGCACATCTAACAAGACTATATCCTGTGATCGCAGACAATAGCTGCTTGCAACTTTCTGCTTTATCAATGAACAGATATAATACGGGAGTTTGCCCAACATAGCTTTATAGATAAAAGTGTACCAGTGACTGAGCCTCCGTACAGTGAGTGATGGTAAACCTGCCTTGGTATACAATGTACAGTGATGAGTAAGTGCTTTACAGTTAGTGACAAATCTCAGAGCACTATGATACGCAGCATCTAGTTTGCTTAGGTAGTTGGCAGGTGCATTCATATACAGCAGATCACCATAGTCCAGCACAGGTAAAAAGGTCACAGTGACTAGCCTTTTCCTGGCCTCAAGCGAGAAACAGGACTTATTCCTGAAAAAGAAACCTAGCCTAACCCTCAGTTTTTTAAGCAGGTTATTGACATGAAGTTTAAAAGAGAGACAGTCATCAAGCAAGATACCAAGGTATTTGTAACAGGCAACAACTTCAAGTTTTGTTCCTTGCGTTGATACAATATCTAAAACAGGCTCTGGTGACTTTTTAGCTTTTGAAAAGAGCATTATCTTGGTTTTATCCACATTTAAAAGAAGCTTTAGTTCAGAGAGCTGAGTCTGAATAATGTTAAAAACAGCCTGTAATTTAACAACCGCCTCCTGAATGGAGGGACCTGCACAATACATCACGGTATCGTCCGCATAAAAATGTAAAGTAGCTTCATCCACATTTTCACCTAAACTGTTGATATATATGGAGAATAAAAGTGGACCTAAAACAGAACCTTGAGGAACACCATTAGCAATGTTTAACCACTCAGAAGACAGCCCATCAAAGTGAACACATTGGGACCTTTCAGAGAGGTAGTTCACAAACCACCCCACTGCATGGCTGGATATGCCAGTACTGAGTAGCCTCTGTTTTAAGACACGATGATCAACGGTGTCAAACGCTTTGGAAAGGTCAATAAACAGAGCTGCACAACTCTGTTTATTATCTAGCATACTAGTAATATCATTTACCACTTTCATTGTTGCAGTGATGGTGCTATGTTTCTTCCTGAAGCCTGACTGATGTTTAGACAGGATATCATTTATACATAAAAACTCCTTTACTTGTTCACTCACAAGTCGTTCGAGCACCTTAGCCAAAACTGACAATTTAGAGATTGGCCTATAGTTATTTAAAATAGTTGCCTCCCCTCCTTTCAGTAGAGGCAGGACATAAGCAGACTTCCATACTTTAGGAATTGTATTTGTGCTGAGGGAGAGGTTAAAAAGAGAAGTAAGAGGTGGAGCAATAAAATCTGCAGCTATCTTTAAAAAGAAAGGTTCTACGTTGTCCGGGCCAGCCGGTTTCTTAGGATCTAACTTGGATAAAGCTTCATGGACAATACCAACAGTTAAAGGAGTAAAACTGAAAGGGTTTTCCAGACCACATTGTTCAGAGTCAAGGACTGGAGCGTTCACAGAAGCAGAAGCACAGTCAGTGACAGAATCAAACAGAGAGCCACAAGAGACAAAATGCTTATTAAAGCAATTTAGCATGGTGGCCCTGTCTGATATAATGCCAGATGCTGTGGTGAGGTACGGAGGTAGCTCATTTGGGATATCACCAGTGGAAATCGATTTTATGGCTTTCCAAAATTTACTAGGATTATTCAGGTTTTCTGTGGTAACTGACAAATAGTACTTTGACTTAGCACTTTTGACATTTGAAGTAAAGCTATTCCTTAGCTGCCTAAAGCGTAGCCATTCTACCTCTGAGCCTGATTTCCTAGCCTTTGCCCAGGCATTGTTTCTCTCATGAAGGAGACTGGACATTTCAGCAGAAAACCAGGGATTGTTTCGTCCCTTCACTCTAAATTTACGCAGAGGTGCATGTTTATCTATAATTTTTATAAAACCAAGATAAAAATAAGACCATGCAGTTTCTACATCAGCACACAGATCGATTTTTCCCCAATCAAAATCAAACAGATCATGTAAAAAACCCTGCTCCACTAAGTGTTTTTTATCTCTCTTTGTGATGATGCGTGGTTTAACTTTTTGGACCTTAGTGTCCCTAATTGTGGCTACAACACAGTGGTCACTCACATCATTAGCAAATACTCCCACAGATGAGTATTTATATGGAACATTTGTTAAAATTAGATCAATTAAGGAGGATTTATTTGGGGACTTAATATTTGGGCGAGTAGGACTGTCTATAATCTGAGTAATGTTCAAAGAGGTACACAGGTTTTTAAAATCCTCTGACACAGAAGTTAACCAATCCCAATTAAAATCACCAAGCAGCACTATTTCCTTGTAGGAAAGTTGAGATAACAGTTTTGCCAATGAAGATAAGGAGTCCTTGACAGCCGAGGGGGCCCTGTAGCAACCCACCACCATGACCTGTTGACCCTTTGTTACTTCGACATTCACAGCTAAAAATTCTAGTTGTTTACTAACAGATTTGGAAACCATTTTTGTTACACAAAACTTATTTTTGACATAAATGGCAACGCCACCACCTTTTTTAGGACGGTCAGTGCGATATACATTGTAACCATTTATGTAAATGTCAGAGGCCAAGATCGATTTGTCTAGCCACGTTTCTGATAAGACAATGACATCAGCATCAGTTGAACTCGCCCAAATACGGACAAAATCTAATTTAGGTAACAGACTGCGCACATTTAAATGAATTAAACCTAACCCCGATCTAGAACTAAAATCAGCAGGAGTAGCTATTTGACTAAAACTACCAGGTGGACCCGGATTTGGCTGTACATTTCCTGATAGTAACAACAATAAAAATACCAAGCACCTTTTCCTCTTAATCAACACACATACATTTTCAGCTGTTCTAGAGTCACCAGCAAACTTCGCAAAAGTGAGATTAGAGTTCAAAAAACAATTCTGAAGGACCATTGTGGCAGGCATGTGAGAAAGACAGACATTTGACGAAATGAATGTCCGCGACAGTGCAACTAGCAATTGTTTGTGCAACCCATCCGAACCTGTACAGGGGATGTCCACTGCGGGCGGCAGAACGGACCCGCATCCAGCAGAATTGTCAGGATGACTAGCGAACTTCTCCTTGTCCAGCACAGTCAAAAAAAGGCACAGCAGAAACACGACATTTGCCATTTTCCCAGTCCAGCTCAACAGCATCCACGATGTTCCCGAAGCAAAACCACGTCAGGACAGCAGCAAGGAAATAGGCAATCAGCAGTGTGGCAACACTCCGGTTTCTCCGCGGTATCTCCAGACCAGGCCTCCCCCGCACAGTAGCACCCAACTTAACCCCCCTCCCCCCACACAACACCACAATCAACCTCCCTCCTCTCCCCCTTCATTCCCTGTACATTCTATGCAGATTGCTGGCCCGTGCTTAGAGAGAGCAGAGAAAGCTTCGTAAAGATGATGATAAGCTAAAGCTCCAAATCCCAGACTTAGCTTTCTTATCGAAAGCTGCAGGAGCGAATGGAGCGCTTTAATAGAAGATGTGTGTATCGCAGTGTACTGCTTGTGTGTGTGTGAGAGAGTGTTTGGGTTGTAAATGCAAATGCATTAACATTCCTTTTTCCTCTACACCACCACAATTTGATAAGCGCCGCATAGGCTCTGTTAAGCTTAAACGCTTTTATAAAGAATTAAGACACTCAGCTCTAATACATTTGATTGACAATGCAACGTCAGCCCGCTGTTGGTGGAGGTATTTCAGAATGCAGAAATCCATCATGTGGAGATTAAAATGTGAGTTGGTTACCACATACGATTATGGGCTAAGCACTGTATCTGTTGTAATGTCCTTTCACCAAGATGTCATCCTAGTTCCTTAGCTGGGCATCATATGAAACGGGCTGGAGGTGATTCAGCTGCAGGGTTACAGTTTACAGTCTTCCTTTGTGAGGAGGTCCTCTCTGGATACAACAATGCATCCCTTAGTAAATGATGAAGAAACTCAACATTGTTATACTGCTGTGAAACCATACAGTGGAGGTCAAGGTGGATAGTTGGACGTACATTGACATCAGAGGTTCACAATGCATCTCCTAGCAACAGCCAAGAGTTTATTTCAAACACGACGTGACCTCTCTCTTAACATGTAGTCCACTTGTGTCTTTTCGCATGTTTTCTTTTCTCTTTTATTAGATATGTTAGCCTACCTCTTTATTTGTGTCCCACTTTTTGTGTTACATTTCCCCACATTGGGAATGATTACACATTTCTCCTTCTTATAGTTGCCTAATCTTAAAAGGGCAACAAAACTTGTGTCCTCAATATACTTTTTAATACGAGCCTTGTGGTCCTACATGAAGACAACATTTTCAGAAAGAAAATTGGTTCACAGTAGTTATGACCTTTGTAGGGTTCATTCCTTATGTAGTCGTGCCACTATAAATCAAATATAATCAAACAAATCCAACTACCTCAAATGGTCTATCTTACATTTTGAAATAAACAGATAATTAAAGTTAGAAGAAAACAACTGCCCACTTACTAAAGTTTGAAATACTCTAATACTAATTTGTGGCTGCAATAAGAGTTAACATTAAAGTGTATTTTTTAGACTGGCTGTGAGCTCAGGCAGCGTCAGCTCCCATAATTCTCTTAGTGGTTTCTGTTAGCAACAGACTGCGTCTGACACATCTGTTGCATCAACACAATTGTCTGTTTAATCTCTGCCAAGCAAACTGCTTATACAGATTAACATTAAGCTCCAGGAGTTTAGGTGAGAGAGCGTCCTGCACAACAAAAATCTAAATATTTAGAAAATATGACAGCTGTAGAACTTTATTCTTCTAAATCTTATTAAGCTGTTAATGCCCAATACTAATATAATAAAAAACGCATTATTGCACATTCATTTCTTTAAGAGAAGGATAGTGACTTATAAATGACAAATAAAATAACATGGATAGATTTAATACGTTTAAAAACCTAAACCTAACAATTAAAATCATAATCAACATCACTCAACAGTTTTTCTTTCTTTGCCGGTTATTGTTACAGCAGTACATCTGAATTGCTTAGACATTAAATGAAACCGTCATCCATCCTATTAAAAAGACATAATTAAAGCTTTTGTGTCTCAGGGAAGCCTTCCAGTAGGTCAGACTGTTTCCTGAACAACTTTGAGCACTTTTTAAAGGAGCGGCAGCTGCAGTTTAGCACTTGGCATCACGTCTCCTGACCTGCAGCTCCTCAGGGTCAGCCCTTGTTGCTTTGCCAAGCAGCCGGTGAGGGAGGCAGCCAAACTGCAGCGAGGTACGCTGCCCGGCTATCCGGCACACGCCACCCCCCCGCCCCCGCCGGGTCCCTGCTGCCCCTCCTGTGCACTCAGGTGCACGCACATCAGCATAATGAACTCCAAGGTAGACTTTACCACTTCACTGGCTTCTCACAAGACAAAATGCCAAAACAAATCTTGTCATAATTAGGCATAATCCAGCTCATTACCGTCTGCTTAATTATCCTATTAATAACACTTCCTAGGAGAGCTTGTTTGCGGCAGCAGCAGTGCGCTCGGGCAAATGTTTGTTCCTAAATGAGCAAACACAGAGTAGACAACAGCATTGTTCAAACATGGGAGCTTTGACAACAGCAAAAAACAGGGCCAGGGTTAATAGCGTCGCACAGAGCTTATCTTCCCTCCGAGGCCTTCCTTCACCACCAAGGCTTTGCAATGCAGGTGAAGGCAAAGGATTGTCCTTACTAGATACTACTTTGATAGGCATCTGTGATCTCAGCTCAACTATTCAATTTGAAGTGAAGGCATCTCTTTTTTAAACCCTGCCACTTAATATAGTACCACACAGTTTCAAATACATAATGCAAATAGTCTGAACTCCCTATAGAGCGGAGATGGTTTACAATTTGCCATTCAGTGATGCTGAACCAGTGATAATGTTCTCTTTTCAAGAAGAGCCTCTTTTAATCTCATAATGGAGACTGCACGGAAGAGATATGGGGCCAATATAAGGCAGTAATATTTTTTCACTGACTTCATCTCATGCTGCTATTTTTTCAGCTGGAATTGGTTAATGGCTTTTTCAAATTGTTCATTGTTCAGCTTAGATAAACAAACGCTTGTTGCAGCAAATAAAAAAATATAATGATATCATTAAGATGCCATTATGCCCGCTAAGATCTTTTCCTACAATCGTCAATATGCTGAAATATTCAGCCCTCAGTTTGAAATGTGAGGTACGTATGTAAGATGTGTGAGAAATCATGGAGTTTTCCATTTTTTGAAGTCTTTGGTCACAAGTGTGGATCAATTAATTTAACTGTAGGTCGCTCTGCTGTGTTGTTTCCCCGGTGTCTTTACGCCGCCGCGATGAAGTGTCCTCTCCATTGAACTTGCCGGGGCGGGAATGAGGCCTCCAGTGTTGCCCAAGCTGCAGGAACCACACTTGGCCTCCGCTGACAGGACTCCAAGGAAAGACAGAGGTCAATACATTGGCGCCAACATTGGCTGCAGGAGATGGCCGTTGGCTCACGAGGAGCTCATCCGCCCTTTGACAGGTTTTGTATTTAGTCCTGCTGGGTGTCTCCATCACCCTCCACACAAGACCGAGGCCAGGTGGGGCAGCCGGTTTAGTCGCCGACGACCTGACCACATAATTTAACTGTAGGTACAACTGGCACTATAGGTTCAAGTGGCTTTGTGGAAACTGCAGCATTAGAAGGTCTTTCAGATCAATTGAAGTTTATTTAATTTATTTAGCCTTTTTCTATCTGTGTTCATTTGAACCAGGCTGACCAGTGTTATTATTGTCTGTTCAGTTGTTATATCTCTAATGCAGTTTTGCCTTTAAGGATCTTGAATATGTGCTCAAAATATCAACATCTAATGACCAGCCAGTTAATGTAACCATGGTAATTAACAATATTACTATCCAATGACACTGAGGTCTCTGTAAATCCTTTTTTGAAGATAAACCAGAGTCAAAAGAGTCAAAATCTATTATTAAAGTTTGATGTTTTTTTTCTTATGCTCCGATTTATTGAGTTTATATTTTATTTTTGTGTACATGTTTACTATATATTTATTAACAAAAGTTCTGCCTCTGTATATATATATATATATATTAAATTCACACCTTGTCACATATCATGTTTCCTGTACATTATCGCTTATTTCAAAGCTATCATTTCACGCAAAATATTAATTAAAAAAAGTAATTGATTTCCTCCTCCACAGAATATTACCAGAAATATGGTTATAATAAAGAAAAGTAAAACATATAGGCTACATGAAAGAACGTAGCTGTGTGTATACAAATGAATTTAGTTCACGATCATGTTATTGTAAATATAAACAAATCAAGTGTCTCAGTTGACCAAAGTGTTGGAGTGATAGTTAAGTGGACATTAGTGTGTTCTGTCAAGCAAATAGTGTGCACAGTCACACCTATGTGTGTGTGAGTAAAACCTGTCTGAGATGGTATCATCAGCACTAATGTTGGCGTAATTGAAAACCTAGAGTACAATATCTGCCTGGTCTCAGTTAAAGACATGTTGTTATCATAAATCTTCACTAACATTTATTTCACTCATAAGTATTTATTCATGATAAACTAATTAAACATCCTAAATACCATCAGTCCTACAGTACCTTGTTGTTTGTTCACCTGAGGCACAAAGTCTTAGCCTATGCCTTCACATCTAGAATTCTACTACATCACAACAGACACTAACTTATTGTGTTCTTCTAACTTGTCTCTCCCTGAGGCTGAACTCCATACAGGCGGATCATCTGTCTGTATCAACAGGGCAAAGACACAAAGAAAAGTGAGAAAGTCAGCCAACTGCTGCAGGCGGCTGAAGCAACGCAGACCACATCCTCTTTGGCTTCCATTGAAGGGATGTGCAAAGAATGAATACATATAGGCTGGTAACATACACAAGCAAGAGCCGTGAATATAGACTAAAGAGTCAAAGAATCCCTCCAACCGTTTACACTGAACACCAGACTTTACACACAGAGGCACACTGGGTGTTTCTCAATGTCGAGTACGCTTGCTTGGTAGCACATGTCTTCCGAGTCACTTGCTTCAGAAGCGAGACATGAATACTTCCTGGCATTCGGAAAACAAAGTGTGGAACAGGCTAGCAAGTGTGCAGGTGTGCGTCATATGAGAGGCCCCACCTTACATCTTCCGCCACAGATTTGGGGAAATTGGTCCGTCCTTAAAGCATTGTGGGGATTTTAAGACCGCGGAGTCTACACATGTGCAGCCTCGAAATTTCTCCAAACGAAGTACGCCGGGCTCGATAGAATTCCAAGTATGCTGGACATTGGAACAGTACTTTGGCGGCACTCGATGACGCAGTATGCTTGAAATATTGGCTCTTGAGCAGCTTTACTCGAGATTGAGAAACACCCCCTCTTTATCTCTCTCTTTCTCCAACTCCATCCTCAGGCTGACATTTTCTCCCTCGGTGTGAAACGCTATCCTTTGGCCTCTGGGAGCAAAGGGTGAAGACAAAGCCCTGGCACTAAACACCGAATTGTCTCTGTATACACAAACACTTTCCTCATTAATATGAAATTCTCCTTTATCAGACCTAAAACCTGGTCTTACCCCGTGTGTGTCAACATCAAGTTGATTCTCAAGCTGGGTTTGCTTTCAATATATTCAACGGTGTTATGTTTGCCAGTCTGGAAAGCTTTCATCATCCAAAAAAGCACATCAGAAATCTGTACGTTATTATCTATAATATTATGTATCACACTTATGCTTTTGATGTAAACTGAAGGGGAAAGCATGACAGGATGCGGTGTTTGGGTTTTATCTTTTTCCTCTGATCTTTGGAGAAGGAGAGAGGAAGAGACAGGGAGACAGACAGAAAGAGGGACAGACAGATGTAGAGAGAGAAAGGACTACCTGCGGATAGAGAAAAGAGAGAGTGGGTGAAAGGAGTGACAGAGGCTCAGTATCAAAGGAATAAAGAGAATGAGCTATCAAGGAAAAATGGATCAATGAATTCACTTCATGCAAAAAACAGCTAACAGCAGACATATTGAAATCCTATTACGGAGAGAATAGTGAATAATTAATGTCTTCTTTTATTTTATTGATTCAGATTTGAATGCAGAAGTGGTTCAGAAGTGTTTAAATGATTTATACCTGGGCTTTAAAGCTGCTTGCTTACAAAAAGAGTAAATAATCCTCTTGCATTGAGGGGCATTTCCCCCCCCCCCCCCCCCCCCCCGGTACTAATGTCTGATTATGTATGTAACGAAAACTGAGATAGATAAAGCGAAATCACAAATATGTTCAAAATCCCCATGAAACTCAACTTCAAATCAACTTTTTAGAATGTCCAGACTCAAATCATTGACGCTGTGAACCTTGCAAATGTTTGGGGCTTTGAGGCTCACACACTAACATACTGTCCGACATTCACACACTTACACACTGAAGACAGTCATCTTGTGTGTGGGGAGACTTAACAGATATTAGCAGAAATGTTTTACTAGACTTTAGATAGATGCTAATAGGATAGTTTTTAAAATAATTCCTTTTATAATCTCCTCTTACGTCTTAAATCAATGTGCTGCATATGAGTTATAAATCAATCTCAATTAAGGCATACAATGCACGTGAGTTAAGAAGCTTAAAAAATGATGCTGTGAACTACTTGAATATTGTGAATATGGTTGCCAAAGACTTATTTTTACGGAAAGGAAAATCATTTCATGAAGCAACAGGTAAAAAAAAAAGAGGACGCATAATGTACTGTTGCCCCGCTGACATACACCAACGGAGCACCACCGTGCGTACTTCAGCTGTGAAGTCCCCGGGGAGGACACATCATGGAGTGACGCCGACTAGCTCAGCCTCAAGTGGACTCGTTCCCTTTGCTCGGAGGAAGGACGACATCTTCACGGCAAAACAGAAGTATGAGAGCGACGGGACAGGAGTTCACAGAGACTGAGAATACTGTTCTTCTAAGGTCTGGCTCACTGTTAATGAGAAGCTTCATGAGAACAACCTGCTCTCAGGTGGCCGCTTAAAACACCAGGAGGATTACATGCTGATTTACTTAATGCGGTCTATGCAACTGAGTTTTTGTTTCCCTTAGAGTCCCATTTGGTTCTGTGTATTGTATTGCCTCTTCTCAATGATAAATACTAGTAACATTTTGGTTTGCTTTGTAATGTTAGCACAGCCACCTCTGCCAGACCAACCAACTTAACCTTGGAGAACAAAACATACCTAACCTTCATGGCGCACAACTCATGTACTTCCTGTAATAAGTTAGACCACATTTAAAGTATTTTTAAATAATTTGAGGTATATTTTTACCAACATAGGACATACCATCTACAGTATAAACACAACATAGATGGGATGTTTAGCAAAAAAACTCAATGTAACTTAGAGCACGGTTTTATTACCCCTAGTTTAACTTTGAATACGATGAGATTTCACAGTTGCTTGAATGTTGAACATGATCCTAACTACACTATAATCTTCAGATGAAACCTGAAAAGACTAAAGCTACCAAAGCAAGTGAGAACCAGAAACATTTCCTCACATCGGAATATTTTCCTGTCCTCAAATTCCTTGTTAGTGCACAAACACACTTTGACAAACAAACAGACACACAGATGCATATTCAAATCCACAGTATTAAAACATCCTCTCTAGATATTCCAAACCAGCCGAGTCTCTCAGGCTAACAACAAGTATGCCCCTGCAATTAGTCTCCATAATACTGCTGCTCACTGGGCTACAATAATAAATGCGGTTATGGATGGGCTTACCCAAGCAAAACTAACATCCACCAAGTGCTAATGATAGCTAGACAGAGCACATAATAACAAACTGTGCTCTGCCTTCATAATGAGACACATGAGCTGAATGTAACATAGAGAAAGGAGGGGCTAGAGTTGACTGAAAGCTAGCAGAGGAAAACCATTGCAAGCAGTGGCACAATCGCCATGAGCAATTTGCAGAAATTAAGCCCAGATTGCACATTTTATTGAAAGACTTTAGTATGATTTATGCACTTGTCTGTGCAACATACTTTTTCACGCTGTAGGTGAAGGGTTGAAGAGTTGGAGAGAATTTAAAGGACTCTAATAGCCCAAGGAAGTGAAAAAGTCATTCTGCTGTATTTTATACTCTCAGAGAAGTGTGAAGGTCAAACTACCTCTCACACACACCCACGCTTGGAAGCTCCTCTTTTTTTTTTCGACCAGGGTATCAAAAAACACTTTATCTATTGTCCTGTGTTTGCTGCTTGTTCTGATGTACTGTTGTTCCGTGTTACCAAATGCCCTACATTGACTTAGTTTCTTTGAATTTCCCAAAACGATTTATCCTGTTCAAAAATTTATCAAATAACTACTCGGGATGCTCCAATACATGACATTATATGTCACTTGTTAGACGTTTTTATCCAAAGTGACTTACATACATTCAATACTGGGCAATCCCCACAGGATCAATTTGGTGTGAAGTGTCTTCAATGTCAATGTTGACTGCAGCGGGATTTGAAACAGTGCCCCCGTGATCCGAAGGTCAGCGATCCAGATTGGTTTTCATAGATTCCCAAGATACCTGATATCGCAAAAACGAAATAGTTTGTCCATAAAGAGATTCAACTTAATTTTGTTGAGTTTATTTTTTTAAAACAAAAAGCTCAAGACTTTCAAATGGTTTATTGATGTTACATTCTCTATGAAATCAGCTAAAGGTCTGGACTGGGAAACATTTACACCTACATTTACACATGTGTCAGGGTTATGTGTAAAGTTACAACAAAGCTGCGTGTGTATTAGCCCTGTAAATAAGTAACACTCTTAACCTGATATCAACCTGATTTTAATGTCAGAGGCTTCACTGTTGGCAGGTAATGTTACAAGACAAATATAATAATGAAATAAGCGCTACAATTAAAAAACAAAACCATGAGAACAAGAAATAAAAGGCAAGGTCAGGAATGACATAGTGAGACTAAATGAACTCAGCTACACCTTGTCATCTGAACACCAATTTGAACCTGTTTAAAATATACACAGTGAAGATAGAATAACACATCTGAGTTTTATGGAATAGTTGTTTAAATGAATACTTTAAACAGAGCAAGTTTGTGGCAAAGTTTGGATTATGGGGTTAAATGTGTCTTGCTAAGAGCAGATACATCTACCTGATTTTCAGAATAAGGTTGGATTATGTTCAAATTCTTTTAAAATATGTTTTATTTTAATTCAATATCAATATATTCAGTATGTATTAAGCTATGGTAGGTTCAGGGTATGCTCGTTGTTAGCAAATAAACTATGGTAAGGGTTTGTCCAATGTGAATGTAATCACAGGAAAGTGAGCTGAATTCAAATGAGATTTGGGGTTTATTGTCCTTTTTGAATGCATTTATAGTAACCTGTTCGTCAGCTGAAACCTTGTGTACCTTGGCTGCCAGTACATCGCAGTTTTCTGTTATTACAGCAAAATACAAACGATCCTCCATTTTGAATACTACAGTCCTGCATGAAGGTTATTGCTGATGTTGATGAACAGACAACCCCCTCGCTGTTCAGATACTAAACAGGTTGGAAACTGCAAACGCACCACAGAAATATAGCCAGGACCCACAATGCACCGGGCCTGGCAGCCAGGAAGCAGATGGGTTGGCTGGCCTTACTGGATAGCAGGGGCCCAATAGTGGCACTGGTTGTTGCTTTTGATGAGCTATGCACACAAGAAACCAGAACATCTGGTCTGACCATGTGGCATCTCCATTTGTCCCAGGACCCTTGAAGCAACCCTCCCCCCCACCAAACACACACACCTTCCAGTGCCAGCTGCATCCACGCAAATGCGAGCTAAATCCAATGAATGATGCATGTTTTTCACAGTGTGGGGTGGGTGAGAGGCTGGGTGACACGAATGCGGGGGGTAGGTGTCATCATTTTCTGTGACTTTGATTAAAAATCATCCCACTCATCCCCAAACAACTCATGAATATGCAGCAGTGTAATAAGCCCCATCTCAGAGCAACTGATTTGTCAATTGTCTGCATTTCATCAAGATTGAGTTACACCTCAAGGGTGCTATAATCGAAAGCTGTAAAAAGAAGAGGGAGGAAAGAGCCTGTTCACCATTAGATGCTGCGTTATCTTAATCATTAGGCACTTCGGGAGCTTAATTAACGACTTGACAAGAGCTGGGTAGAGAGTTTGGAGTTGATTGGTTGTTGGAAATGTTGAGTGAGTATCCTGAATGCTAAGTCAGGGGAGGAATTCTTGCGAGAGAGAAGGGCGGCTGATTCGCTTTCAAAAACCAACTCAGCAGCAGCCATTAGCCTGTTTTAATTAAGCATAATTAGAGATGCGATTACAATGATGGGTTTGATAACCAGTATTAAATCATTCATGCTTAAATGTTATGTTAAAATAGATGAGGGGGAATAAACGAGAAACAGGAGGGGCGGTTGCTATTGGAGGTGGAGAGTGAGTAAGATGTCGGGTGAATGTGTGTTTGTGCGTGAGATTGAGAGAGATAGAGAGAGAGGGAGAGAGAGAGAGAGAGAGAGAGAGAGAAAGAAAGGGGGGGCTGGCAGGCTGCCACCAATTAGTTGGATGTGCTCAATTGCAGGAATTCTCTGGTGTCGTGACTCATGTTGACAGGTGTTCAGGGTGAATTATTTGTACTGGGGAGACAGAGTACACACACACACACACACACACACACACACACACACACACACACACACACACACACACACACACACACACACACACACACACACACACACACACACACACACACACACACACACACACACACACACACACACACACACACACACACACACACACACACACACACACACACACACACACACAGCGTGTTCATCACATAACCCAGCTCTGATATAAATCCAGCATGTTTATTGCTCTGGTCGGCAGGAGAAAATGAAATTGGACACTCTTTTTTCCTCCTCCTCCTCCTCCTCCTCTCCCCTCTGCTGACTGGCTGACTGGGTCATTTTTAAATGCCTTGTAAATTTGTCAGCCATATTAAGTGCCCATTAAAGGGCACCAAGCTGGAGGAGGAAGCAGGAAAGAGAGGCTCGTATGGCAGTCCCTGCCTGGCATTGCTCCCACATCCATCCAGCTTAATGGTGCCCGCCCACTGTGGCACTGGAGAGTCGTAGCTGTGATGTATTGTGGCAGGGATGGACACAAGCTGGAGGAGGCAGATTAGCTGCTACAGGCCAGAATGTTTTGAGGTAACCTGGCAGCTGCCTTTGTGCCCTGGCATAGTGGTCTGTGGGCCTCTATCACAAGGTCTCCAGGGTTATCAAGGGTGTGAGGTTCAGTTTGAATAGGACTTAGTTGGAAAAGACTAATGGGTGGTCATTCCAAGATACAATGATTACAATGGCATAGAAAGACAAAGCCACTTTGTGTCCACACCTCATATTAGCAGAAAACAGCAATCAACGTGTTGTTTTAACAAATCCGTCATCATATTTTCTTTTTAGCATCCATGTTGATTCCATTTTAAGCTCATGAAGTTGGGAGAACAACTTCTCAATTCGGGGGTCCATTGGGCCACCAGAGGAGCACATGAATAAACCCTGCTCTTGGTGATGGTCTGGGCTCGCTAACTGCTATTCTAGCTTTGGTAAATGTTACTCTTTTACAGAGACCTGATATAACACTGTACAATAAATCACCTCTGGCTGGAAGAGAACTCTCTGCTCCATAGTTTCTCTTGTAATAAAACCACGTTGTAGATTTTACATTTATATAATCTGTTCAATATTTAATATTAATATTCCATGTCATATATTTATGTATATATATATTTGTATATATAATATCTTGTCAAATTCTACATGTGTATTTTCTATTTCAACACGTATATTTTTCATTTTCTTTTCTTTTCTTTCTATTCTTGTTTATTTCTATTTATTTCTTGTTTTATTGTAAAATGCCTTGTCTTTTATGCTGCTGCAACAAAAACGATTTCCCAAATTGGGATCAATAAAGTACCATCTTATCTTATCTTATAATAGGAAAGATTTCAACAAGTGTATTTGCAACCAGTCAGAAATGGGAGGGATCATAAAAATGGGAGTCCAAAGGAGTGGAGGGCGAAGCTAAAGATCAATGTGCTTTGTCAGACCAGCATGTGGGACTTTGTGAAGAACTGACCGTTAAAGTGATTTTCTTCTTACATTTAGAAGTTAAATGTATTTATGTCCGCAGCCCTCTACTCTTAGTTTCCGTGGTAATGAACAAAGAAGAAAGTGGTCTTAATCAATTAATTTCCATCATTGACGTCTGTACTAGATATCTTGTCAATATGGGGAAGGTCAAATCTTCAGCTTTGTCTAAAAGAGTCCATTTTGTGACGCTGATAAAAAAGCCACTCCACTAAATCAATGAAAAAGACAGAATTAACAACGTGTCGAGCAAAGGGATGCTGTGAGGCTCATGTTGCCCGATACGAAGTAAGGCCTCCCGATGTGCTGGTGGACTGTCCATCAAAAAGAAGAACAACACTGTTGGTGGATCTGCCAATATGAATATGACCTCTTGGTGGTTTCTGTTAACACCTAAGTTCTGCTCAATTATTATTGTTTACTGTTTACCTGATGGCATTGGGCAAAAATCCTTATTGTCAGTTAACAGTTAACTTATTATTAACAGCCCTATTTAATATATAAGGTTGGACTTCGTGAAATTGTGATTTTTCACGGTTTATTATTAATGAAATAAATGATTCAATAAATAAAACAGAAAAAATGTATAATTTGATGTAAGCCTAGCATCCTGCTTTTGAGGATGGGCTGTTGCTTTAAATAATGTGTTTGACCTCAGTGCTAACTTTACAAACTTGGACATTTTTTTTGAAAGTGGGTTCAACTTTAAATATCAATATTTTGTGCATTCACTTTAGTGTGTCAGTTTTTCTTGAGTATATAAAGTATGTGCCCTGAGTGCCTGACCGTCTATATGCACCACAAGTCTGTTTAAACATGTATAGTACAATCTTTCTCTATCCCTTGTCCTCTCCTCCCTGCAGCTGCTTTAATGAAGTTTCATGGATTCTCCCCATGCAGAGGCTGGATCTGAAAGAAAGCCCTGAGAGTCACGGCAGCGTAGGCCTCACTCCCTCCCACTAATGAGCTGAGCTTTCAATGCGCCCACTAATTAGTTCATCTATAACTCTAAGCACTCAATTACTCTGCACCAGCACCACCACAGAGAGCCGATAAGACTGACAAATGCCTGGCGCGCACATCCACACACTCTAATTTACACACCACACACACACACAAAATGGTTTAGAACTGTGAGGCCCAGGAGAAGTTTTTCTGAACTTCCCACGCTCAAACATGCTGTTCAGGCAAAACACATTGATCTTCAGCTTCACCCTCTGTCTCTGGTGTTTTTCTCCATCTCTTGCACTCTCCCACTCTCTGGCTTCCTAATTGATGGATTAACATGGAGGTGCACGCTGGCAAATCACGTGATTTTGTGAATTTTAGGTGCAATATGCAAGAAATACTGTCAAAGTTTCTCCTATCTGCCTAGCACGAGGAAACCATTGCCAAAAGTCAACATTATTCATTTTCAATAGTTTATTTCTGCATTTTCTTTTCACTTTCCACGTTCTACAGTATATGTTGCACTCAGTTTTGATGAGAAGATGCTGGTTAGGCTAGTATAATTAAAAAATAACAAGCACCACTCATGCACATCCCATTTTCACTATTTCCAGAAGGCCAGGTTTTCTGCATTGACGCTAAGCTCTGTAACATCTTGACCAATTATAGCATCATTGACAGCGTCATTATTCACATGGACACCTGCATCACCACATATCAACAAACTAATCATCAGCACTCTTGGATGAAGCTCCTTGTCTTCGCCCACCAGCGTGGAGTAAGCACCTAATCGGGTCTTTCTAGTCATTTACACCTGTTGTGTATCGACTGAGCTACCTTATTAAAGATAAATCGATCACGTCTTAGCCAGTAGTGAGGGGAAAATAAATCTAAAGGAGCTGACTGATACACAGCCACCACATATCACTGGCTTACTAAGGTGTTATCAGTTGGCAAATCATTGCCTGTTGAGACAAACAGCAGCCACAGGGAAACATTAGCATTCATTTGGAGATGTGTTTGTAGACGCATTTAGATCAGTTTGGTCTCCATTAACTTTTTCTGTCTTCAGCAGAAACATTTATTTACACCTTAGTGGGTTCGAAAAAAGGTTTTAAGTTTTGAATTCGATAGGACTTGAACATTTATTTGATGTATTCTACTTACAGTGGTGTTTGTTTTTTAAACTCAGCCATTACATGCTATAGTGCCTTTGACACATTAAGGTTTCTAATGAAATCAGCTATTTGATATACGATATGTTCATATAAAACAACACATTTAGCCAATCCTTGCCTCACCCTCTTACATGTTAAACCAGCAGGAACTTTTGTACTAGTTTCCATAAACATATGCAAATGAATAACAGGTGGAATTACCTGCTAATTTGCATAGCTAGTAGCCTTCCTCCACACACACACACACACACACACACACACACACACACACACACACACACACACACACACACACACACACACACACACACACACACACACACACACACACACACACACACACACACACACACACACACACACAGTTAAAGCTATAGACGGAACTGTCGTAACAGATACATCCAGGTGTTTAGGAAAGATGCCAAACAAAAACCAAATGATTGACATACTGATATTCTGTACAAACTGTGAAGTCCACTGAGACAAATGTAGCATGAGTGATATTGGGCTATATGAATAAACATTGATTGATTGATTGATTGATTGATTGATTGATTGATTGATTGAAATTGGGTTACAAAAGCAAATATGCATACACATGCTTCCTAGACAATTTCATTTTGGATCTCTCTGACTCAACTCCGACAGGCAGAGACTAAATAAAGAGATCAGCTGGGGGCTCTGCAGGGCTTCCATAAAGGACGGTGCAGCTCCATTACCTCATGTCCCATGGGCCAGAAACAAAGACTCAGCAGGGTCACTGCTGCGCTTCGTTGGCTTAGAAGTCAATAACTGGTCTAAATGGATACAGATATTAAGTGGTATGGTTGAATAGAAAGAAATAGAGGTCTAAAGATTAAAGCAGTGCAGGAATCAGAAGACATTGATGTTACTTTGAAGGTTAAAGTACAGAGGAAACCAGGGCCGTATTCATGGAGTCAACATTGGGGGGGACCAAAAATCAATAAAAATTGGAATAATAATTTCCTGCCATTCTAAAGGAAAATACATAAAAAATCACCGACACATTGGATACTTTAAAACCTGTTAAACCCCACGCCCCTGCCCGTGGGGGCAAAACACAACAATAGTCACGAAACTGTGTCACAGGCATGGGTGTAGGAAGCATCCTCAATGTGGGTGGGACAATTTGACGGGGGTCGTGGGCGGGCGGGGGACCTAACCTCCTCTAGGGGGGTCCGGGGGCATGCTCCCCCGGGAAGATTTTGTTTTAAATGTTGAAGTTAAAAGCATCAATCTGGTGCACTTTGAGAGCAACATTAGGGACTAAATCTATGGATACATCTCATCAACACCCATGTGAAACAGAACTGAACAGATTTACTTTTTCTTTATGCATATTTTACAAATCACTCCCTTTTTAAACTGTAGTATGAGTTGGAATGATTTCATACCTGTTATTCTGTTATTCTCTTATTTTGTATAACTATAATGAACATATAAAGGTGTGCCTTGGAAATACTTGTTTTGCATCAATCTTGATACAGGGTACTTATTATACGTTATAGTTTGGATTATAGTTTTACTATCCCATCATTCAAGAGTGGTTTTCACAATAAGTAATGGTTTATTTTTTGCACGGACACTATCATTTACATTTTTTTACTATGTTCAATCTGAATTTACTTTAAAAACATCTATATTTATTCTGACTTTTTCTACATCCAACTCACAGGTTTATCATTGCTTTGAGAAAAAAGATTATTCATTTAACCATTTTTAGAAGTGAAGACATAGTCAATTGTTCTGGGAATGTCATTTTCAAACCTGAGACCTGAAAAACAGGCTTGGGGCTTAACTGGTTAAAATGTTTTACCATAATGTCTAATTGTGCATTGTATTACATCGCACTATTTTATCTAGTTTAGCTTTTCCTGTTTTGTTGTTTGTAATGGCAGAGATTAGGGATGAATAAAGTACAACTATAACCATAATCACATTAAAGCATTTCAATCCATAGAAAGGTCTGTGCCACACAATTTCAGTAGAAACAGGAACACTTTATTGCCCTTTTGTTTTACAGCCACGACTCGCACTAGCTGCTTGCCGCTCATTCAAAATCAAAAAGACCCCCAACTTCCTCCCAGGCACCCACCCAAAAAGCCCAACCCTCAAGTAAAGGACCCAAAAGCCTTTTTGCGCTTATCGTTGGCCCTGATAAAAGACTGGCATATTCCTTCAAGGTCCAGTCTGTCCAGTTTCTTCTGGTGCACATGACATATGGCCACATTATTCAGCCTCGTTTGACTCATCGATGATCTAAGCCATGTCTTAAGCCTCCTCAGGGCACTAAAACTCCTCTCAGCCTCTGCAGAAGAGGCAGGGACGACCAACTAACTTTACTAAAGCTTCCACCTGACCGAAGAGACCTCTCACCTCTGGCACCATATCCCGAATAATGCTAGCAAAATCTTAGCTTGTTTCATAGGTGTAATTAGCCCCAAACATGGCCAGCTGCACCTGCAGTAGTCTTGAATTCAATTCAGGATACTCTTCTACCACCTTGTCCATGTCTCCGTGTAGCAGCACATTTTCAAGCTACTGCAGCTTGTGGAATCCAACTTGTTCAAACCTCTCTATGAATTGAGTATTCACTGTGTCCAAGGCATTGTAGAATTGGACTCTGTATAAGGACTGGGCATCGGGAGGGATATGGGCTGCAGCCTGACCGGTGTAACGCTTTGTAGGTTTGCGGACATGAGGGATCTGAATTGGTTGTAGGTCTAACTTTGTTGCCACAGCAGTTGCTTTCGAGAACAATACATCAAAATGCTCCTCCGTTCGTTTGACCTGCATGCTTGTTTTGACATGGTCTACAGCCTCCAACATGCCTGAAACGATCTGTTTCCTAAGCTGCAGGGAGGTGTTCAGGCACTCCAAATCCCCAATCAGGTCTTCAGCCATTAAAAGGCAGAGCACAGTGTTCCCTTTAAGAAATGTTCCATGAAGACCATTGGCGTTGGCTGAAGTTTCAGGTGAGCTGCATGATGCCATTTCTTCAAGGGCCATCAGCACTGACTCATACTGCTTGAGAACTGAGCGGATGGCAGGGGTACGTACAGTCCACCTGGTGGGACAGAGAGGCTTCAATGAGGTGAAAGTTGAACCATGCTCTGATTTTGCAATATTCTGGAAAATCAACTTGAACCTCCCAGATTGATTAAAGAAGCCCCCCAATTCATGGACCAGACCCATTGCATCTCTTACTAGTGGAGAGGCTCCACAGGCAGCCTGCGTAATTAAGTTCACGCAGTGAGGACCACAGTGACCATACACAGCCAGCGGTTGTTCTTTCCTTAAAATGGCTTGTACTCCCTGCAATCGTCCAGCCATGTTTGCGGCACCATCATAAGTTTGTCCTCGGAGTTGAGACAGAGGAAGCTGTAGGCGCGTCATCACATCACATGCCATCTTGGCTATATTTTGCCCTGTTGTTGATGACACTTGGCAGATTCCCAGTAATTCTTCCTTTGGTTGTAGATCTGCATCTACAGAGCGCACACATATTGACTCCTGCTCAACTCCTGATATATCTTGGGTGCCATCAATGATAATTGAGAACTGGACCACTGGCATTGATGTTATTTCCGACACAATTTCTTTGATGATTGTATTGGCCATCACCTTCAACAGTTCGTTCTGCAATTCCGGACTGGTGAAATCGAGGGGACCTTTTAGCCAGGAGGTCAGCTCTGCATCGCCCGTTACCTTGTACTTTAGAAGCTGGCTTAAATTCCCACTCTCCTTCTGATTGCCTCGAAAAGCCAGACCTTGCCGCGCCAAGTACCTCACACCCTCAACAATCTTCATCAGATTTCTTCTTGCTTGTTGCTGCCGTCTTTCAAGCTCACTTGAAAGTTGCACATTAACAGGCTCTGGATCCTGAATCCTAGTCATCACAGCTAATTTGTGACACTGGCTCTGTTTATGCACACTACATTTCTCCAGTGCCTTCTTCCAATTGTTAAAACTAGTCTTGACAAACGCTGAATCTGCTTTTGATGCAAGCTTAGACTTTTGTGCTGCAAAGTATTTAGCACAATAGAAACAGAGGACCCCTTTTACAGAGGGGCTGTAATGGAGCCATGTATGATCTTAAAACCACTTCTCCTGAAAGTAGAGTATTCTATTTGATAGGGTTTGACTGGGTATGACTTTGACATTTGGATGATTTGGGCAAAGTCCAAGCTCCTCCCCTTCCTTTCCTGTACCTTCATTTTCGCCAGCCTGGCTGCTCCCTCTCTAATTGTCAAACTCACTCTCCCTGCTTGATGGTATTATCTGAAATACATATGAGGATGATCTCATCTTAAATTAACATTAGACTGCTATGTTGTCATTATTCTGTCTTAACCATCAATATAGCTCCTTTCTGGCTTACCTCCATGTCACCAGCGCACACTCTCCCTGTCCGGTCGCCATGCTCACATTCTCTCTCTCCCTCTCTCTCTTTACTCTGAACACACCAGAGTGAACATGGAAGAAATATTATCAGTAAACAAGCTATCTGACTGGTAAAAATACTCACTTTCTCACTGCTCTTAACTTGAGGCTGCCCAAAAAACTGTCTAATGTCACTGCCACCCTTCCTCTTGCTCATGCTTACAGCTTGACTTCGGCGATCTGCAGTTGCTGATGTGATTAATACGGGTCAGCAGCGCTGGATATAAGATAATTAAACATGTTTATTAGCAATTCAGAGCATTCTAAACCCAGCACAAGCTATGATGCACACTGCAAACCTCCTGCGTGTGAGTATCTTTTAAATGCTTCTGACGATTATGAAATACTATTTCCTAATAATTGTAGAGTATTTATTATTTAATTAATTCTGGCACTTTTGATATTCCATAGGTGTCACACATCACAGTTTTAAATCTTTCCACACCCTACAAATTACAAAATAAAATATAAATAATCCACATGAATAAATATCTATTGGATTACATCCAAAACGACACCGTCATTTTCCACATAGCTGACACTAGCCCGCCAAACCCTGGCTAACAACTGAAACCAGTTAGCCCACAGCTAGTTAGCTACTATTCCTGAAAAGTTCGGTTTTAACATCAGAACTACAAGTTACTTACACAAAGAAGCTAAACCGGAGGGTTCATTAACATTACCATTACGAAATAAAAATAATATAGATTACTTTAGGGCTAACTAGAAAAGATACCAGAACTGATGGAGCGCAAATTAAAACATGACTGACCTGCTTGGAGCATCAAGCTAACTGAAGGTGGACTCAGACGTGCAACAGCGAAAGACACCCCCGGGTACAAAATAAGGAAACAATTTACATTTGAAAAGAAATATCATTTTGGTGAAGTTCACAATAACAGAAAATATAGATTTTCAAGTATACAAATAACCAAAAATAAAGAAGTCATAGAATAGCAATATTATTTTAATTAAAGAATTAAAACTTTTTTTTTTTTTGCTATTTATTGGGGGGGACATTTTGAGTGTATCTGAATATTGGGAGGGATGTCCCCCCCCCCAATGTATATGGTGAATACGGCCCTGGAGGAAACTACACTGAACAAAAATATAAACGGAACACTTTTGTTTTTGCTCCCATTTTTCATGAGATGAACTCAAAGATCTAAAACATTTTCTACATACACAAAATAACCATTTCTCTCAAATATTGTTCACAAATCTGAAAAAATCTGTGATAGTTAGCACTTCTCCTTTGCCGAGATAATCCATCCCAGCTCACAGGTGTGGCATATCAAGATGCTGATTAGACAGCATGATTATTGCACAGGTGTGTCTTAGGCTGGCCACAATAAAAGGCCACTCTGAAACATGCATCTTTGCTTTATTGGGGGGGTCTGGGGGGGTCCGAAAACCAGTCAGTATCTGGTGTGAGGGTTAGGATTAGGGTTAGGGTTAGGGTAATGTTGTGAATCGAGTGGCCTGTGTTCATCGTCCATAACATACGCCTGCCCATACCATAACCCCACCACCACCATGGGCCACTCGATTCACAACATTACCCTAACCCTAACCCTAACCCTAATCCTAACCCTCACACCAGATACTGACTGGTTTTCGGACCCCCCCAGACCCCCCCAATAAAGCAAAAGTGCACGTTTCAGAGTGGCCTTTTATTGTGGCCAGCCTAAGGCACACCTGTGCAATAATCATGCTGTCTAATCAGCATTTTGATATGCCACACCTGTGAGGTTGGATGGATTATCTCGGTAAAGGAGAAGTGCTCACTATCACAGATTTTTTCAGATTTGTGAACAATATTTGAGAGAAATGGTTATTTTGTGTATGTAGAAAATGTTTTAGATCTTTGAGTTCATCTCATGAAAAATGGGAGCAAATACAAAAGTGTTGCGTTTATATTTTTGTTCAGTTTATTAGTGTAGTACTGCCAAACCGGGAGTCAATTAAAAATGTATAGGTAATTTAACAAAAAAAGCCGCCACGACTTTTCTATAGGTAATATGTGTGTGTTTGTTCAGACAAACTATTTTAAAGTCTAAGAAAATATGTTTCACAATGTTTTCTTCTGCTCAATAAACAGTATTAATGATGATCTAATAAAAAACACCAATGGTACGTTGAAGCAAGTTGAAAGCCTACAGAACTCAATGAGAGAAGATATTAAATCCAAAACAGTGTAAAGGATGAACACAACGTCTCTGCTAAAGGATTTGTCTTTTTAACTGCTGATACATCACTGTCACCTAACTGACGGACCAGATCCTGCAGATATTTTAAGGAAATTGTTACATATTTGTCAGCTTGTCATGACGATTTTATGGCAAAAATGTTGTCTCTGAAAGCAGAACGCAAATGTGCAGTACTGTGCTTTCACAATCAACTTATTTCTTATAAATCAAATAAACAATGATCGGAAACAAACAATAATTTAATTGAAAAGCTGTTTCAGTAGATTAGAGGTTAATACCTTTTACTCACGAAGACAAGTTGCATGACATACAGATAATAAAGTTCTCATTCATAACACTCCGTTCGATGTCTCACTATGGGATGCGCCTCAACGCGTATGCAAACAGAAGCATCAATCTCATTACGCCAATCCTGATTGGCTGGTGATCTTGACGTCTACGTCAGGGAATCCACCCACCGTATAAGTAGCTTGCACTACGACGCAGCGTCATTCAAACACCTCTTTTTGCTTCAGAGCACATCTCGAATTATCATTAGCCGGGCTAGCTTAACGGTCCACAGACTGAACCCAAAGCTAACATTCGGTCGACGGGCGCTTGCGGTTAATTTTTTGCTTTGCAAGAAGACTGAACAATATTAACACACCAGTTAATATTGTAATCTGCCTCGCCGTTTCTTTCTTTCGAAATTACGGTAAGGTTTGATTTTTTCTTCAAGCTAGTAACATACCTGTTGCTAGCTTTTCTTCCCTCCACACCGACACCACGGTAGTGAGGACGTTCTCTTTTCTCTCTCACACCAGAGGAGACGGAGATAAAAACAAAAGGTATTAACACACCAGTTAATATTCTTTAAAGAATAAAATCTACACCATCGCTTTCATCGGATTAACAACAAGGTTGGATTTTTTTCTCAGTAACGTACCTGTTACTAGCGTGTCCACTCCACGCCGACACCCTGGCGAACAAAGATGGACCCTTCTCTCCCTCACACCAGAGGAGTCAGGGACTCGGAGGCTCGGCTATGCGGCTGCGGGTTTAAGATCTCAGGCACAGACTCACACCAGGTCTGCTCGTCCTGCCTCGGGCTGGAACACGCCCAGGAGGCTATCGATAACCCCGGCCTCGTGCGGGCATTGTGCCCGCTTCACCATTAAGAGCCTCCGCCGACGGCTAGCACACCAAGCTAGCTTGTCGGGACAGGACCCCCTCATGTCCGCTGATTCGCCGGCCGGTAATCAAGACATGGTGGAGTCCGCCGCAGAGATTGAGCCCCACGCTGTGTCAGGCTGGGGCTCAATGACAGCGGCAGCCGCTGAACCAGAGCCCCGCGCCGTGTCAGGCTGGGGTCTTGTGGCGGCAAGAGCCGCGAGAGCGGAGCCCCGCGCTGTGTCAAGCTGGGGCTCCCAACTGGACCTCACCATGGTTCCACCCACGGAGGATGTCCTGGAGTTGGACTATATGGAGGAAGAAGAGGATGCCTCTGAGTTTTTCCTGTCCGACTCGGATGAGCACGAGGATGACATCTTCGTTTCACCGGATCAGGCTGCAAAGCCGGGAGCGATGTCCGCTCTCCCGGGCAAAAGCACACCTGCTTCGCCCTGCCTAAGTATGGACTTGCAGGCCGTGTGTCAACGCACTGCGTCCAGGCTGGACATCCCATGGCCTGAAGCGGCCAAGGAAACCTACAGATCTCACTACGAGGGGAAGCAATTGCCCCAAGCAGCGAGGACGAAGAGGCAGCTCCTTCCAGTCTTTCCGGAGATGCTGGACGAGGTATCGGTCTCATGGAGAGACCGCACTTTCAGCAACAAGGCCCCAATCCAGGGTGCCTCCTCAATGGACTGTGACGGTATGGAGAGGCTTGGCCTGCTCCGCATGCCACCCATGGAACCGCTGGTGGCAGCCCACCTCCAACCGAGGCTGGCTTCGACACCGAGCATGAACCCCACGCTACCGGCAAAGACAGACCGTTTTCAGTCAGCGGTGACCGAACGGGCCTATAAAGCCGCAGCTTTGTCCGCCAGGGCACTCAACGTCTCCTCGCTGCTGACCGCCTACCAGGCGGAGCTCTGCGAAGACTTGTCGAGCAAACCTGAGCCTGCCGTGTGGAACGAGATCGCAGCGATCACGGACATTTGCCTCTGTGTGCAGCGCTGTGCAGTCCAAGCCACGGGCAAAGCACTGGGAATTATGGTGGTACAGGAGAGAGCCAGGTGGCTCAACCTGACGAACCTTCCAGACCGGGAAAAAGAGGATGTTCTGGACATACCTATTGTTCCCGAGGGCATATTTGGCTCCGCTCTAGCTTCGATGCAGCAGAGATGCGAATCAAAAAAGAAGGAAGACGAGGCTCTCCAGCTCTGTCTCCCCCGAAGGGTCCAGCCGCCACCTTCAACGGTCCCGCGGCAGGCCTTCACTCAAGCTGCCTCACGTCCTGCCCGGTTCAAGATACCGAAGCAGCAGAGACCACAGCCCGTCCCGGGTCCCCAGCCCAGGCACGAGGCGAGGATGAGCTGGCCAAGAAGATCTCCGGTTCCGGCAGCTGCCGCTCAGGCACAGCCGACCCAGGTTTTCAGCCACCAGGCGAGGAAGAAGAAGCGGGCGGCCTGACAGCCTCCTCTCCTCTCCTCGACGAGAGAGCTGGAAGTTCCCTGTTCCCCAGCTCCATAACACGTTCCAATGTTATATGCTCATGTGTTTTCGGGGTGCCACCATGCCCCCATCTTCCCGCCGCCTCGAGTGATGCCAGAACGTCATCCTCAAGTTTGCGCCATAAGGAAAATGGACTTAACATCAAAGACAGCAAGTTCCGCTGCCTGTTTAAGTCACACAAACACATGTCATCATTATTGTTTCCTAATAAATCATTTTCCACTGTCGTTTCCAGGCTTGGAGCCAAGTCAATAAAAATGAAAAGAAAAACAATAGCCGCGATAGCCCCGTTAAGACAACAGGGTATTCGCTTGGCAACTTATCTGGACGACTGGCTGCTTCTCGCACAGTCGGAGCAAGAGGCTATTACGCAGACGAATGTCCTCGTAAAACACCTGCTCGATCTGGGTTTCGTAATAAACACAGAAAAGAGCATGTTGTCCCCAGCCCAGACTGTACTCTACCTGGGCCTACACCTGAATTCGGTGCCCTTTACAAAGAGTGAAAGCCTTCAGAGCTTGCCTCGCTCATTTCCGGCTACGCAAATATGTTCTCTTCAGATCATGTCTGCGGTTACTGGGGCTCATGGCGTCAGCCATCCTGGTGGTACGACTGGGACGCTTACACATGAGGGAGTTTCAGCGCTGGGTAGCTGCCCTCAGACTGGACCCCGCGCGTCATGGAGCGTGGAGAGTGATGGTCACTATAAAATGCGTAATGGCACTGCGCCACTAGCTACACCCGACTTTTCTAGTACGGGGCGTGCCTATGGGTGCTGTCCTATCGCGGAAGGTGGTCACCACAGACGCATGTCTGACGGGCTGGGGGGGTATATACGAAGGTCAACCTGTGAGGGGTCTCTGGAGCAGAGACCTCCAACGGTCACACATAAATTATCTGGAGCTTTTAGCGGTGTTCCTCACCCTAAAACGCTTTCTGCCTTTTCTCAGAGGACATCATGTCCTCGACCACAATATCGTATATAAACCGCCAAGGGGGTTTGCGTTCTCTCCAGTTACACATGCTGGCACGCAAACTGATCTTATGGCGCTGCGGACGTCTCCTCTCTCTGAGAGCGACGCACGTACCAGGAGTGATGAACCTCGGGGCAGACCTGCTGTCCAGAGGCGTACCACTATATGCAGACTGGACTCTACATTCAATGGTTGTGAGTCAGCTGTGGGTGCGTTACGGCCGAGCCGCGGTAGATCTGTTCGCATCAAAAGAAAATGCTCAATGTCAGCTGTTCTTTTCAATGCGCGATTTAAACGCACTGTTAGACGTGGACGCGCTCGCGTACGTTTGGCCTCCGGTCCTTCTGTAGGCGTTCCCACCCCTGGCTCTGATACCCCCAACTCTGGCCAGAGTGAGAGAACAACGCCATACTGATCCTGATAGCTCTGCACTGACCTGCAATGTACTGGCTGGCGGAGATATATCAGCTGCTGTGCGGGCATCCGTGGCAGCTCCCACTACGCAGGGACATACTGTCTCAGGCGGGGGGGACAATCTTTCACCCACACCCAGAGCGCTTGGCACTACGGGCCTGGCCCGTGAGTGGTACAATCTGAATACAGTGGGGCTCCCTCAGAAGGTGATACACACTATTCAGAGTGCAAGAGCTGCCTCCACCAGGTCTCTCTATGGCTGTAAGTGGAGGGTGTTTGAGGAATGGTGCCTTCAAAAAGGACACATCTCTTTTCAATGTCCTGTCGGGGTGATTTTATCATTTCTACAGGACGTAATTGATAAACACAGAGCTTTCTCTACGATCAAAGTGTACCTGGCTGCTATTGCTGCATGCCATGGGCTTTAAGGGAAAGCCAGCTAGCCAACATCCTTTGGTCTGCCGTTTTATGAAAGGAGCTCGCAGGCTCCTCCCTGTTTCCAGGTCACTGGTGCCCTTATGGGACTTGGCAGTGGTTTTAGATGGGCTCACTCGACCTCCTTTTGAACCCCTGGAAGAAGCTGACATGAAACACCTGTCACTGAACAATGCTGTTACTGGCCCTGGCATCCGCCAAGCGAGTCAGTGACATTCATGCGCTCTCTGTACATCCTTCATGCACTCAGTTTGCCCCGGGGCAAACGAGAGTGTTGCTGAAGCCCAACCCTGCCTTTGTACCTAAGGTAGTTGGCTCATGTACCCCCATTGACATTGTGGCATTTCCTCCGCCGCTGTGTTCCTCTGAGGAACAGCGGCCGAATTTGCTGTGTCCAGTTTGTGCTTTACGCACCTATATGGAAAGGTCAAAAGAGTTTCGTTGCAATGACCAACTCTTTATATCCTGGTCTAACCCTCAGAAGGGCAAGCCCGTTACCAGGCAACGGCTCTCCCACTGGATTGTGGAAGCGATTGCTCTGGCTTATACGAGTCAGGGTTTGCAGGCGCCAACGGGTCTGCGTGCTCATTCGACTCGTGGACTGGCTACATCCTGGGCTTTGTTCAAGGGTGTTTCCATCCAAGACATTTGTGCAGCAGCGAGCTGGTCCTCACCGCTCACTTTTGTCCGCTTTTACAGGCTAGATGTCTCTGCTCCAAGTGTGGCCCGCGCAGTGCTGGGCCCCGTGTTGAGACAGGGTTCTACCTGTTAAGTTCTGGTTGTTTTGGTGATTTTCGAGATAAGCATGTCTAGCAATACGGGAGTTTCAATATCCCATAGTGAGACATCGAACGGAGTGTTATGAATGAGAACTATAGGTTACTTACGTAACCCCTGTTCTCAGAGTAACATGAAGTGAGATGTCTCACCAGATGGCCCTTCTTGCTAAGGCGAAGTGAGAAGAGGTGCTTATTTTGAATGACGCTGCGTTGTAGCGCAAGCTACTTATAGGGTGGGTGGATTCCCTGACGTAGACATCAAGATCACCAGCCAATCCGGATTGGCGTAATGAGATTGATGCTTCTGTTTGCATACGTGTTGAGGCGCATCCCATAGTGAGACATCTCACTTCATGTTACTCTGAGAACTGGGGTTACGTAAGTAACTTATATTTATCACAATACATTGCCTTTAAAATTATTGTCTTTAAAAAATAATACAATACCCCATTTTGTATGATGATAATACAAAATAAACTAATAAGTGAAACTTGCAGTAGTAGCAGTAGTTCAAAAAGTGAACAAAAGATAGTATTGAAGCGGCCAGTAACAACTAATTGTAAACAAATTGCAAGAAGATATAGTATATTGAACATAATGATATTGCACAAGAGGTATGTTCCTGACTGTATAGCATGTGGTGGTCTGCCAGGCCAGGGTCTGTGGTGGTTGTACAATCCAATCCCCTCTCTGTGAGGCCCTGCGGGCGAAGCAGCCTGTCTCTGAAGGAGCTGCATAGTGCGGACACAATTGCCTGTAGGGGTGGGAAATGTCGTCCAATAGGGAAGAAAGCATGGCTGCCATTCTCCTGCCTACCACCATCTCTACAGTGTCCAGAGGGCTCCCCAGGACAGAGCTGGCCTTCTTAACCAGAGTCGAGTCACTTCCTGTCAGCAGGCGAGATGCTGACATGCAGACCACTCCATAAAAGATGGCTGATGCCACCACAGAGTCATGGAAGGTCTGCAGTAGTGCTCCCTGACCTTCAAAAGACCTCATTCTCATCAGCAGATATGTTATGACCTATACTTATAAGGGTAATAAAATAATAACACAGTGTCTTCTGAACCAAGACAGTAAACATTTCATTGCTGCCATCTTGACAACACATTGAGGGCACATTATCTTCACTCCTTTTACAATAAAACCCGCACTGCACATTGCATCACTGCTAACTAGGGGCAACCTACTCGAAGGTTTCACTTAAAGACAAGTCAAGAAAGTAGGTTACAGTACTTCAATGCACTTATCTCTGCAAGGATTTAACCTGTTATGAGCAGCAGTGTGACATGTGACGGTGGAGGGGCATGAACACAGAGCTGAACTTTATTAAGAGTTTCTCCGGTCCTCCTGGGAGATTTACTTGTGAACACCACACAATGGATAAACAATTACCCTTGGTGTTGTGGTTTCTTTCAATATCTTTCACTGCCTTGCATCGGCATCATCTAAATATGTTCCATGTTTTTAATTTTAAAATAAAAACAAATTGAGTTCCAAGGTCCTCTAAAATGCAATTGCTTTTCCTGATGTTTTAGGTTTTTTGCCGTGGTAACATGTCAGTATCTGTATCGGGATAATAAAAAAGTCATACATTTGATAACACTATGACAACAACAAAACACTGTACAACAAAAGAGTATTTGCTTTCGTCACACTTCATTTACTGTATTTTTATAGCAACTTAAGTGGTGGCTACATGCATGCATGATAGCATAAATGTCTCTGAATGAATCACCTGATGGTGAGATCCTTACTTACTGTTTATCCTGGGGCTCTCAAATAATTTATCACCCTAGTTGTTTGTCCTGGACAGTTGCCACTTTGTTTCCAAATCCTCTGCTCAGCTCACCTAGCAGATATTTGCAAACACACTTAAATATGTAAACATCAACTTTGATCCATCAAACAACATCAATCTGTCAACCAAAAATCCTCATTAAGTTTTTCACTTGAATTATGTTACGAGGATAGCTTGGCAAGTTCGCCAAAAAACAAATAACTAACTTCTAACTTATCTTTCTGCCCTTTGTGTACTCGAGGCACATTCATTCTCAAATATACACGATGTGGGAGCGCCCAGCCTTCAACACTTCGTGGCACTAAGTGGCATACACCCTAACAAACTATTCTCAATATGGTTATTGTGTTAGTGGGTCCTGCCCCTTTCTCTGCTTTTGTTCCATGATGACTCAGATTGAGATGTAGAGGTTTATAACAGCTGCTTTAACTGTTGCCAAAAAATGTGCTGCCACCCAAATAAAACAACAACCTCAGCGCCACAATATGTCACTGTGGTATGCATCACTCATCACTCCACTTTGTGTTTGAAAAGTATCATTGCTAAATGTAATAACACTTAACAGGATAATATGTATTACTTAGAGTGATAGAGAGCTGATATGATATTTGATTCCTTAAGTGGCTGATTTGGGACTTTGGCCAATTGGTTCTTCTTGAAAAATGTGACTTATATGCTTAATAATCAGAATACTTACAATTAAGTGGGTACAAATATATAAGAACAAAAATATATTCACAACATATAGATTTAATCAATATGTTTGGAAAAACCTAAAGGAAAAAAGGAACATTTAATTTGGATTTGGTCGAGACAAGAGCTGTCCCCATTTACTTGTTTGAATATTTGTCATTGTGAAAGCTAATTAAAAAGATAAAGAAAAATAGGTACAGGCAACACGCAAATTCACAGAAAAATAGGAAGTCCCAATAAAGAAATAAAATAAACAAGTGCACAGTGTTGCATTTAAATTAATTTCCAGTCCGTTTTAATCTTAAAAAAAGCCTGCTTTTACGTATGTTGTTTTTCGAAAAGTTTTAAAGCTGTTTTTCTCCTTAGTACAAATGTGAAAAAGTTGGAAGTGTGTTACATGATGATATGAAATGTTGAGGTGTATGGGCTCTAGTGTGGGTACAGATTTGTTCCTGTGGTTTTCCAGTGCATGGGTAGTTATTTTCACTTCCCACAGCCTGCTTATTACATTCCTGTTTGCTTTTGCTCTCTCCGAATCTAACTATAGACAGAAAGTGTGCTTGTGAGTGTGTTCAGGAGATCAGTGTTACTGTGCGAGCGTGGTGTTCATGTACGTAGACACACACACAGACTTTACATGGTGTAATAGGCTACGGGGGTGGTGTTCATAGTCTTAAGCAGAATGGATGCAAAATCCACATTACACAACACATTCCCATTCTGGTGATCCACTGAGCCTTTGCACTAAGCATCTGTACATAAACCTCAATTATGCTAATGCTAATCCCTGGGACATTGATGTGAGTAGGCAAGGAGGCTAACAGCTAAAGACTTTGATGTGTGCTGCCATTTGGCAAGGCCTCCTGAAAGACTAGCATAGGACCCCAAACTCCACCAGGGCTTAAGAAGGAGAAACCAGCGCGGCCTTGTCTGTTCCTCGACTGATTACAAGGGCTTAGGGGGCTTCTTTTATTTGCCTCTTTGGTTTGGACCCAATCATGTGTGTCAGTTCTCTCCAATGCTGCTTGGCAGTCCTTTTCTCTCACCCCTCCTCTGTGCCATACTTCTGCTTTCTTTTGTTTTTCATTTTCATCTCGTCGTTGCCTTCGATGTGCTTCATTTGCATTCGACACCTTCTGTTTTTATTCCCCTTTTGGTAACTGACAAAAAGCACACAAATGTACCGTACAGTGTGGGATATATTAATACCATATACCAGCATTTAAATGGTGTTTATCAATTTTCAAAAGTCTTCTTATTGCTGGGATCTGAAATACCAACATTAAATTCTACCATCTTAACTTTTTTGTGGCTTTAATTGAGAAAGACTCTTGCTTAGTAGCCCACAAAAAAAAAAAAACTTGGCACTGTACTCTCATTGTTTGCATAATAGGACTTGCGTGGTTACAAGTTGCTTTTCAGAAATTGAACAGGCATCTCTAATCTCTTCTCGAGTGACATCAGACATTTTCTTGCTAACAGAAACATAGCACTGATTTATTCCATCAATGATAAGTGTTTTAAAAGCCCCCTTACTCTTGTGTTGACATTTCTCCGAGCTTCCAGAAAAAAAACAAGCCACAAGAGAAGGATTAAAGCTTATTTCAGTGAATGAGTCAACACAGGAAAAAGGGGAAAACACTGCAGACAGTTTTTGTAACAAAAGAGATTATGAACATTTAAGAGGGATTTGGGAAAATAATTGAGGCTTGCTCTAATTTTGGATGTGAAGACTGTGAAATGGTGTCAAAAATGTTTAGTTTTGGAAAAATAGACACAGAAAACCTCAAAAGCCAACAGCAGGGCCACCCTCTTCTTTTAGTACCACTTAATAATAAATTGTAGTCAAAACTATAAAACTGGTGCTTCAGTTGCACACCAGTGATGATGCTGCTGATGTGTGTGTACCTCGGAACTTCAAACATGAAGTCGATACTTGTGGTGTGTGTCAGTGTGTGTGGTGTGTGTTATTCGAAAATAATACAAATGCACAGAATAAAATATATTGGACATTCTAAAAAGCACTTGGTTTGAAGCATAGTGATGTTTTTACGCGTACAGCCAGGTACTGTAGACATGCAAACACACATAACGAGCAGGACAAGTCTACAGGGTTCACACATAACACATACTGTTACTCTACATAAAACACTTATGAGTGGAGCTGTGATGACTTTAAAACAGTGGCAAACACTTGTATGGAGCCAGAATTGGGTCAATATTCTTGCGCGCAAAACAAGCTACTAAAAGTTTTTGACACTTTGGGGCGGAGCCACTGGACTTTGATTGACAGCTGCCAGGAAGCCCGGAGTTGCCAGGATAATTGCCTGAACTACCAAGAGCCGAGGAGTGACAGCAGCAAGATTAGTTGGACGAGATTTAATGATAAAGTTGTCCAGAAAAAACGATTATATTCGTAAAGTGTACAGCTAATATATATATATATATCAATTAATTTGAAATGAAACAATATATTTTTGAGTGAGCTGTATCTGTCGAAAACTGCTAGCTACTGTCTACTGAAGAAAATGAATGTCCACAGTGTTAACATATAGAAAACAAGTTAACCTAGAGGCCGTTTTATGATCACCCTGTCAGTGTGCTGTTGAGTTAGCTATTTAGCTAGCAAATATTAGCTGGGTGATTCTCTGAATCGGGTGCCGATTTTAAGTTTAAAGCAATGAATTAATACACAAACAGTGTTTTGTATGGTGTTTTGCATCACAATGTAAAACTAAATATATACATATTTACTTTTAAGATCATTGGTTGTCTTTGTAGTAGACAACAAACATATTTGCATGCCCTCAGGTGCACCATAGAGAGTATCCTAATATCAAGGCCTGGTACGGCAGCTGCACCGCCATCAATCGTAAGGCTTTACAGAGGGTGGTGAAAACTGCACAGAACATCACCAGGACGGAGTTGCCATCCATGGAAGACCTTTACTCCCAGTGGCTCAGGAAGAAAGCCCTCAGGATTACAAAAGACCCCCAGTTTCATCCTACAGGCAATAAGGCCCGAGCCACACGAGGACGATAACGCAGTGGCGAGCCGTCAGGGCCCTCTAGGCCCTCTGTGAGGGCCTAAGATATTCTACAAAATAATATTTAAAAACATTACAAAAAATAATATATTTTTTTTAATATTTCTTTTAATATATATTTTTAGTTATATTTTTCATTAGTTTTACCAAAATAACTTGATTTAATTGTATTTAAAATAACATTTCCAAAGAAATAAATCCTTCGAATCTGCCTATTCAGTTTATGTTGGAATGTGAAGGGTTAAATGAAAGAAGCTCGTCTCTGCGAGTTACTGCCGTTTCTCAATCGCGAGGATACTGGCTTGGTAGTTGCATACTTCCAAGTCACTTCCTTCAGAAACGAAGCAAGTATACTTCCAAGCCACAGCTTCGGAAAACAAAGAAGAATGGAACAGGCTAACAAGTTTGCCACACTCTCTAACGGTTTCAACATAAACTGTACCGAAAATAAATACCTCACGATGTCTATCTAATTATGAACTTGCTTTACTTTCACGGAACACATTTTTGGTGATAACAAATGCAACAAAGTAACATATTTACCAACACATGTTCTACGCCACTACATACTTACATTTAAATGTGTGCTGTGCTGCGTCAGTTCAGCCATTCTCCGCAAGGGTTTTTGAAATTGGTCCGTGCGCAAAGCATTGTGGGGATTTGAAGGACGCAAAGTCTACCCATGTGCAGCCTCAAAATTACCCCCAAACCAAGGACGTGACCTCGGTGGAATTCCCAGTATGCTGGAGATTGGAACAGTCCTTCGGCGGCACTCGATGACGTAGTATTCTTGAAATAGAGGAGAGGAGCTGTTGGACGTCCAGGCGGTCCAGCTACTAATTCACAGAGGGCCCAGCTATAGTAACTGAACGAGAGAGTAATGTCAAATGACAGTACACAATTGACCAATCATATCTTCCCTCTAAATGGGTGGGTGTTATTATCGCGGACTTTATGACAAGTTCCGCCCGCTGTGAAACTTTTCTTGTTTCCATAGCAACAACAACTTCCTGTCAACAGCGTTAACTCGCCTTCAGAATAAAAGCATGCCAAATTAAACTTAAGACATACAACTGCAACGAAATTAACAAACACAATGCAATATCCTTTTCAATTTCAAAGAACACAAATAGGGTTATTTACAGGTGTTGTTTTGTGTGGTAGAGGGTCGCTTTCATTGATGCGTTTTGCACCCCGGGCCGTTGTTTTGATATTCCGCTGAAGTATACGCTGTGACGTAATAACTCGAGGGAAGGGGTGGGGGTCAGAGGGCCTAGGTATAAAAGTCACGGCTCGCCACTGCGATAACGCAAACGGACCGCAATCGTTATCAAAAAAATCTTCCTTCCACACGCAACAGGCACCAGAAACGTGTCCGTTCACACGAGACCGCTCGAAAGCACTGGAGACGCTGTAGCACATCAGGCCTGTAAGTGGCGCTGTAGTCCTGCCACAAAAGCAGCGAAGAAGACTTCCGTGCATGGTTGCCATGGCTGCCCTTCTGGCTCTTTTTCTCCCTCCCCGAGGCAAGCGTTTGCCCCTGCTGTAAATCTCTCGGGCAGTCCACCAGCAGATGAAAAACACCCACGTCTCCGCCTCTTCCAAGGGACGAAGGGACCGTGGGGCAGAGTTTCAGTTAGATTTTTTTTCGCCAGTCAACATATCCGTTAAAGTTTAAATCTTCTGGATACAATTAGAAAAGTGCCGGTCAATGGTCTTCTTTGTTTTTTATTGAGCTTTAAAACAAATGAATAATGACTCTATATAATAATATAATAATAAAAAACGGAGCCTCTCTTTTCCTCCCCCTCTTCTGAGAGCCCAGCAGCTGATCTCTGAGCAGGAGAGGTGGGGAGAGGCGGGGCTATTGCTTCAACGTTATCAGGAAATGATCGTATAGGCGTAAACACAGAGCCGTTTGCCCCCCCAGAGCGTTTCGTTTGCAGATCTACCCACCTTGCGAACCCGTTATCGTTATAGTTTTCTGCGTTTCCATGTCGGCCTCGTGTGGCCGAACCGTCTATCTCAGGGGTAGGGAACCTTTTTCCTCTCAAGGGCCATTTAAACATTTTCAACATCCTCAGAGGGCCGTACAAATGATTGACCTCTGCTTAAAAATACTAAAATCACAGCCCATTAATTTCGCCTTTCTATCAGGCTGTGCAAAGAAAAAGCAACCTCTTAATCCAGATATCTTACCATGAGTCGCGCATGCATTCACGTGCACGGTTGTGGCATGACCACCAAAACAGAAAGATATGGATACAAGATGTGTGCAAATGTATTTGTTTTCCTATCCATGTGGACATCATTTAAGTGGGGGGGGGGACCTAACCTCCTTTAGGGGGTCCTCACCTCCTCCAGGGGGGTCCGGGGGGCATGCTCTCCCGGGAAGATTTTATTTGTTTAAATGTTGAAGTTAAAAGCATCAATCTGGTGCACTTTGAGAGCAACATTAGGAGATCTATGGATACATCTCTCAACACCCATATGAAACAGAACTGCTTATTTTTCTTTATGGATATTTTACAAATCACTCCCCATTCAAACTGTATTCTTGTTTATTAATAACAACTTTTATTTACTGTCATATAGTATTTTATACCCGTTTGCTTTATTCTCTTGTTTTTTTATAACTATAATGATCATATAAACAGGGCTGCACATAACTGGCCCGCCCGCCAAAAAAGAGCAAAGATAATTTGAAAAAAGGCGCATTTGCGCACCAACATTGAGAGAGAGAGAGAGAAAAGAGAGATGAGAGAAGAGAGAGAGAAAAGAGAGAAGAGAGAGATAGAGAAGAGAGAGAGAGATATTTGCGAGTTGCATAAGAACCGGTAAGATAGCAGAGTTTCCCACATATAGACTTTACTTGGGCGGGCCGCCCAGGTATGTTAACGGCAGATTTCGACAGATACAGCCCACTCAAAAATATATTGTTTTATATCAAATTCATTGATATATATATATTAGCTGTACACTTTACGAATATAATAGTTTTTTTATGGACAATTTCACCAATAAATCTCGTCAAACTAATCTTGCTGCTGCCACTCCTCGGCTCTTGGTAGTTCAGGCAATGATCAAACCTGGCAACTCCGGGCTTCCGGGAAGCTTTCAATCAAAGCCCAGTGGCTCCGCCCCAAAGTGTCAGAAACTTTTCACGCGCGCGCAGACAGACTCCGAGCGAGCAAGAGGGCTGTCTCTCTCGCGAGCGAGCGCATAGCCGCTCGTGCCAGGGTAATTTTATGCGTGTGTAAAAGCACATTTTTCGCAAGTGAAGGACTCAATATGATGTACTGTATGCAGTGGTGAAATAAAATCCTCTTATAAAGTGAAAGTACTAATACTGTAAACTACTTTGTTACCCGTCCCCTTGTGTATTATGAAGGTTTTTATGCATGTGAACGGTCTGCAGAGTCACAACCCCTCAAAGTACACCCTGTAGCGAGTAAAACTCTAACACAGAAAAGACATGTCTATGCTGCCCCAAAACGCCTCGTTGGAGATTTCTCATTTCCCATTGTTTTCTTCCTGGGTTCTTGACTTGCATAGAGCTCCCTAAACGCTGCTAATAGACGAGTTGGGATCGTGGGGAAATCCTCTCCGCAGACCCATGCTCACAGCGTTCTAAATCTTTTTCTTACTCAATATCAAGCCACACTTATTGTTTTTACTTCGGCTGTGAGTGTTTGTGTGTGCTCAGGATGAGTTTCGCTTGCTCTCGCTGTATCACAGACCCGGAAACCTGTCCGCTCCTCGTAGCAGCAGCCTCGCGACGTCTCGACCAATCAGAGCACACTGGGCTCACAGGGAGGGGGGGGGGGGGGCAGGAGCTCCAACAAGCCGTTTAGGACAGAGAGTGAATACACATACTTTACAGAGATGCTGTATGAGAAAACCAATGTGATTTTGGAAAATTGCACAATTTAAATATATTCTAGTATACCTCAACAATGGAAATATGATCAGTAGAAATGGCCATGACATTGGACCTTTAAGTAAAAGTCCAGCATTGGAAATAAGCATAATCAGCTAAATGAAGTAAAAGTATTGATATCAAAACACCAAATGCATAAAATAATTTAAAGAAATGAATTACAAAAAATAGAAATGTAACTTAACGTTCAACAAATAAGTTGGATAACAAAATAGCATACCTTATAAATCTGTGTTCTTTATTTTTAAGTCACTTAAGCTCTAAAATAAAAGTAGTACAGTAAAAAGTATAATATTTCCCATTGAACAGAAGTTTGCAAGAAAAGAAAATACTCACATAAAGTGCATGTATCTCACATTTTGATAAAGTACAATTATTAGGAAAATGTGTTTAGTTAAATACCACCTCTTGATATGTGTGTAATAATGTGGGTGTACTGTAATGACAGAATACTTGAGTTGTCATTGAAAGCCCTGAGCACATCTCTCTTCTCTGCCGTGTGCTCACTGATAGACAGACAGACAGTCTAATTGGCTGATTGACAGTTTGTCTGTCTATCTGATTGTCTAATTGGTTGGCTGGCTTATGCTCGCTCCCTGATGCGTTGACAAACAATTATCCTCGATGACAGTATCACATTTGTCTAATTAATTAGATGTGTTTGCTACAACAGCAGGTAGTTAGCACTGACAAGACGGGTTTGGGGCTGTGTAAGCGAGCGAGATAAATACCTCTGTAATTGTTCTTTGTAGAAAAAAGAAGAAGTGAAATCTGTGGCACTCACACACAGCGTAGTGAAGGATCTTTAGCTTTTTTAGCAGGTATACGTTGAAGACATCAGAGAGAAGAAACAACTGCCTAAAGCATCTGTTTCATCCTCAGTGTCGGAAGAAAAAAAAAGATCTCTTCAGCAAGACAGAGGAAGTCAGTCAGTCAGCTGCTGTTGGCTCAGTGAAGCAGTGAATCAATGCAGGCAGACAGGCAGACAAGGCAGGCTGCAGGTACCTGTGATGTCAGCGCTGCTCTCCTGACACTCATCTGCCCAGACAGCCACTTTCAAACTTCTCTCTCTACTGCTCTCACTTTCCTTTTCTCTTTGCCTCATCCACCTATCTATCTTTTTCTTTAAATGTGTCTTCAAGCTGCACAAATCTCTTAAAGCTGTCTCTTCTCTGCCTCATCGTTTCACTAATCTCTTAACTGACTCTTCTCACTCTCATGTGCATCTCTTTAGCCACCAGTGGCTGCAGAAAAACAGCAAGAGAGAGAGAACAATAGAGCAGGAGAGAGACAAGTGAGGTGTGTGTGTGTGTGTGTGTGTGTGTGTGTGTGTGTGTGTGTGTGTGTGTGTGTGTGTGTGTGTGTGTGTGTGTGTGTGTGTGTGTGTGTGTGTGTGTGTGTGTGTTAGGGGTTTCACCAACTAATCGACTAGTCGACTAGTCGACTACCTTTACCACTAGTCGGCGCTGTAGGCCCTAGTCAACTAGTCGTGAAAAAAATGGAGGTAAACGAGGTGCTGCAAAATGCTACAAAACACGTCCGAGATTCTTATGTATGGCAGTACTTCAACGAAGATGTAACCAACTCCACAGTGAAATGTCAGTTGTGTACAGCTGTACTGAAGTACAATACAAATGCATCTGCTATGCGCAACCATCTGAAGATGAAACACCCGCTGCCGACAGCTAGCACTAGCAGTAATGCTAACACCAGTGAGCAACGGACCGGCTTCAGCACTGAACAGAGGCAAACGAACAGCAAGAAAACACGGGTCAACAGTGATGCGGATGATGAGCTACGGGATTACTGCCAGCGGACACCGCATATCCCCACAATGGATAATCCACTGGAGTGGTGGGCAGAAAACGTGCACCGCTTCCCCCGCTTTCGAGGAGCTAACTGGCTATTCCAGCCACAAGCACCCCAAGTGAGAGGGTTTTTTCCCTGGCAGGCAACACTGTCACCCGAAAGCGGTCAAGCCTCCTTCCCTCACATGTCGATGCGTTGGTGTTCAAACCAAAAATATGGAAAGGTGGACGTTATCGTGGAGGACAGCGAAGTGTTGCGCAATGCGCTGTTGCGCACTGGATTTACGTGGCATGTATGTAAACAAGATTTTTTTGCTGTCGATTTTGGTGAGTCCAGTTACTGTTTGTTATTGACTCAGCCATGTAACACAAATTAAAATGCAGTGTTTAATGTTACTGTATGAGTTCCAATAGAAAATACAGTTGTAAACCTCTCTTTGTGTGTCTTTATTATGACGTAACGACTAGTCGACCACTATTTTGAAAAACGTGTCGACTAGTAAATATTGGTAGTTGTGTAACCCCTAGTGTGTGTGTGTGTGTGTGTGCGTGTGTCAAGTGGGCCTTGTATAGCATCCCGAGCAGCAACACGCTGTCATTAGAGTGGGCAGGAAACAACCCTTGTGGCTTGATTCAATCAAATTGTAATCCTCAGCACATTATTACCATGGCAGGGTCACCTCTCCACTACTGCTCTAGGGCAGGAGCAGGTGGAGAACACCACACACACACACACACACACACACACACACACACACACTTAATTTGACACAATTTCCACTGTTTTGATAGCGTTTTCCTTTACATGTCCTCATATAACCTGGCCATCCCCTATGATGAATCCATATGAGGCCACATGTTGCTGTCATGCATAATTCATCACCCCCCCCCCACCCCCACTCTAGATATCCCTGACTCCTGTCATACCCTTTGCCTCTAGCTGCTGTATTGCCAAGCAGACCAACTCTATTAGCATTAGCATAAAATGTAAGTAGACCATGGCGGAGAGGAAATCGTTTCTAATTCTTAAGAATGTGAACGAGATATTAAAATAACCTGAATGAATGAAAGATAAATGAAACAAAACACAACCAAAATATTCAATGGATGTGGAATGTCTGCGCTTTGCCCAAGGTTATAAATGTAATCAAAACCCCACTGTTTATTCCGGCATAATATTGGCTCAAATGTAACCAACATTCTTAACTAACACACATGTAAACATCGGGCAATATCAAGGTCACATATCAGTATATTTTACGAAAACCAGATAACGTAAAACACAATCAATATTTACGGCTTTGTCTAAATATTGTTTGATAAATGAATAACATAATTATTGTGACAGGCCTAATTATAATCCATTGGAAGATTGTGTGTGTGTCTATTATTGAATATGTGTGAGTGTGTGTGTCACATGTTTTTTCCTCTGTGGTTACCAGGGAAACCGCAATTAGTGTATTGGTTGGACTGTGTGCAGAGAAACGTATTCACCCGAACTAATGGAAATCCTTTCAAATGTAGGAATCAATACCACAACACATCTCCTCCAGTGTTGCCTTAACACTTTTTGCTCATCTTAAAGCCACACTCCAGCAAAGGGCACATTATCTAAGCTTAGAAATGGTTTTACATCACACACTTCTGCTTCGCAAGTCAACTGACTTAAGATGGCATGCCAGGCCCTCCCCCAATAAACACTTTTTTTTAAATTATTTTCTTTGCATTGTTTTCATTATAAATAAACTGTGAACTTTAGGGCTAGGATGTATATGATGTCAGATTAGGGCTGCACGATATTGAAAAAAACTGACATTGCGATATTTTCTTCCCCTGTGATATATATTGCGTTTTTTTCAACTATATTTAACAGGATGAAGGATTTTAGTCACGGACGTCTGGATCTTAACTGGTTGACTCACCATACCTTAAGTCATGATCCAACATGTCATGATAATGCATGTTGATTACCCTTAAATCAATCAAAGGGGTTTAATCTGTGAATGAAGAAGAGAAGAACCTTTTTGTATCCAAAATAGTTCCAGATGTTGCTTTTCTTTTTGGAAGTAAATCTTCATTCTCGCCGGTATTGTCCTCAGTCACACTGATTTAAAAACATTTTTAAATCGCACGTCCCTGCGACATGAATATCGCGCATGCGCATATCGCGGTTATCGCCATGACACGATATATCATTCAGCCCTATGTCAGATAGTAATATAAGAGTAATAAATGAAAAACAGGTATGAAATAATATATGACAATAAAACAAGAATACAGTTTACACATCCACAACCAGCGTCTGATCGGGTAAGACTAATTAAAAATGTAATTATACCATGTAGGTTTGAATTTGTGAACATGAAATCAATAAATACCTTTTGTGTGCACTTATTTCCTGGGTAAAAATAGGATGGAGCACCAACCCAATTCCAGGAAGAGGTCCAGCCTGCCCCGGGTCAGAACAACTTCTATAGGTAAAATAGAGCCAATGTGTGGGATGGAGCAATCCGCGGCTTCAAAGGTGCCTCATCCGACCCCTCTCATGAGATGTCAGTTAAGTTCACTGATGATGAGGGACCAACTGAGGATGGAGTGGACACTGGTGGTCCCAAGCGTGAGTTCCTGACCCTCCTTATTGAATGCCTGAGATTGCGAAGACGTCACGTTAGCAACTGTTTGTGCCCCATGGCGGTGTGACTTTCCCAGCCGCTCACTGTCTCAAAATCTGATTCTAAATGTATAATGTTCTCTATAAAGATAGAACCAATACACAATTATGAATGTATAATATAAGCTGTTTTGTGTATTTAATCATGCATTGGTCTATAATTTAATGATGGCTTCTACATATTTCACATAAACAGAAAATGAAAAAATGTGTCCTTCATGCTGATAACTAGTGTATGCATCTGCCAATTAGTATTCTAAACAGAGTAGTGTGTTGAATCCTTATTTCTTACATTTGAAACAGATACAATACAAAAAAAGTGAACTTACTGTTGTGTTCAACTTCTGCCACAAACTGTACATTTTTGCCACAGGAGCTACAGGACACTTGAACTGTCCCCAGATGTTTGCCACAGAAAGGACAAAACATGGCAGCCTGAAAAGACATACATTGAAGTAGTAAATCCATTTTATCAAGTCAATCAAAAACACATAGTCTAAATAGTGGTTAGCTAAATAAATAGAAAGATACATCATGTTTACCGTTGAATCTGTGTTTTGTCTCTCTCTCTCCTTGAATGTCTTTTCTATATTTGTTCTTGAGCATTTCTAATGCACACTACTATCCTGTGATTACTTTGTCCCTCTTCACATTTTGTCACTTCTCTCTCTCTCTTTCTCTCTCAATTCAATAGCTTTATTAGCATGACCATAGTTACAGGCAATTGCTAAAGCTCTGTATAGTTGCAACATCTATACACAAATACATACATATAAACAAACTGCTAAGAATTCAAATGTCCTTTTTCCGCGGCACTCACTATGGCCCGTATTATTTTCCTGCACTCGATTTGTCATCTCTTTTAACAATGTTCTTCCCTCACTTTATCTTCTCTTCACGTGAAGCTCTCCTCTCCTCAGCTGGTGTAGTAGTTAGGCACGCTAACATTAGCTATATAAATATGATGCTCTATGTATAAAAACAAAACTTACCTTCTTATATCTTTCTCCACTTAAATGAACTTTCTTTCCTCCCGATTTCCATCACTCTTGTTCGTTCTCTCCATGTCTGGTCAGACATCAATCTGTTCCACCGCCCCCTAGAGGCCTGGAGCACTTCCGGAATGTTTTTTTTTGTATGTGTTTTGTACGTGCTTTGGACTTTGCATATCGTTTTGGTATTTGCAGCCTTTTTTTGTTGCGTTTGTTTTCGGGGTTTGTGTGTTGTATTTAGTTTGCATCATTTCTGTAAATGCAGCGTTTTTCTGTTGTATTTGTTTTCAGGGTTTGTTTGTTTTTCATTTCATTATTTGCAGGTGTTTCCTGCTTATGTATGCGTTTTGGGCCGTTGTGCAGCGTTTGCACCTGCCGGCCACCGTAGTTGAGAGATGTATCCATACCATAGATCTCTTAATTTTGCTCTCAAAGTGCACCAGATTGATGCTTTTAACTTCAATATTAAAAACTAAATCTTCCTGGGGGAGCATGCCCCCGGACCCCCCTAGATGATGTTAGGTCCCCCCCCACAAAAATAGCCCTTTACCCCTACTTACACCTATATGCCGTGAGGCGTGTGCTGATTATCGAACCTTCATTGTAATAGTCGTGGGTGTACTGTGTATGTGCGAGTGGGGAGTGTTCTCTCTCTAGGTCGTCCTCAGACGAGCCCTCCATCGTCGTTTCCAGTCAGGCAAGTTCACCATCCACTACGATGTTCCTGCGGACTCCCGCCGCTGGAAGTATAGGATTTGGGATGACTTTGTTCTTCATGGCAGGGTTTTTTTTCTCGCCGGTCAAATGTCCGAACAGAATTTAGTTCCTGAGTTTTTGTTACACAGAAGTATCATTGAAGCCTTAACACCTCGGAGGTTACATTGGTGGCAGCGGTATCGGAGTTTGTTTTATCTGCTCTTGTATTTTTTTTTTTCTGTGGACAATTACTGGACTTTCTGGTCGGCTCTGCTGGCTAGCTGTGCTAACGGTGCTAGCGCCGAAGCGTCATGTTCGGGGGAATGAAGAGTGACGGAGATATGGAAGACGATTATAACGGATGTACTGCTTCTTGGACTGGTTCTGTGAGTAATGATATTAAAGTGGAGCTGCCGCCGATGTTTATGCGCGACGGCCAGAGGCAGTTTGCTACGTGGATAAGACAGTTTGAAGCCGCTGTTCGTGCTCAGACGAGGGGTGCTAGGGGCACGAGCTACGCAGCTACCTTGCTGAACATTCTACCTACCAAACTGGACGGTGCAGCTTTCCTGCTGCGGGACAGCTTGCCGGCAGATGTGCAGTGGGATTACGAACGTGTGAAGTAGAAGCTGGCGGAGGCTTTTGGCCAGAGACAGTTCCAGCTTTATTTCCAGAAGTGTGTATCTGCACGGCCCCGCCAGGTGAACGAGTATTTGGAGGTGTATGCGGCGGACATTTCCAGACTCGTGGCTGAGGCTTTTCCCGATTATGACCGCGCTGCAGTAAATGGTGAGAAATTCAGATGTTTTTTGGCTGGCCTTGATCCTGCACTTCAAGCAAAATGCCATGAACAGGGGGCGACTGACATGGAGGAGGCGTTGATCATTGCTGGGCGTTGTGAGCGGGCCAGGCAGGCAATGAGGTTGAACACGCCTGGTTTGCCCTACTGTCCTCCGCATCCTGCTGTTGTTGCATCGTTAAATTCACCATCGGCTGGTGTTTTCGACTGTAATGCTAATACAACGGATAAGCTCATAAATGTTGTTGAACGCCTCACCTTGAAGGTGGACAACTTACAGACGAAGTGAAAGACTTGAGAGCGCATAGCCGTGGAGCTGAGAATGGCAGAGGGAGCTCCGCCTTGACCTGGGATCGCACCGGCGTGCCTGCCACTGTGACTGTGGCGGGTTTGGTTGCAGATCTACCACCGGGGATTCCCACAGGGACGACCGCAGCAGGGGCCGTTCTCCTCAGCGCAGACCGCAGGATGGTTTTAGTGCCAGGGAATGGTCTCCACATGAGCGGGGAACCCGAGACACCTCTGCGGACTTCTCACCACGACGACCAGGCAGCGATGTCCCGCAAGGACCTGCAGCGCTGGGGAACGTCAGCCAAGGCGTGAAGTGAGGGTTTTGTCTCCCTCTCGGCGGTCACCATCTCCATCCTCGCACGGACGGCTGCAGGGAAACTTCCAGTGACTGGCATCGAGACCCAGATGCCGGTTTCACCACCACAGGGTCAAATGGACTATTCTGCTGGGAAAGCGCCTGCTCGTGCATTGGACTCTGGTTATGTGGGTGAGTCTAAGCCCAGAGCCTATGTTAGAGGACTTGTTGAGGGTGTTGATGTTACTGTTTTGATTGACTCTGGGTCCAATGTTTCACTTATTTCTGAGGACTTCAGAATGTCCATGTCTGCCTTACGTAAACGTGTGCTAAATACCCAGTACATTTTTTCACGCACACTAAATAGTCAATTGTTGGACACTCTGGGTACTGTGACTCTTCCCATACAGTTGGGGGGCAAACATTGGGAGTAGGCTGTACATGTAGTGCGAGGGGCAACACAAGCTATTCTGCTGGGGTTTGATTTCATGTTGCAGGCTCGAGCTGTTATGGATGTTGGTCGTGGTCTGCTTCACCTGGGGGATGTTGATATTCCTGTCATGCATACCACAGATTTCATACCAGAATGTTGTAAAATCTCTATGTCTGTTGATGCTATTATTCCCCCTTTCAGTGAAATGATTGTCCCAGTTAATGTGGATATTCCCTGTACTGCTGGTCTGCCCATTGACTCTTTCTTAGGCTACCTGGAGCCTGAAGTGCGTGATAATGTGGGACTTGTGATTCCACGTACAATTGCACCTGTGAAGAATGGATGCACTGTGGCCAGGCTGCTCAACCCGACAGAGAAGGAGTTAAAGCTGCACCCCGGCTCCCATTTAGGTGTGTTCCACCATGTTAAGGACTGTGAGCTACTCACCCCCTCTGAGGTTTTGCCCTCTCAGCAGGAGACTACTCCTCTGCCGGATGTGGCTGGCTTCCCGTTGTCTGCTGAATAGAGACTGCAGCTGCAGGCCTTGATGGGAAACACCAAGGGGTGTTCGGCTCTGGGAAGGGCAGAACAGGTAGCACCAGTCTGATCAAACACCGCATACAGACAAGTGATCATTCCCCGGTCAAGCGTCGGGCCTACCGTACTTCGCCAGATTAACGGAAGGAGATAGGCAGACAGGTTCAGCGCCTGTTGGAGGATGACATAATTGAAGAAAGTTGTAGCCCGTGGTCCCTCCCAGTGGTCCTCGTCAGGAAAAAGCGGCAGGTGGAAGTGGCTAAGGAGGACCGCGAAAAAACAGCATTCACCACTGGCCAGGGTCTATACCAGTTCAAATCCATGCCTATGGGTCTGACCAATGCACCCGCTACCTTCCAGAGGATTATGGAGCTGGTGTTAAGGGGGCTGCCATGGCACATCTGCATGGTGTATCTTGACGATATACTGATTTACAGTAGTTCGTTCGAGGCCCACATGTCTGCTTTGGAGGAGGTCTTCATTCGGATTGGGGCAGCTGGCCTTAGATTGAATGCCAGGAAGTGCCATCTTGCCCGTGATCACGTGGTATTCCTTGGTCACGTCATCTCCGCCGGGGGGCTTCGTCCTGACCCCCGTAACACAGATAAGGTGAAGACTTGACCAGTTCCATGGTCCACTACAGAGGTGCGTGCTTTTCTGGGTCTCTGCTCTTATTATAGGAGGTTTGAGGGGAGTTTTGCCCAGTGTGCTGCCCCCCTCAACCATCTGACGAGAAAGGATGTCCCTTTTCAGTGGACGGCGGATTGCCAGGAGGCATTTGAGTTTTTGCGGGATGGTCTTTGTGCCGAACCTATCATGTGTCACCCGGACTTCACCAAGAGTTTCGTGCTGTGTACAGATGCTTTGCAGATTGCTGTGGGGGCTGTGCTGTCACAAGAAGTGGATGGCCTGGAGAGAGTGGTGGCCTACGCTAGTCGCTCCCTCACAGCAGCTGAACGGCGTTGGTCTACCTACGACAGGGAGCTGTGGGCGATAGTGTGGGCAGTGCGTAATTTCAGGCATTACTTGGGTCTTCTCCCCTTCACAATTATTACAGATCACCAACCTTTGTTGGGTCTGCGACGACTTCAGGTTGACAATGACAGGACGGGGCGTCGTAGCCGTTGGGCTCTGGAGCTGGACCCATACAACTGGGTGATTGTGCACAAGAGTGGGGCCAAAAACACAAATGCAGATGCTTTGGAGGATTCAGGCAGTCTCGATGCCACATCCGCTCCCTTGAGTACAATTCTTCCTGGCACTGGGGACAGTGGTCCTAGTGATGTGTGTGCTGTGGGGACTCCTGCCACGGCCCAAGCCCAGGGACCGATTTCAGGCCCTCCTTCTCCTGACTCAGGGTCTTCAGTGGACCAGACCCTAATCTTCACTCTGTCACATGATGGCTCCGGTATTAGGGAGCTCCAGCAAAAGGATGTAGACATCGGACAAGTTTTGGCCTGGCTGGAGCATGGCCAACGGCCCCCTAGATGGAGGTTAAAAGATGCTAGTCGGGGTGTGAAGAGACTTTGGCATGAGTTTCCCCGGCTGTATTTTGTGGAGGGACTTTTATGTAGAGTTGTTTGGCTGTCTGAGGCAGGGCAGTCTACTCAGGTTGTTGTTCCTGCTGTCTTAGTTCCAGAGGTCCTGGGAAACTTACATGGTGCTCCACTGACTGCTCACCTGGCGTATTAACACGTTTTGGCACGCGGAACAAGTGTGTGCTATTGGCCCTCCATGCACAGTGACATTCGATCATGGTGTGACCAATGTTATGCCTGTCAGAGAAGGAAGTCCCCGGTGCCTAAACACCATGCCCCCATGAGAACTTCGCATGCAGTTAGACCTTTCCAGCGTGTGGCGGCTGACATACTGGAGTTGCCGGTCACATCAAAAGGCAACCGGTATGTGTTGGTTGTTGAGGACTATTTCACAAAGTTTGTAAATCTGTATGCCATCCCCGATCAAAAAGCCCCCACGGTCGCGGAGTTTCTCTTCCAGAACTACATCTTGGAGCATGGGGTAATGGAAACTGCACACTGATATGGGCAGACAGTTCGAATCAGATGTTGTGATGCATTTGTGCGGCATGTTAGGTGTGAAGAAGAAGCACACCACGCCTTACAATCCGAAGTCTGATGGCATGGTAGAGAGGTTTAATAGGACACTTATTGATCAGTTGGCGAAATCTCTTCTATCATGTGAGGGGGAGTGGGACTCTTTTCTGTCACAGGTCGCGTTTGCTTACAATACCAGTGTACATTCCAGCACAGGCTTCAAGCCGTATTTTCTCACGCATGGCAGGGAGGCCAGGACTCCTGTGGATGTTTTACTGGGTTCAAAGCGGGATGATCTGGTGCAGGGTCCCCGGGAAGACTTTGCCCTGAGCTCGAACAAGCCGCACCGACGGTGTCCCAGGCTGGGAGTTTAGCGCGGCCTCCTGTCCACTTTATGGACTTTGTCATGGGCTGAGTGACTGGTGTTTACATGTTTGTGTACTTCTTTTCTCCTGTGTATTCTATGCTGCATAATTGTGTTTTTTTTTCATGTTTCAAGTGTGCAGGACAGGGGAATAGGTTATGTCCAAGTTGATTTTTTATTTGGGCTGTGGATGTGTATTATTATAATTTTTTTTAATGTTTTGTTGTGTTCTCACCATGTGTGTGGAAATGGGGACATTTCTTTCAGTAAGGGGGGGACGCATGTAAGCATTGGGTTGAGAGTTCATGTGTTGTGAGCATGAGCAGTCTATCCTGGGGTAGTGAGGGAGAACGTGGTGTGTCTGGTCGATAATAAACGGAGGCGCTATCTGGGACGCTCCAAAAAGTACTAAGTTCCTGAGTTTTTGTTACACAGAAGTATCATTGAAGCCTTAACACCTCGGAGGTTACAATTGTAACAGATCGAAAAATTCAGATTCAATTTTCAATAAATGATTCCACAAACAACAAACAACATAATTATTACATTCAAAGAAACTACTTGTAGTAGATTAAGTACATTATTCAAAAGTTTACATTAACTTTGAATAATAACACGGGAGAAACTGATCCTCTCATTTCCCCTCTCCCTCCCTCTTTCTCCTGACAGCCTGTCAGTTTCTCATGCAGCGCGCTAAACAGTGGGCGGGGCTTCAGGTGATTATGCAGCAGCTGATCTGATCTCTCGCGTCCGGTTATACTTCACTCGCGTTTATGTCCATATCGATCAGATCCAGCTCTACTGATCGGCCTTTATAGAGAGCACAGATCAAACTATTAAGAGTGAATAATATCGGCCGATAATGATCGACGGCCAATCGATCGGAGCATCGGACATTTTGACCGGCAGGTTTTGAATTTACCGGTTTTTATTCAATTTTACCAGCTAAAAACTGCTTTCTGGCTAACGGAAACCCTGCTTCATGGTTGGCTTTACTATAGTGTGTTGCAGTAGAAAATTAAACTGTAGCGCCTGGTACCTTGATGGGAAACCTACATGTTTGAGCACCCACTATGAAACGTCAAGCTAGCCCACAGCACCCCCAAAAAGAAAAATCTCTGGCGTCGACACTGGCCGCGGCACATGACGGTTATGTGCCCTCCCATGAAAATCATATGCCCTCTCTGTAGATTTGTTCTCGCGCCGGGTCGAATGGCATGGCTTATTGACCTGTATTTGAATCCATACAGCGTCTACCAGACACTGCTGTGGACAGAGATGTCCAAAAAAAAGCGCTTAACAGTGAAATAAGCAGTAGTACTAGTGGTCAGCTAATTAAAGTGTTATAGTCCACAAAATCATTTTATCTATCTACAACAGAAAACATTTTAATGTTCTGGCGCTGATTCTCTCCTCAGAGTTCTTGTATGTGTTACTGCTTAATGCATGTTTACACACTACCCTTCCATTTAGGCTTAACATTTACTCTCTACACATCTTTTTTTCATAATTAGTCTGGTTCATGTAAGGTGGTTGACAACATGTTGTAGTAGTTTAGTGCTGAAAAATTAAATTGGATCGGTAGCCAAGTACATGTGAAAAGTCATACACTTATTTCACTGAGGTAGCTTTGAAATAGGTCTTGACTACAATGAGAATCTTTGTGCTAAATGGAGCAGCTAACCAGACTGAAGGACAGTATGTATTTTCATTACATTATTCAAACCTGGCAAATATGCATGACTACTCTTCAATGTCTTTTGTGTAATATACGTAAAAAATGAAATATCTTAGACATCTATCAGATGAAAGAGAAAAGGCTGCAGTAAGACAAAGCGCCATGTGTTCGTCCTTAAAGACTGTAAACTTCCCTTACAGAAAGAGATCATTAGGTATGCAAGTATATAGCATTTTTATTAAAGTGCACATGTCACCGTATCAATTTTTTTTTTTTTTAAAGCACATTTTCTTAAACTTGTTGGTCTACAACCCTTTGAACATTAATCCTGTTTATTTTCACGGCATTTCAGCATAACAGCTTGGGTTGAAAAACACCTAAAAGTTTAAAGGATGAGTTTGAAACAAAAAAGCTACCGTTACAAAGTAAACATTTTAGCAAAGTGAGGGGAGGAAACAGTGGTTTATCTCTGCTAATGAGCCTCAGATTACTTCACACTTGATTTCTGGCCTTCAAAACACACAAAACACAAACACCACCTACTCACGATTCAAACTGCCGCTTTGAAATACTTTCCATCTTGCCAAAACAACAACATAGCAGTGTTATTTGTTGTTGGGTGCTAAATTGCATCATGTAAGCCGCTGATTATTTAATTGCCTCTTCACATTTGAAATATAAGGAGTCACACTGATGCTTAGATCCAGTGATGGCAGGAATGGGAAACATCACACTGCTGTTGGTTAATACACCCAGTCAGTGTGTAAACATTGAAGAAGTACTGAACACAAGTGATTTATGGACTGAATCTGCGGATGTGCCGGGGTGGCAGGGGGCATTTCATCATGTCATTAGCAACCTAGCAAGCAGAAATGACTTTTTTTGCACCTAGGAGCATGGCTGTTTCAGATCAATGCCTGTGGCAGTTCTTAAATCAATGAGTGATGTTGTAACTCGAGGACTCATCTGTGGAGCAGACCCCCCAGGAGAGAGGGAGAGCGAAGGAGAGATTGTCAAACAGAGAGGGGGCTTATAGGGAGGAGGAGATAGAGGGATAAAAACAAAATACATTGAGCTGTAAGTGATAGAAATAGACAACAGAAGATAGAGGGTAGCAAAAGAAACACAGAGGGAGGGAAAGTGCAGTTGCTTGTCTGTGTGTTTAGGACAATGACTCAACCAAAAGCATTGACCTCTCTAAGTGCCTTTTGCTGCAGCACATTTTAAATATGATGGTGCTGAAATAATTGCTCATTTGATGAGGCAGGTGAATCTGTGCAGCGTGGCCAACCTTCATCTCTCGCTCTGCCTCCCTCTCGTATTTGTGCAAAGTGTGTGTCTGCATACGGGGTGGGGGAGCAAAGTAATGGGCAGGAGGTGGAGCGTGAAAAAGGTTAGGGAGAAAAATCAAATCACCAGAGAGAGAAGCGATGAGAGTGTGCCTGGCTCCTAAGGCCAGATGTATTTACCTGGGTAATGATAGTCATCTGGACCGACAGGGCGTGTGTGTGTGTGTGTGTGTGTGTGTGTGTGTGTGTGTGTGTGTGTGTGTGTGTGTGTGTGTGTGTGTGTGTGTGTGTGTGTGTGTGTGTGTGTGTGTGTGTGTGTGTGTGTGTGTGTGTGTGTGTGTGTGTGTGTGTGTGTGTGTGTGTGTGTGTGTGTGTGTGTGTGTGTGTGTGTGTGTGTGTGTGTGTGTGTGGGTGGGTGGGTGGGTGGGTGGGTGTGTGTGGGGGTGTGGGGGTGTGTGTGTGGGTGTGGCACGCAGTATTGCACAGGGTGCTGTGCAGGCTAGATTTCTGTTTTGCTGACTGACTGCCTGCCTGGCCGAGGGGCTAGCTTGCTGATTTATTCGCTGAGAAAAAAAACAACAGTCTGTCTTGCTCTCCTTTTCTCTCTGTTTGTCCTCCCCTCATCTCTTTTTGTTACTTTTATTTTTTTGTATTGCTCCTTCCCGCTGTCGCTCCTCCAGCCTCCTCTCTCTCTCCCCGCTTTGCCTCAAAAGTCAGCTTTATTAATTCATAAAAACACATTGCACGCATGATTGAGTTCCATAGGCACTGGAGCATGATTATATTCCACTGCACATTCACACACACTTTCCCATGTTTATACACGCTGCTGCCTGTTGCCTTTCTCAAAGATCGTCTTCCTCCTCCAGACAGCTCTGTAGTTCAGCAGGCGTACAACAAAGGCCAGAGCCATTTGTGTTGTGTTATGTATTTAATAGTCAGCGCCACAGCTCGCCTCCGGCACAAGAGGACATAAGGCAAGCTAACATAAATACTGTGTACTGCCCCCCAATGTTTCTCGCCACTGGTCACAATCTGGTCTTCTTGTATTTATTCCAAACTATATTTTATTTTTCATGTGTGATTGTCGTGTGAGCAATGTAGATGTGTATTATTTCCAGGGCACGGGTGTGACACTGCTCTTATCGAGGGTTACCAGATATGAGCCCTGAGGTTAAAGAGGGGTTCCACATGCACACACATATAGACACATACATTAAAACTCATACATGGTCTTCCCCCCCCCCCCCCCCCCCCCCTCATCTGAGAAGGGTAGGGAGGGAAAGAGGGAAAGGAATGGGCGCTTAGATATGGATTTCTGGAATTGAATTAAAAACATTAGCTTGAGGCTGTGCGGCTGAATCCTGATGATGAGGCCACCGGGGGGAAATGGAGAAAATGGGCTTTTGCTGCCAGGGCCATGAAAATCCCTTACTAATGGAATGAGAGAAGGCAGAGAAAGATAGCGAGAGCGAGGGAGGAAGGGATATCACACAGATGAGTGCGGGTGAGTGGTTACAAAGACAATGCATTGTGTTTGTGCTGAAACAAATGGAGCAGAGCCAGAAAGCCTCCGACGAAACATCATTACAAGCAGCTCCAGAAATATTACGCCTTCGGGGGAGGGCGTGTTGGGTGATTTCCAAAGAGCAGTCACACATTCATACAACCGCTTACATTTGGACACAACAGACGTGCACACATTCAGTGGTTTTTAAATGTGGACATACAGTAGTAGACTTTTACTTTAAACATATACTCACATGATGTGGTAATTATGCTCCTACAGTATGTTTTCTTTTTCCTACTGCTCACTACTATTCAGCTCAGAGCTCACATACAGTTTTTATTTAAAAAAATGTGACCACTGTAAAATGAGCCCTGGCCCTTAAAGGTGGGGTAGGTAAGTTTGAGAAACCGGCTCGAGATACACTTTTTGTTATATTCCATGGAATGCTCTTAACATCCCGATAGCAATGAATATCTTAAGTTCTTTGACAAAAAATCCATAAAAACATTTCATCTGTGGAAGCCGTAGTACTGTAAAAAGCACGACCAATCATTTTAGCCGGCCCGGCTAAAATAACTGGATGGCCTACCTGCCTGTCAGCCTTCCATCTGTGCACAAATTTATCTCGTGCCCTCATTGGTCATGTGCGCGTTTGTGTGTGTTGCAGGAGGGGCTCTGTAAGGAAGTGGCAGATTTTTTCCAGTTGTGTATTTTCAAATTCTAGCGCACTCGAGCTGGTTTCTCCAAAATGACCTTCCCCACCTTTAATATGAGCTACTGTAATCTAGATAACATATACAAAGTCAAAGTCAACTTTAATGTAAATTTTTCTGTGTGCTTGTACAGACGAATACAAAATACAATAATACAAATATACAAATATGTATAAATATGTGTGTATACATATTGACTTGAAGGCTTTACTTATTGTGCCTGCTTTTATCTGGTGTCCTTCCTAAAAAAAATGGCATATGCTGTGTTGGGTCCATCTTTCATTCGCATTGTGATAATAATACGTTCTATTTATCTTTTATTTATAACCCTTAACTGGGATTCTTTACACAACACATTAAATAGAGGATCCTATAGAGCTGAAACAAAGCATTTAAAGCATGAAGTAGCTTTATCCCTATTATAAACGATGTTGGACTGCAGTCAGAGGAACACAGGCCAGATGGTTCATTAGAAATAAAAGGCTTTGAGTGCATACTTAAGCAAATGTGTGTTTTTTCCCTCATTTCGCTTTTCTCTGCCACCATCACGGTGAAATTCTCTGGTGAATTCTCCAAGTGGTGGGCATTTCAGCCCCCTCATTTCTCTGAGAAATGAATAGAAGCATGTGACATGGGCTGACATGGGCTTTAAATGTACAATCTGGCTGTTTTATGATGGGAACAAATTAATAAGTGAATGTTATCTTTGGGTAGCAGAGCAGGGTGCCGTGCCAGGCCTTTTTGTTCCTGTACCACTTCTTTTCATGTAAATGACAGAAGACCCCAAAACAGACACAGCTCTTGGTTTGAATTAGATTTTGATATGAATACTGGAGTACGTGTGGGCCATATACTGCATATTTAAAAGGTGCATGCATATATTATATAGTGTGTACATATACTGCATGCAAATGTGCCTGTGCATGGCTTTGTTTGGACTGATTTGTTTGAATGTGTTTAAGAGAAGTCTGGTTTCAGGTTTGGTACACAACACGTGTGCTCAAATTGGAAACGGGAATCTTTAGATTAGGCTTTAGAATAAGATTGAAAAATAAGGCGAGCCTGAGAGAAGTATAAGTGTCCAGCGGCGCCCCGTTCCCCTTTCTCTCTCAATATTGGTATTGCGAAGCCACTGAGAGATGGCAATCAGCAGGATATGTGTCCTGAAGATGAAAGCAGGGAAAGAGAAACAGAAGGAGAGCGACCGAAAGGAGAGCCTCTTAAGGCACCTCCATCAGCCTGTCGTTAGGAGGGTAATGAACCTAGCACCACTGATGCCAAGCAACCAATGACTCACTCCGACATACACACACACCACATGTATCCACTACAGAAGATAAACACTCACAAAATAGAAATCTCTCAAGTACTCTGTCTCTCCTACTCATCCATTATCAGACAATCTTTCCAATTACTGAATGTTATTCACAAAAAATGAGATGTAAATACATCATATGAGCAACATATTTTTAATTCTGGCCTGCACATTCGCTTAGATTCAACTTCATCTTGCGTTTTACCTCAGGCGGCTTTGCCATATGCTACGAGTGTTACTCTGCACACCACGTATGTTGCTTTACAAATTCACAGGAAGGATAATTACAATACATTTCACCCAGGGCCTTGTTTACCTATATTTCAATATTCTGTCTGTCTATTTAATCAGTTACCTGACAGTAACAGTGCTCGGTAATGCTATTCAAAAGAAAGAAAAGGCTAAAACAGTCCAAATCAAACAGCTATTACAATACACTGTCGCAAGACCACCTTCAATAATCATGTTAAACTGTGAGCTGTGTTTGTGTGTTGCATAGTTGAATTACTTCAAATATTGTCTTAGCTGTCTCCTAATGTGTTCACACTTCAGAAGAACTTGATCTTTTAGCAGGGAGTTGCTAATCATTTCTCTCAAGAGGATGATTATAACTGATCATTTCTGTTTCTATCACAGGAGACGTGTTACGTTTATAGCTTGCGATGTTCCCAAATGTTGCAATGTGTGGTTTGTGTGCGCAACTTCCACATCTTTCAGTGTAGCAGATAATTTATTCTACTAAAATTACCCGAACTGCAACATCTGATACTCACTGCCTCCTACTAATGCAATATAATTTATTCACTCAGCCTCTCTTCTAGTTTGGGTGCCAGGGTTGTGTTTGAGCCTCTAGTAAGGAAAACTACCCAAAAATGAGTCAATAACACCCACGTGCATTTGCAACACAAGTTTGTGCTTGTGATTCTGCCCGGTGTCAGTGATAGAGAGGAATTTGTAATAAAAAACTGAAAACAAAAAACTAATTTTGCTGTCCTGAAACTACTGAACCCCGTGGAGCTTTGAAAGTAATAACATCTGATCAAAACAGAACATAGGCTTTGCTGCATCAAATGTTGGAGAGAATAATCGTAGAATAATAATACAGTATTCAAATATAAGCATCTGAATCAGTGACACACACATGATCATTTATAAGCTTGGAATAGTGTTATTAATCAGGGGCGTAAATGGATGACTCAAACATTGTTGATGTAAACATTGCGGATGTATGTACTGTGTTGCATGAGCAAACAAAAGTGATCTGTGTGTGGCTGTGTGTTTGTCTGTCAGCAGTGGTCACTTACTAACTATCAGGATCAGTCAGACATCGGACACGAACGCACACTGATTTCTGTCACATTCTCTTGAGAGATGTCGCAGCAATATACATGGCTCAATACCTCCATCATTTTCAACCAAATCTTCTGTGCATTTGTGTGTGTGTGTTTGTGTGTGTATGTGTGTGTGCTAGATATGTGTTGGATGATATGTGTCAAAACTTGTCACTGACAGTTATTTCAGAAAGCTCTCTATAGTATTAATCCCATGTTCTGCCTGTATGGAATACACTCGCCTCTCTCTTTCTCGTTCCATCACACCCACTCACGCCTGCAATAGAGAAAACAATACATCTTGTCCTCAGCAGATATCTCAACATAAGCCCAATATCATCAATGATGGCTCATTTAATTTAGGACTGCCAACAAGTAATTTGATTGAGTCAAAATGTGCAATTAAGACATACTGCAGTTTAAGTAATAGTTGTTCTTTATCAAAGTGCACTGCATGGCATCTATGTTTCATGTACACCGTTTTAGCATATTGTGACCTTAACCACTGTATGGCCAATAGCGTTATTACCGTTTAATCCTAGACATTGCAATACTTATGCTTTATGTGTTTCTTTCTGGTTTAATGCGAATTTCGTTCAGGCCTAATCTTCATTACCTAAAATGTATATCTAATGAATGAAGGGCTTTTTAAAGTTCGCTACTTATATTTATGGACAATCTCCACGTCTCTCTGGACTCGTCTTTGTGTCTCTACTGGTCCTATCAGGGGGCAGCGTGGTGGCCAGGCCTTGGTGCTGATTATAGGTGACAGGGACACTGCTGGCCAGAGGGACCTGGGAATGTTGGCATGGCGATGGGGAAAGGTCATCGCCATGGCACTGTCAGCATCATCACTGTGACACATTGATGAAAGAGCCTTGGAGAACAAGAGACTGGAGCACGTTCATGCAACATCAACTGCCTTGGTCAAATGCAGGGGGGGGGGGGGTATAACACTTGGAAATCTGAAAGAAATCAAGCATTGATATGAAATAAATATGAAAATAGAGAACGATCACATGCTATTATTTAATATTGCCTTGCCTCAGTCAAATAGCATTAATGTAATATATGTTACTGGTTTAGAAACACAGGAAGAGGATATCACAATTTCATTCAAATAGTCCAAAAATAATTTGCATGTTTTTGTGAAAGTATAAAAAAGTAGCAAATTATTAAACAAGGCTCCATATTACCTATGATCTAAGTTTGTCAAATGATGATGATGTTGTGTTGCTATGCAGAATGTGTTTAAAGACATGATGCTCATGGTGTTGAAGGTGATGCAGCGGTGATAACTCGGCTGTTGTTTGGCTTGGATTAGATTGGCATTAAGATCATTTGAATACCGTTGATCAGTGATAATAGATTGGTGATTTGGTAAGCATTTGTTAACCAATTGTCACGTTTTTGTAGTATAGTTGTTTCTAATGCTACTACATTGCTAGCTTTGGATATCTTTTGTTACTTTAATCCTTTACTTTCAGACCTAGCCTTTTCTCAGACTTAATTCTCAGTGTATGAATCTTTTGGTGAACATTTCTCTCTCTATGACTGCCTAGCGCTCTCCATTCTGCATTTCCTCCTCATAACTCGTTGAGTACAAGTGTGAGCAGAGGGTAGGAGGAGGGAGTGATTGGAATTCATTATGGTCAAATGATTGCAAACTCTGGAAGCCAAGAGGCTTTTCTAATCACAGCTGAATGGGCTGGAGAGTTAATGTGGGCAGGCTGTGGAGTGGAGGAGAAAGGAGGAGAGAGAACTCCATCGCCAATGTAGCGCTCTCAAGAGCACTTCACAAAGCTCTAATGGTTGGATACTGTGTGTTTCACAGGCATGAATCACTCACAATCACAAATGTAGTTAGGTTCATTTCGGCGCAGAGAAATTCTTTTTTTATAGAAAGGTTTTCAGAGGAAAATATATGTTTTCCTTAAGGTTGTCCTTTCCCATTAGATGCTGTGCTAAAAGTGTGAGGTACTAAGAAAGAACTGTTACATATTAGAGTCTGATGTTTCAAACAAGATGTATTACATTTTAAATCACTACCGTTAGCACGAATAAAAACAAAGTACGCATTGTTGTGTCTTGGTCTGCAGTCATCTCTATTTAATGTAATTATATTAGCAAGTACAGTATTAAAATACATTTAGCATTTAACCTAGAACATGAATACAGTAGATAGCCTAGTAGAATACTGTAGTTCTGCGTTTTCATAAATGTCCGGCTTGGTTGAATTAACTGTTTTGTCCACAGTGTGAAAAAATAAAGTTTAAAGTGTTCCGGTAAAAAAAGAAATGCTGTGTTTTATGTGTTTTGATTCTTAAAAAAGCATCTTTAATTGATTATTTGCTTTTTCATAATCATGCAACACTCAGTTTTTATCTCCATCAACGAATCCGTGACCCAGCATACTAATTTATGGAGCTGCCACTGAAAGCTCTGCCAGGATACCAGTCACCATCGCACCATACACCCCCCCCTTCCCCCCTCCCCCCTCATGTTTTTTTCTAAGCCAGGATGCAGTATGGCTGCTGCCCCAATAACATTTTGCCAGTCCAGGAATGGCTGTGCCTGCAGCCTAACTCTAATATCAAGTAGTAGAGGACGGCTGCTGCTCAAATCCTCTTTGGGTCTCTTTGCTCCTCCTCTCCCCGTCTGGGCAAGTTGGCACCCATTACAAAGGAGAGGAATAGTTGGCACGCAGCGGGCATCCGAGGGCCGGGGATCAGAGGAGAGGAGATCACTCATCCTGCCACCAACTTGGCGCAGGCTTTTGGGAGCGACTCACTACAGATTAGCCTGCAGCGCTAACCTGTACGACTGCAGACCGTTGGCGAGGCACATCAATGGCTAAGCGACTCCCCGCAGACTTTAAAGACATATGTGCCCATGGCAGATCAAATTAAAATGCTGACACTGAGGTGGTTTCATCTTTTGGCACTATCTTCCAAAGAGCCACCTGGCCAGTGATGCGTGGCTGCGCTCATCACAGAGCCCTCATCGGAGATAACTGCTGGTGTTAGCCTGGAACTTTCTAGCTCTCGAATCCACAGCCATATGTCTCTGTTAGCCTGTGCATAATATTGTATATATTATTCCACTTTCTGCTGGGATTCTATTATTCAAATGCCTCAAGATTCATTAGTGTTGGCCCCATGAACAAGATAGAGGCGATGTGTCTTAGAAATAGACAAAAGATAGAGTATGAAGATAAATAAACCAAATACATTTTTTTTTTTAAATACCAAAGACTAAAGCTCAGTCAAGGCCTTGTATAAAGAAGTGGACTTTTGATGAAGAGTTAATAAAAAGGTTTCAAGCTCCAATGTATATAAAAGTATAAAATGACTAAACAGAGGTTGCAGAAAAAAACAATTTCACAATTTCCAACTAAACATTTCCCTTATAATACCTGCTGCTATGTAAAAGGCATTAAAGTGTCTGACTAAAAATCTTTATTGATGCTTGAAAATAGTACAGTATGCTGTTTGCTTAAAGCCAATAGTTCAGATCCAGTCCCATACAAGACGCAGTCAAATGGATTTGTTGTGATTGACCTTTTTATAAATTGTCTGAGGTCCTGGAGGTTTCCCAGAATGCTCCAACACACCAGGATGGACATCTAGAGTGACACCACGGTGACCTGAGATCATGTGTCTGGCTTCATTAAGCATTATGCTTCCGGCACGTCGTCGGTGAAGGGGGATGTGCTTATACTTAGCACGACACACAAACACTACCTTATTTCAATTCAATGCAAAATTGGCTTTCGTCAATACCCAATATGTGACCGGGGGTCCGATGGTGTTAAACTGTGCCGCAAAGACCAGGTCCCCTGCTGCTAATGAGACGATTTAGTCAGAGAAGGCCACACATAGCTGGAAAGCCTCTGACTGATCGCACTGCTATGAGGCATTTATTGAAGCTGGCAGATCTTATTTTCACACTCGGAGCAAACCCGACTCCCTGTGTGAGTGTGCAGGGGGAAGGGGCGGCGATCCATGTGTGCCAGCTGCATTTCATTGTTGACGGACACAAGCAGATTTATGGGGGGCCAGATGAGAGTTGTGTGGAGTGAAACTACGTTTAACTGGCACCCTTGTTTTTAATCGAAGCAAAGGTTGTTTGTTCATACAAGGTTTATTGTCGACCTGCATAGTGAGTCATTCAAGGCAACAGAGAGCACCTATTAGTTATAGAGGCAGATAAGAATTAGCCACCCATTAATTTTTAGGTGAAAGTATGGCAGCTGTCCAGAGCATGTACTACCCAGAATGCTGATGTATTCACAGTAGCACCAATGAGATTAATAATAACCCAAACACCTTCCAAGGAGACCACACAGGGCGGGCCGGCCACACTGCATCCGGCTTCCTCAACACAGTTAAACACAGTTGGGCTGCAAAGCACAAAGTACACAGTGTGACACTTTTATAGGTAAGCATGATAGCTATAAAAGCGGATGAAACAAATTGCATCCATCTGTGACTTGCGGTGGAGCCTGCATACCGCCGGACTAAATATAGAGGTGTAAAAGCTTTGGATTGGTCTGCCTCAAGACATCTGACAATGCAAATCTAATCCAAGCAAACATGCCAAAGTTATGTCGTGCCACATTTTGGGTTGGTACCAGTGGCCTTTAACTAAGAGCTGCTGCTCTCTACTTTCGCCCCCCCACCCCAACCCCCTGCTGTCCTCTGAGGGGGAATAAGAGAGAGTTTGGGGAGCGGGGGTTAAGAGGAAACGACAGGTGAACGTGTGGGTGCTTGGGGTGAGACTTGGATTGCCAGCGGGGGCCTGCTGGTTGCATCCAGCCCGGCCGTGTCGTCACCTCCCCCAACCGTTTGACTGCCAAACTCCATATACCCCCCTCCCCCCCAGACTCCCTCCAGCAGCACTAGCACTCCAGTCTGCCCCCCCATCACCCATATGACACGGAGAACCCCAAGCAGCTGGGGTTGATGATACTTGTCAGCAGAGAGATAGTGTATCCACTGTGTCTGACCAGCCTCTCTCTCTAGCTCACACACATTTATAAGCCCTATACATGTGCACAGCCGTGTTCACACTCACGCTCTTCGGCACACACACACACACTCATACCCTGACACTTCCTGACAGTATGTCAGAGGATCATATACTAAGAGGATGCACACAGACAAGTATACACATAACTTACTTGATCGTTATACAGAAATGATATATGGTAGAGCACGATGTTCTGAGACACTTACATTTTTTGTTTTGCTCGATGTAGGCACTTTGTACTATGCTGGCATGGTTCTTGACAAATATTGTAAAGCAATAAATAAATAAATAAAAACCCTGCATGCTGGAATAAAACCTTTCTTATCAAGACCAGGTGAGGCTGAAATAATGTGAAATAAGGCACCATTTATCCAGTCTGTTGGGAATATTTTCTGTTACTCATGGAAACCGCTGCACTATAACATATTACATCCTGTGGAAGGGTCTTGGATTTACATCTCAAAACAAAATGGCAATAAGTATGTTGAGTACTTAGTCCACAAATGACTTCAGACTTGAATTCATCTCAAGATGAATGGACTTGTAAATGAGATGGGAGCATTAGGATGCAGTAATGTAATTTAGTATTGTATTCCTTATTTCTACTGCATGGTTCCAAAAGATACTAAAGCCACATGGTGTCAGCTGCAATAATTCCTGTTTACAAATACTTTAATGTTTATTTTCCAGATTAAAAGGGCATGTCACGCCTTGTATGTACAAGCAACACATTAAAGTGTGTAGTTTGGTGCTTCTTCAGCTCAATCCTCCACTCGTTCTCACTTGGCATGTATACAGTATTTCAACATGCTATGCGAGCTTGACAGCATATATCCGTGTCAGCCCGGCTCTCACACAGAGGAGAGCCAGGCACAGTGTCATGTGGCAAGCTGAATTAAAGTGGTGTCAACACATTCGCCCCAGCAGGGATGAGTTTCAGCAACTCACTGACCATTTTGTCACTGTCATGGAAGGGCAGGCAGGCTTTCTGTGCCCTCCAACCTTTCACTACACGGACACACTAGGCTGCCTCGTGTAATACTCAACATCAAATGCTCATGATTTCTGACTTTTTATAAAAACATAAGACAATATTGGTTTTCTGTCTCGCAACAATATGAGTCTTGGAATGTTTAAGTGACTCTCACAACATAGTATATTTTTACCAATAGCATTCCACTTACAATATATATTTCATTTCATGTGTTGACAATAGCAAGTTTTAAAAAGAATTTATCTAATTATATTCCCAGCCTGCAAATGCAACCCTGCCTGGTATATGAGAATACTTCTAGATATTGACATTTAACAAACAACTAATGAAAAGAAAATTAATAGAGTATTAATCTTGGTATTAACATGGTTGAACGGACAATTTAATATATAGACAAAATACATATATCACATATGGTGGAATGCTATGCACAATCTGTAACTAAATATTTAGGATTGGTCACATAATTGGTTGTGTGGCAATTAAAATAAAGTGAATTTGAAGTTTTTTTCAACCTGCTTCACAGACTCAGTCTTTGCAGTGAGTTGTTGCATGCCAGTTTCCCTCCCATCTATTGATAATTCAGTTTGTTATGCAGGGTTACGACATAAACGGGTACTGAGTTAATTAACTGGTTTGTTGTAACAACAGAATCGTGGAAACACATTGATTTGATTGATTTACTTTCATGTGAAATGTAAAAACACCCACATGGTTGCTCTTTGTGCCTAATTGCCTCTTGAACAATGAGGTCATTATTTTAATCATTTCTGAACAAATCGTACTCGTATACAGTTCAGTTTTTACTATACCCGTTGAAAGGCTGTGTGGCAAAACAGAGACTAGTGCGGCTTCTGTGGTCAGTGTTGCATCTTCAGTTGATTATAAAGGACACACTGCTGTGGGCATGCAGCTGGATTTAGGCCATTAGATAACAGATATGTGTTGTAACAGCACTTAACTTAGCCATGCTGTACGGTCATCTGTTTATTGCAAACTGCAGTGCTATGATTGATGTACACGTCACTAATATAACCAGTCCAGGTTAATTATGACTTTAGTGAAGTACTTTAATTTTTAAGGATGCGCTCTTGAACAGAACTTGTGGTAAAAAATGAAGTTTGTCACATGACCAACTTAAACTGGGTTTGGATATCTGAACAATGTGAGTCCAGAGGCCAAAGCTCCTTTCTTCGAGCTTCACCATCCACACAAGCTTATTCCGCTTGTCAGACAGATCTGAATTATATTTTGTGTTACATTCTGTGTTACAGACTTTCAAAGCACAACTATCATTTGGTCTAAAAATATCTCTGTCAAAGTGATGATTGAAAATGTCAGAGGATGACAGTGTTACAGTGACAGCAGCTACAGGGTTTTTATCGTTAAACTTGTGGCACAAAGGCAGTTCGTTGTGGCAAATAAAAGTTTGTGTATGAATGCCTTTCTCTGTTAGGTCGGGGGGGTTAACATAAGCAAATGCTTATCTGCATGTGCTTATGTTGATCAGTGTTCAAATGTCATATTGCCTTTTTTGTATGTTGGTCATGGTTAACTTATGTTTATGTCAAACACGCAATATGCTTTATCCAATGTTGCGTGGCACATAAAGAGGGTGGTTCCAAACTGATGCATTACAACTGTGCAAGACCTATAAAGTTGCACAAACAGGAGATTCTTGTGTTAAGTGACACCCTGCCTGTTGTCAATCTTCATTGCCCTCTGTCTCACAGCAGTGAAAGTAACAAACAGCGTTATCCTTAAACAATCTTCTCAGTAGGAGACAATCCAAAACCCTGCTTTGATTAGCTAACCAGGTGGTATGAATACAAAAAACGTGATAAACTCTGTTTTGTTGTTTGTGACAGCTCTCTCGCTTCCTCTAGACACAAACCAGGAGCACGCCTCTTCCTCTCGTCCCTTCCCAATGCCTCCACAGCACTTTGCAGCTTGTTAAGGGGCAGGGGGCAGGGGGCTCGGTGCGGAGGCCCAGAGGCGGTGGCGTGAAGGTGACATCTATCACTTGAACGCTGGCTTGCTATAAATACCATCGGTGGGTTCCCTGTAGTCCCGCCTTGTGACAGCTATAGCTTGGAGTGCAAGGGAAGCAGCTGACATGGGGAGAATTTAAACACTAAAGTAGGGGGGGGGGGGGCAGTTCATGCCTGCTATGTTTGCTGTCACTACCAGAGGTATCTTAATTATACCACTCAGACACAGAGCTTACAGTTTGTTCACTCTGTGGAATCATGCTTAAACACCCACAGTCTTGAACCCTAAGTAAGAAAACATTCAAGGCAGCTACACATGTAGGAGTCATTATAATTTTCTTGCACACCTAAATGTCAACAAGGTAGGATTCAACCAATTAGCCACGGCTTCAAATTTAACAAATTAAGTCAAATTAAATTAAACTGTGCTTTAATATAATACTTTATACACATGTATGCCTTTAAAAACATTAATCTATCCACAGAAAAATAATTACAGTGTATGATGACACTCATTTATAGTTTCAGAATAAAGTCTTTAAAGCAGAAACTCTTTATCCCTTTTGCCTTTTAGTGAGAGTTGTCATTGGTACTGTACCACGCAGGTTCAGACCACGAAAAAACTAAGCCAGTGACTGTTCAATGCTGGTGAATAACATTTCTGATTAAGCACAGAGAAATTAAAAGTAAAATGAAGGTCCTTACCTGTTTACACAATTACCGAACGTAGATTATTTTTGTAGGTGTTGTCATGACATACTTATTTGTATCCTTGCAACTCGCACTAATTGGTCTGTTGGCTTGTTTTATTATTATGAGAGAGACCTGGAACTGCTCTGCATTCATTTTAAATAATAAGACTATTAAAGGGCACAGAAAACCACATAATGCATAGAGCTCTAAGCCAGGCAAGGTAGTGAAGTGAACAATCTCAGTAAGACTGAGAAAAGGAAAGATACATGTTGAACAAAAGAGCTATATTTAACTCTGACTGAGAAATGTGGTGCTCTGTGCATCCTACTGTCTCTTCTTCAGCAGTGATTGTTACTCATTTTATTTCAAGGGTTTGGACAGCTTCACAAAAGATCCTTGTCACCTGTTCAACAGGTTAGCCCGTATTAAACAGACAGGTGTTTCCTAAACCAACAAGCCATAAGAGGGGCGCGTAGAAACCTGCCTTTTTAACAACATGCTCCTAACACTGTGGCAGTTATGAATACCCATCCATCCAACATTTCTACAGTTTTCTTTTTACCTTATGAAAGCACAATATGCATCTGTCAACAGAGTTAATACCCTAAACCACAACATCTGGATATTAGCCGCAGAGATTTTCCGCTGTGTCAAAGCAAGGAGTGTAGTTTGTATTTATGTTATGATGTATAAGAGTCTTTAAAAATCCCTCAGAAAGACAAGGACATTTCTCTCATGCCTGAGCTGTTTGGCAACATACCAGCTGAGAGCCGAGGCAATAACTGACATGTCAAAATAATAAAGTAATCAGAAAAACATTTAACTTACCCTAGAATTTTCTTTAATTTCCCAGGGAAAGAGATAATGATCTGAAGCTCTTTAGATCCTATTAATATTGCCGGTGGATAACTGCATTTAAAAACATACGTAATACATCCATATTGCTGTGTGCTGAGCAGATTTTTAAGGCCCTTTGAGGCAAATATATGCTGTTTCATATTAGGCTTTATGAATAAAATGGTGGGGCGCAGAGATGTGAAAGGAGGGTCGCGAATGGACGCGATGAACGGGAGATTATTATTATAGTTCATTTTTTAAATACATTTTTTGGACCTCAGGCTGGAATCGAACCTGGGTCCTCGCGGGCGGTAGTGACTGTTGCAGCCAGAGACTCGCAACGGCAGTGGACTTTTGCTGCGCCGGCACCAGCGCTGTGAAAGTCCACGGCCCACCTAGTCCTATGCCAGAGCCAGCCACCCACCGAAGGCAGCAGCCCACCGGGAAAAGTCCTGAATCTCCCGATGGCCAATCCGAGCCTGCACACACACACACACACACACACACACACACACACACACACACACACACACACACACACACACACACACACACACACACACACACACACACACACACACACACACACACACACACGCACACACACACACGCACACGCACACACACACACGCGCACACACACACACCTGACACCAAAATCATTTACAGACATATGTAAAAATGCACCCAACAGCAGTTGCCTTCTTGGAGACCCTGGAAAGAGTCCTGTATGGGGCTCCTGAAGGGGACTCTTTAATCTTGCTGGGGGACTTCAACGCACATGTGGGCAATGATGGAGACACTTGGAGGGGAGTGATTGGGAGGAACGGCCCCCCTGATCTGAACCGGAGTGGTGGTTTGTTACTGGACTTCTGTGCTAGTCATGGATTGGCCATAACAAACACCATGTTCGAACATAAGGATGCTCATAACTGTACGTGGTACCAGAGCACCCTAGGCAGAAGGTCCATGATCGATTTCGTTATCGTATCATCAGACCTGAGGTCGTATGTTTTGGACACTCGGGTAAAGAGAGGGGCGGAGTTGTCAACTGATCACCATCTGGTGGTGAGTTGGGTCGAGTGGCGGGGGAAGCCTCTGGATAGACCTGGTAAGCCCAAACGTGTAGTTCGGGTGAACTGGGAACGTCTGGACGAGGCCCAAGTTCAGGAGGCCTTCAACTCACACCTCCGGCGGAGCTTTTCGGGCATTCCTGTGGAGGTTGGGGAAATTGAACCAGAGTGGTCGGTGTTCAAGCCTCTATTGCCGAAGCCGCGGCGGGGAGCTGTGGTCTCAAGGTCCTAGGTGCCTCAAGGGGCGGTAACCCTCGAACCTCCTGGTGGACACCGGTGGTCAGGAAACCGTCCGACTGAAGAAGGAGGCCTTCAGGGATTTGTTATCCCGGGGGACTCCCGAGGTAGTTGCAAGGTACCGACAGGCCCGAAGGGCAGCAGCCTCAGCCGTGGCCGAGGCAAAGCAGCGGGTGTGGGAGAAGTTCGGAGAAGACATGGAAAAGGACTTTCGGGCGGCACCAAAGTTGTTCTGGAAAACTGTCCGACACCTCAGGAGGGGGAAGCAGGGAACCATCAAAGCGGTGTACAGTAAGGATGGGACGTTGTTGACCTCAACTGATGGAGTGTTAGGGCGTTGGAAGGAACACTTTGAGGAACTCCTGAACCCGACAACTCCGCCCTCTATGTTAGAGGCAGAGCTGGAGTATGACGGGGGATCAACACCAATCTCCCGGGGGGAGGTCACTGAGGTCGTCAAACAACTTCACAGTGGCAAAGCCCCGGGGGTGGATGAGAGCTGCCCAGAAATGCTGAAGGCTCTGGGTGTTGAGGGACTGTCATGGTTAACACGTCTCATCAACGTTGCATGGAAGTCGAAAAAACAGTACCGAAGGAGTGGCAGACCGGGGTGGTGGTTCCCCTTTTTAAAAAGGGGGATCAGAGGGTGTGTGCCAATTACAGAGGCATCACACTACTCAGCCTCCCCGGGAAAGTTTACTCTAAGGTACTCGAAAGGAGGGTCAGGCCGATTGTCGAACCTCAGATTGAGGAGGAACAATGCAGATTCCGTCCTGGTCGTGGAACGACGGATCAGCTTTTTACTCTCGCAAGGGTCCTGGAGGGGGCCTGGGAGTATGCTTATCCAGTCTACATGTGTTTTGAAGACTTGGAGAAGGCGTATGACCGGGTTCCCAGGGAGTTACTGTGGGAGGTGCTGCGGGAGTATGGGGTGAGGGGGTCTCTACTCAGGGCCATCCAATCTCTGTACTCCCAAAGCGAGAGCTGTGTCCGGGTCCTCGGCAGTAAGTCGGACCCATTTCAGGTGAGGCCCAGGCTGCGCTTTGTCACCAATCCTGTTTGTAATATACATGGATCGGATTTCGAGGCGTAGTCGTGTGGGGGGGGGGGTCTGCAGTTCGGTGGATAAGGATTGCACCACCGCTTTTTTTAGATGATGAGGTTCTAATGGTTTCATCGGTCTGCGACCTTCAGCACTCACTGGATCGGTTCGCAACCGAGTGTGAAGCGGCTGGGATGAGGATCAGCACCTCCAAATCTGAGGCCATGGTTCTCAGCAGGAAACCGATGGACTGTCCACTCCAAGTAGGGAATGAGTCCTCACCCCAAGTGAAGGAGTTCAAGTATCTCAGGGTCTTGTTCTCGAGTGAGGGAACAATGGAGCGTGAGATGGGTCGGAGAATCGGAGCAGCGGGAGCGGTACTGCAGTCGCTTTACCGCACCGTTGTGACGAAAAGGGAGCTGAGCCAGAAGACCTATGGTCATGAAGGATGGGTCATGACCGAAAGAACGAGATCGCGGGTACAAGCGGCCGAGATGGGTTTTCTCCGCAGGGTGGCTGGTGTCTCCCTTAGGGATAAGGTGAGAAGTTCGGTCATCCGGGAGGGACTCGGAGTTGAACCGCTCCTCCTTCGCGTCGAAAGGAGCCAGTTGAGGTGGTTCGGGCACCTAGTTAGGATGCCACCTGGGCGCCTCCCTAGGGAGGTATTCCAGGCACGTCCAGCTGGGAAGAGACCAAGGGGTAGACCTAGGACCAGGTGGAGGGATTATATCTCTTCGCTGGCCTGGGAGCGCCTTGGGATCCCCCAGTCAGAGCTGGTTGATGTGGCCAGGGAAAAGAAAGTTTGGGGCTCTCTGCTGGAACTGCTACCTCCGCGACCCGACCACGGATAAGCGGGAGAAGATGGATGGATGGATGGATGTAAAAATCTCTCATACACACATGCGTTGCAGTTGGGAAGTAAAGCAATGTGGAGCGGCACCTCTCCACTTCATAAGGAGTTTAACCGTGACACTTTTCGAAATCCCGTTTGTGTCCCCCCACTTTACAAATAGGCCTATGTTTATTTTATTTTTTTAACGCAAGCCGTCATCGCCACGGAGGAGCACACAGCCTGTGTGAGCGAGCGAGACAGAGAGAGAGAGAGAGAGAGAGAGAGAGAGAGAGAGAGAGAGAGAGAGAGAGCTAGAGAGAGCACACCTTTATCTATTTAATATAGCCTAGTTGTAAAAAATAAAGTAAGAAATCATTCCAATGTGTAAAAAAAAAAGTTTAAAAGGGGAGTGATTAGTAAAATATGCATAAATAAAAAGAAATAATGCTAACTCGGTAACATAAGATAAGAATAAACAAGTTTAAATGATTTTTTATTGGTTGTGATCATATTCTAAAGATGTTTGGATCATTGAAAAGTATACAGCTCCCTTTCGTCTGAGTGTAGAGAGCTGTATCCATAAATTCATTTTGTGCTCAAAGTGCACCAGATTGATGCATTTAACTTCAACATTTAAAAAAACAATCTTCCCAGGGATGCATGCCCCCGACCCCCCTAGAGGAGTTGAAGTCCACCCCCAAATAAAGCAGGTTAAAATAATTAAATTGAATACATTTTCTTTTAGTAAACACTGCAAACGGGTCCCACAGACCCAAACAGCACACAAAGGTTAAAGGTAAGCATATAATAATGTTCAAATGTGCTAAATATATACACTGCAAAAAACAAAAAAAGAGGAGTAAAAGTAGCTCACGACTTGTTTTATTTTTTTGAAAGTAGCTCTCATCCTAAAAAAGGTTGGTGACCCCTGTTAGAGAACGATACATTTGACCATTTTAAGCTACCTACCATTTTATTTGAGCGATGAGGAACAGGTGGGGCTTGAAAAGGCCCACCTGTTCAAAGTGGGGAATGATAGAAAAAGTTTGAGAACCACTGGGGTAAGCCAATCTTTCCAAATGTTGTAAACAACAATGGCTCAAACATATTTAGTGATATCTAGTCTAAATCAAAAGGCAAGTCTGCCACAACAATCTTCTTGTTAGATTACAACAGAGAATGTGTAATCAAATGACACCTGAGAAACAATATTTTGTTCTCTTGACAGATTTTGCACCACTTCTGGGGACAGCCATGCCTCCAGATGGTCCACTCTAGAGTCTCGAGGTTGTCACCAAAACATCTCCAAAGGGACTTTGAAAGTAGATATCTTATTCAAATAACCATCCATTCAGTTGCAACTGAAATGAACACATCAAGATTGCAGTATTTCTGCAAGTAAAATCCTTAATTACTGCAGCTGATGCCCCAACACAATTAAACTATAACTATTATGTTGAAAAATGTAATATATTCTTTCTATAACTCAGTATGTGGGCTTAAACAATCCCAGTGTAAATTATAATGTTAAATTAAGTTTAAATGGCAATCTAGTTTACCCAGGAAGATTTCGACACAAGAGTTTCCTGAGTTAACTACATGGCTCGGAGCTTATAAACTCTGCTACCGTAGCATGAGAATAAATTATTGTGGCAACAACTTACAAAATAACATGTTTTGAAGTGCATATGCCAAAACTGTCTAAATGTAGCTTTTTAGTTTGGAGAATACCACTTCAAAACCAGCCGGGGCGCAACAAAACCACAATCGTAAACGGCTCAGAATGTAAAAATGTTATACAAACCACTAATTCGCTTTTCTTATATTGCTCAGGGGAATTATTCATCAGTTTTGATGACAAAAAATGACACTAGGGGCAACAGCTAGGTCTTCTACAGCTGTTAAGGATGTGTTTATCATTATCGTGTCAACATTATCCTACAAGAATAGCACAATTTGAGAATTTGACGATCTCTTCCTCCTGTGTGATTCTTCTTGTTTGCAACAGACAAAATCATTTTAAATGTAGAGGGGGACATTCAACTATGTGTCTGCTATGAATGAATGCTGGAGTTGTGAGGTATTGAGATACTGTATACCAGTCAACTAGGAGTTCAAAGAAAAGAAAAAGAGGAAATGCCAGCTTCTAAAAAGCTTTCATATAAAAAAAAAAAATGTTTATGTTCCAGTGTTCATAACTAAACTGTGTATTATGGTTGTCTTGAATAACAGCGGTTTGGCTTACAGTGTTATAGAGCGTATAAACCTTTAGCCTCCACTGTTTTGGCTGGACTTAACTTGAACAGATTCTGCTGTAAAGTTCACTTCAGAAGAAGAGCAGGCCTACAGTAACTGTGGTTACCAAACTTCTTTAGAGTATTGTTGTCACGTAAATGCAGGGAAATTCACAGAACACGGCCTGAAGCTACAGCACATAAACACATGGTGTATTATCATAACTGTGGACCGCACTTAGAAAATATAATTTGTAACAGAAAATGTTCACTCTGTATAGATCTAGGAGCAACAGAAAATTCATTTTCATTTACACTATCAAGCCATACTTGTTTGTTCAGATGGGAAAAGAAAAAAAGTATTTGATAATTTGACATAATCCGCATATTGTCCAATTTTGATCAACCTACATCCAATTAACAACGGGGGACTTTATTGAATGTTGGTGTTTTTACTATGCCAGTCCCTTCTGCTCACTTTTTTTTAGCAATGTGCCAGCTGAGGGGATAGAACTGGCAGAGGAAAAATAAACTCAGTCCAACAACAACGATTTTAGAGACATAACTTTATGTGGACGATCGTCATCTTTTAATTGGAAGTGGGTGATTTGGCATAGATGACATACAGATTGGTTTTAATGGAAGCCGCAATCTGTGGGTGTGGCAAAACGATGTGAGCAGGCAACTATTCCAGGACTTTGAGGTACAAAGCCATAGAAATACAAGTAGCAATAAGAATTTCCCATTGACAAACAATCGTTGGCATATGTTGACTCAGGATAGCTTTTGTCACAACAGTTGTGAATGCCGTATCACCATGGCTTGTAGATAACAATCTTATTTGCTGATATTAAAAGGAGAAACAGTCCTTCTGCAAAGCTCCATCTGCAAGTGTTGCTCTGTTTGGGCAGCTGCCGCAGATATTTTATCTTTTTTGGAGTATCTCATAAAAGATATGAGAGAGCCCTTACATGTTTTGGCACACATCATAGCTTGAGGTTCAACTGTAAATCATACATTTTGATACACCCAACCATTCCACTGCATCTGCCCATATTGCAGGCTAAACCTTTACAGTTGAACCTCAAGCTATGAGGTTCAACTGTAAAGGTTTAGCCTGCAATATGGGCAGATGATAATTATAATACTAGATAATAATAAACCAAATTGTGACAAAACACAGATTTTCTCACTGGCTTAACGAGACAGCCAAGCCGAATCATTCTCCTGGAACTCTGTTCTGTGTCCCGTTCAATTATTCATTAGGACTGTGGAGCTCAGGATGTCACCTCCTCTGCTGCAGGCTTTTTGGCCTGGCTAGCAGTCTGGTTAGGAGGGCTGCCGTCTGCCATTAGCACGGCTCTGATCAGATTAACAGTTGGGCCTTTTGCCAACAGAGAGGCAGGAAGAGGGAGAGTCCTACAGTACCTGGCATGGCCTGGGTATAGTGTGGCACATTTAGCAGAATGGAGTGACCACTGGTGCAGCACGCTTAGCACGGTGCCATCATTATGACACAAGAGGTGTGATGTCCCTGCCAGGAAAAGAGGGAAGCAAAGCAGGTGGCTCAGGACATTATTACTGCTTATTTCGGTTTTAACACTACATTCTGAGTCACATCCCGGAAGTATTTCGATTTGTTGGACTGTGATCCGACATATTCCTTAACTGCAATCCAATACAAAATGCGTAATTTATCTGTATTTATTCTGAGTTCTTAGCTAACCATATGTCATATGCAAAAGTATATATATAACATAACTTAGGTTTTTACATAACGGTTTGAGCGACTCAATGAGCTAAAAAAGTGGATAAGTAAGACAAGACAGAAGCAGTAAAAAAAATCGAGACCAAGGGATAATGATCCAGGAACTAAGAAGAAAAGATGTTGAGGAGTGAGTGATGGTGTTACAAAAGGATGGATTGGAGAAGGCATGAAAAGATAAGAGTGTGTGGAGTGATGGCAACCCTCCCACAGCTCTACCTGTGGTGGAACAGATTGGACCCGCCGCAGAGCGTTCTGATTGCCGTGGCGACCGAGCGTCAGCTGACAGATGGCTGCCTCTGAGCGCAGGGCAACGGGCCGTCCACGCCTTCCACTGATTGGAAGTCTGCGCACACACACACAACACTCCTCACACCCACATGCACAGACTGGTGGCCTGTGAAAAGGGTGAGGGAGACTGGAGGACATGGTTGTTTTGATCTCCGAGGTGTCAGGCATCTTGACTGTACCGGAGACGACGACTGGCCAAAATAAACATTTCCCATCTGGGTCGTATCCCTGCTCACAATCAGACCGAATAAGGCCTTCATTCTTTACGTTGCTCAAGAAGTCTTTTAAAATGTGAAATTCTATAATAAAAAATGGCAATGTTAAGATAGCTCTCTATTTTAAGAAGGCAACATGTAATGGCATCAAAAGGATCAGTCAATGCAAGGCATGTACTAGCATTTACAGCTAGTGCTACTTCTAACAGGACCCAAAATAACAACCCCTAGTTACTGAAGATATTTGCTCTTTATTTTTAGCAGCACATGCACTAAAAGTGTTATTGAGAATACCAAATTCAGAGGAATGAGACAGATCCAGTTACCAAGACGAATTATAACCCAATAAGCAACGTTTTAGATATACATTCATTCATAAGGCAGTGATTTCTAAACTGCCGTACTCGTACCACCAACATTGTAATTGAATATGTGTGTGTATTAAATAAAATGGTTGACTATTAACAATATTATAAAGACTGCAATATACCTAATATTTTAGAGAGGAAACATGTATTCTTGTGGAAACAAACCATCAAATGGCACACCAAAAAATATTTCTGCAGTACAATATGTGTGTATTAAAATGCACCCTGCATGTCCTGTATCTACAGCAGCATATAAGGTGCCGTTGTTTTTTCTGCAAATCTCCCTGGGATACTAATAAAACCCTGCAGGTTTAAGCCCCAGCAATAACTCGTTCCCCGCCTCTGGAACAAAGATTATCCTTTATGAAACTGGATAAGATCTGTAAAGAACATGTAATATAAGTTATCATGCTGTGGTGTCTAATTATGTACGTTTGGTTGGACTGTGAATCACTTATTCAGCCACAAACTACTGTGTTTTTGTTAAACTCAAAGTTATATATGTAAAATATCTACATGCACAATTAAAGAGTTCTAGACAAATGCTTTAATTTATATTATTATGTTATTTATATTTGAATGATGTTTACTACTGTTGGTTTATTTAAAAAGACAGTATATTAACTGTGGTTAATAATATCTGATACGGATTACGGGCACGTTTGCATTATGCTGTGCTCACTTTTGGAGGGGATATATACAGCGCTCCATAATAACTAGGACAAACACAAAATCAACATAAAGGAAAAAAGTCAAATCTGGAGAAAAGCAATTTATATTCACCCCACAGGGGCTTGGTGTATCCGACCTCTGTCAAATATATAAAAACAAATCAAAGTGTTTCTAACATTCCTATTCAACACCTTGGTCCATGTTTGAATTGTAAATGTGTTGGCACGAGGTGAGGAGGGAGCTGCTGTTCCAGAATTACCTATTCTGTTGGAAGGGCTGCCAGGATGTGTGAGAGGGTCTTCCTCTGAGGGCCGCGGCTCTCAGCTGCTGTCTCCTGCAATCGGCCCTGATCAATGGCCCGCTCCGTGATGAGCCAACTCTCTTACTGGCTGAGGGGCGAAGGGAGCAGGGTGAGGAGAGGAGCACTTTTTCCTCAACAACATGAATATGAGATCAAAGAACTTTACCATTTCTCTTTAGTTAGCTTTGAAGGGCCCTTGTCCAAGTGTTTAAGTGTATGTATATGCTCTATATGAATAGGCACTATACATGTGCACCTATATGAGATTGTCTTTAATACTATGCATGTATAAGCAACCACACCATTGAGCTTTACAGACTCTGTTCAAGGCACAATTTAATCAAAGTTTCCTTGGCTGCCAACACTTTGCATTAATACATTAATACATATGCATTATGGTATATCATTTAAACTCCCAAATCATCCTAAGAAACACAATATTTCAAATATTCATAATGTATTTGCTGAGCAGATGGATAGACCAACATATGTTGCCGTCCTTGGTCTCCTTCAACAGCCAAAGAAACACAATAAAAGCAAACAAGATTAGCAATGTAGTATTCATAAATAGTCCTGCAGAAAGATGACCCGTGCAGTTTCTCTGCAAAGGGACAAAGAGAAGGAGAGAAGGAAGGACAAGTGTATTACTAGAGACGAGGGCTTGTCTCAGTGGGGCGGTGGAGGGAGCAAGGGAGGTGATGGAAGCTAAACTAGCATGAAACTGCCTTCCGTCACGGATTACCAAGGCAGCGCTTTTCATTACCTGCCTTTCATAACAAGATATTTATGGCAACAGGAGGTGCTGGAGAAGCATGAGAAACATGCAACCCATTTGCCTCTGAGATCCAATACCAGTGTTAGTGTGTGTGTGCGTGAGAGAGAGTAAATGGTGCAGAAAGAAAGTGAATTGTGCAGGGAAATGGCTGCTGCGATATGCTGTATTATTGTCTATTTCACAGTTGTATGAGTTTGCTGACTGGATTGTTATAGGGTGTTTTTAAAAAAAAAAGGAGCATGTCTAAGTTGAAGAAGGCAGGTCATTTAAAAGAGGTGTAGCTTGTGTCTGGTTTCAATTCAGACCAATGTGACCTGCAGATAATGTTGATCATCTACACCTACATGTATGCGTGCATGCTGTGACGTGATGATTCTCAGACATGCAGGTCACAGCATATCAATGTAATGCAACTGGATGGGCTTTCTGATCATGCGGATTTCATCCAACGTCGCCTGAGTGAAAAAAACTGTTCACATTTGTTCAGATATTGCTGTACACATCATTCAGTCCTGTATGAATATTTGCATTGGGTTTTTCCAGACTATGTTTATCTCTCACTGTGTGTCTCACAGCCTTCCGGCATGAGAGCTCAGGTTCCACTGCCCTCCCCAAAATTGAAAAGCTCATCAAGAGATAATTCTTGGAGCTTCCACAATGCCAGCTATGTGCCACTGTCACCTTATCTTCCGGGCCTTTTGCGCCCTGCTGCTCCTGTCCGTGCCCTGGGGAAGACAGCTTAGTACCCTTTCTGGCTAAAGCAGCAGAGGAAAGCGGGGCAGTGGAGATCACTCATTTTAATAGGCCTGTCACATCTGTTTTTAGAACCTGCGGAGGTCTCCTGCTGCTGGCCTCCGAATGAAGTGGCCCAAAAATGATGTGACAAGCTGTGATGAGCTCGGGGAGGGGAGCTTTAGACCAGAGGAGTCGAGGAAGGGATTAGATAGGACGATACAACTGCAGATCTTTTGTCAATATTCTTGAATTATTCATCTGTGTATCTAAATGCACTTAAATTACTTGCTTTTGTTGAGGAATTAAATGATCTAGATGTATTTTGATGTTACAAGAGCTTCATCTGTGATACTTAACATTTCATATTAAGACATATATGTCCTTTAAATTGATCTCCAATGGAGTCACTTTAGTTCATGTACAATACAGGGTGTGAACATCATCGACTGTATAGTATTTGAGAAAACACTGAATAAGCAAACATGTGTGTGTTTACCGGATTGCAGTGGTCACGGGGTCAAAACTGACATATGTTATACAAAGCTTATATGCAATAATGCAGGTAGATCAGCTGTCTGTAGGACTAAATATTAGATTGACTTTTTTATAAAAATGAAAAGGTTTCTTACTTACTGGGTCCAAAACTGTTGCACACACGGTGGTTTCCCAGTGTTGGTATGAGTTACTAATGTGATTTGCTTATTCTCCTCAGTTTTCAGGATGTTACCCTCAGTCTGACACCAAAAACAGCAATTATTTTTGACCCGTTTAAATCAGCTGAACAGATTAGAAAAAACACAAGAGGGAGGCAAGCTTCATTAATATACAACAAACATTTGCATTGTTGTGTATGTGCTTGATGTGCGTCTGATTGCATTTCCATTGTAAAACAAAAGAAAGCACTTTATATTAATCCTCAACGCAGCTAGATACTAGAGTTCACTTTCTCAAACAGAAGATTATTGGGTGGCAGCACTGCTGACTTCAACTCAGCTCTACAGAGTATTGTTGAAGTAGTCAGGGCTCAGCTCATTAAAGTCTCCAAAGCGTAGTTTTCCCAAACCAACAAATATATGTATATGCCATGTCGCAAACTCTGTGGCAAAGCAGTGAAGCCATTACACAAGTGCCAACAACTGCACTTCATTAAATGGCCACTTGAGGTGAGCTCCAAAAAGGGAGCTATCTATATCGACCCTCATGTTAAAAAGCCAAATTTTACAGAAGAAAATATAATGTGTAAAACGTGTCTTTGGTCTCTATAGTGAATTCCCCTGTGCATGACAAATGGAACAAGATGCATTTTTATATAACTTGCATGTTTTAATTATATTAAGGCCCTAAACATTAATGGTGGGTGACTACTTTGAGTGACAGGTGGGTGCTGTCTCAGATTGCTATTGCCCTTTTTTTAACGATACCATTTTTAGATGACCCGTTAGAGATAGAAGATCTCCTCAGAAAACTATGGGAGACATCAAATCGACTACTTCCATATTTGACACAGCCTAAGCAGGTATGTACACAGTATGTTGTCTAGTCTTATCGTCTAGATCAGTGGTTCCCAACCGGTGTGCCGCGGCACACTGGGGTGCCGCGAGCACTGTCCAAGTGTGCCGCAAAAAAACGTATTTTTATGTTCCACATTTTTTTCTCACTTAATAAACTTCACTTCATATACACTTTATTTTATTACAAGTACAATGGAGTTCATAAGCTAATAAAACATATATTGCTCAGATTTAGAAATATTAAACAGCTTAAATTCTCATGATTTACGTCAGCCGTCATTGTTTACGGTGTGCAGAGCAGCTTTTTATCCTCGCGCCAAATAATTTCAAGATGGATCGTTACGTAGTGACAATAAATAAAGAAGCACCCCAGCCCTCAACAACACAGGCAGGGATGACAGAACATGATGGAAGAGCAGTGCAAAAGAAGTCTAAAAGCAGACAGTACAGCGAAAGCTACCTTCGGTATGGTTTCTCCTGGACTGGGGATGCTGACTCCCCGACGCCAGAATGCCTAATCTGCAGAGAAAAATTATCCAACGAAGGAATGGTGCCAAGTAAACTAGCAAGACACTTTAGCACAAAACATCCTTCTTATAATTCCAAGGACATTGAGTATTTCCAGAGACTGAAATCACAAAATGAGAAGCAGAGTCAACGTATGCTTTCGTCTCTACGTGTCTCTGACAAAGCACAAGAGACCAGCTATTTGGTTGCTGAGTTAATCGCCAAGGCAAAAAAGGCCCACACTATCGCGGAAAACCTCATTCTATCGGCATGTAAGGAAATTGTCAGGGTAATGATAGGGCCAGATGCTACTAAAGAAATCGATAAAATTCCATTATCCAACAATAAAATCAAACGTCGCATCGATGAAATGTCAGTAGACATAGAAACGGTCCTACCTGAAAAAATACAGAGAAGTGGCAAATTCGCTCTGCAATTTGATGATTCAACAGACCACTGTCAACTCATTGCCAACGTGAGATTATGTTGACGGAGAATCCATTGAGGAGAACTTCTTTTTTTGCAAAGAGTTACACACACATGCAACCGGAGAGGAAATGTACAAGACCACAGCTGATTACCTGACAGAACAGGGTCTAAACTGGGGGATGTGCCACAGCATTTGCACCGACGGGGCTGCTTCAATGACGGGGAGGGTGAAAGGCTTTGTAAATAAAGTGAGACAGGTAAATCCCGATGTACAGATAACCCACTGCATGTTACACCGAGAAGCCCTTGTCGCCAAAGCTATGCCACCAGACCTCACTGCAGTATTAGAACAAGCTGTGAAAATAGTGAACTACATCAAGTCCCGTCCGTTGAAGTCGCGGTTGTTCAGCACATTGTGCAATGAGATGGGGGCAGAGCACCATGGCCTTTTACTGCACACGGAGGTCGGCTGGCTGTCCGCTGGCAGGACCTCCGCGTTGCGCTGTCGACTATCCCCCCACGCATCAAGAGACTCTGCTCACAAAAGCAGGCACAAGTATCGCACTAGCACCGTGTAACGGTCTGAGAAATGTTTATGTTTGGATGTTAATTTGTGTGCCTTTCTTATAAATGTATGATTTATGATTTTGTCAATCAGTATTATCTGGATAGCGAAATGCAGAATGTTTCATATTTGGGATGTGGTTGATGAGTCAGAGGACCACAGTCAGGTCAGAGGGCATTGTTTCATCCCTCCAATTCTATTAAGTTCTCATTCATAACACTCCGTTCGATGTCTCACTATGGGATGCGCCTCAACGCATATGCACCAGAAGCATCAATCTCATTACGCCAATCCTGATTGGCTGGTGATCTTGACGCCAACGTCAGGGAATCCACCAACCCTATAAGTAGCTTGCGCCACGACGCAGGCGTCATTCAAACACCTCTTCTCGCTTCGGAGCACATCTCGAGAAAGATCAGTAGCTAGCTAGCTTAACGGTCCACAGACTGATATACGAAGCTAACCTTCGGTCGACGGGCGCTCGCCAGCTACTTTTGCTTCGCACGGGAATTTACTGTATTAACACTCCAGTTAATATCAGAATCTACCCTGCCGTTTTTTTCCAACGGATAACGGTAAGGTTTTTGGATTTTTTCCCGCAAACGGTAACACGCCTGTTGCTCGTTTGTCCTTTCTACGCCGCACCAAGGCTAGCTAAGATGGACTCTTCCCTCCCTCACACCAGAGGAGACGGAGTGTCGGAGGCTCGGCTCTGCGGCTGCGGGCTAAAAATATCGAGTACTGACTCACACCAGGTCTGCTCGTCTTGCCTCGGGCTGCAACATGCCCAGGAGGCTATCGACACCCCCGGCGCGTGCGGGCATTGTTCCCGTTTTACCGCCAAAAGCCGCCGCCGGCGTCTAGCGCGCCAAGCTAGCATGCCGGTCCGAGACCTCCCCATGCCTGTAGACTCGCCGGCCGGCGAGCAGGGCATGGTGGCGACCGCCACGGGTGCCGGGTCCCGCGCTGTGTCAAGCTGGGACTCGGTGGCGGCGACAGCCGCGGGAAGGGGGCCCCGTGCTGTGTCAAGCTGGGGCTCCCAACTGGACCTCACCATGGCCTCACCCGCGGAGGATGTCCTGGAGCTGGACTATGAGGAGGAGGAAGAAGAATACGCCTCGGAGTTTCTTCTTTCCGACTCAGACGACGGCGAAGATGACATCTTCGTCTCGTCTGCCCAGGCTGCCAAGCCTGAGGCCATGTCTATCTCCCCGGGCGGGGACGAGCCACCGCTCCCCCGCCTCAGCATGGACCTGCAGGCCGTGTGTCAACGCGCTGCATCTAAGCTGGACATCCCCTGGCCTGAAGCGGCCAGAGAGCCCTCCAGGTCTAGATACGAGGGAAAGAACTTGCCCCAAGCCGCAAGGCTGACCAGGCAACTTCTCCCCGTATTTCCGGAGCTGCTGGATGAGGTGTCGGTCTCCTGGAGAGACCGCCCCTTCAGCAGCAAGGCCCCAATCCAGGGAGCCTCCTCTCTGGACTGTGAGGGCATGGAGAAGCTCGGGTTACTCCGCATGCCTCCTATGGAGCCGCTTGTGGCAGCCCACCTCCAACCGCGGGTGTCGGCGGCCCCGAGCAGGAACCCCACACTGCCGACAAAGGCGGACCGGTTCCAGTCCGCAATGACTGAACGGGCCTACAAAGCGGCTGCTTTGTCCGCCAGGGCGCTAAATGTCTCCTCCATGCTAACCGCGTACCAAGCGGAGCTGTGCGCGGACATGACGGTGAAGCCTGAACCGGCCGTGTGGGAGGAGATCATGGCGATCACGGATATTTGCCTCCGCGTGCAGCGCTGTGCAGTACAGGCCACAGGAAAATCGCTGGGGATGATGGTGGTGCAGGAGAGAGCCAGATGGCTAAACCTGACAAACCTCCCCGACCGGGAAAAGGAGGACGTGTTGGACATGCCAATCGTCCCTGAGGGCATATTCGGCTCAGCTCTTGCCTCCATGCAACAGCGGTGTGAGGCCAAGAAGAAGGAGGATGAAGCTCTCCAGCTTTGCCTCCCTCGGAAAGCCCAGCCGCCGCCCCCAACGGTCCTGCGACGGAACTTCCCCCAGGCTACCCCGCACTCGGCCCTGTTCAAGGTCCCGAGATGGCAGAAGCCACAGCCCGCCCCCGGTCTCCCACCGAGACGCGAGGCGCGGACGAATTGGCCGAGAAAGTCCCCGGTCCCGGCAGCAGCCACACAGGCACCGCCGACCCAGACTTTCAGTCACCAGGCGAGGAAGAAGAAGAGGGCAGCCTGACAGCCTTCCCTCCCCCCCTCGGGGAAAGGGCTGGAGGTTTCCTGTTCTCTTTCAGCCCTGGATCGTGTTCCACACGTATCCAGCACCCATGTGTTTCCGGGGGACAACCACGCTCCCGCCTTCCCGCCGCCTCGGGTGATGACTGCACGTCATCCTCCAGTTCGCGCCATGAGGGAAGCAGACTTCACAGCACTGGCAGCAGTTCCTGCCAGTCGTTCAAGTCACACAAACACACACAAGGGTCTAAAAATAAAATGTTTGCCACTGTTGCTTCCAGGCTTAAAGCCAAGGGCACAGTCGAAAATATTAAAAAGACAAATAATAATGTCAATAAACAGTCAGGCGACTGCTCCGCTTCTGAGAGTGGCTATGAACGCCTCTCTCGGAATGCGGACGGTGGCCGGGCCTGTGAACGCACCATCACCGCGCGCATGCGCAGTGTCAACCGAGGTTGTCACCCTAGAGCGCCACCGTGTTCAGACACTAGAGGGCGCCATAACACAACCAATGCGGTCACAGGGTGCAGACAACAGAGATATGGTGACATCCCCGCTCGCTCTGAGGAGCGAAAGGTGGAAAATGCTCACATGCTCTGCTTGGGTTTTCAAAACGATATCACGGGGCTACAGACTCCAATTCGCTGTCACCCCCCCTCGCTTCTCGGGCATTGTGCAATCACATGCCCGGGGAGCGTCGGCTCACATTCTAGAGCAGGAGATTCTCTCGCTACTAGAAAAGAAAGCCATATCCATCGTACCCTCCAAACGGAGTCAGAGCGGCTTCTATTCCAAATATTTCCTCGTTCCCAAACGGGGAGGGAATGGAATTCGCCCCATCCTAGATTTAAGGGCTCTGAACGGGTATCTCAGAAAATACAAATTCCGGATGCTCACTCACACATCCCTACTGCGTCTCGTGCGTCAGGACGATTGGTTCACATCAATCGACCTGAAAGACGCGTATTTTCACATCCCAGTATATTATCCACACAGGAAATATCTGAGGTTCGCTTTTCAGGGTGTCTGTTACGAGTACAGAGTGCTTCCCTTCGGTCTGTCTCTCAGCCCACGGGTGTTTGTGCGATGTACGGAGGCAGCGATAGCCCCGTTAAGACAACAGGGGATTCGCCTGGCAACCTATTTAGACGACTGGCTCCTTCTGGCACAGTCGGAGCAGGAGGCTATTATGCAGACGAATATCCTCATGAAACACCTGCTCGACCTGGGTTTTGTAATAAACACAGAAAAGAGCATGTTGTCCCCAGCCCAGTCGGTGCTCTTCCTGGGCTTACGCCTGAGCTCGGTGCCCTTCACAGCCCGCCTGTCAGCGGAGAGAGTGAGAGCCTTCAGGGCTTGCCTCGCTCGTTTCCAGCCACGCAAATATGTTCTCTTCAGATCGTGTCTGCGGTTACTGGGGCTCATGGCGTCAGCCATCCTAGTAGTACGTCTGGGCCGCTTACACATGAGGGAATTTCAGCGCTGGGTAGCTGCCCTCAGACTAAACCCCACGCGTCATGGCGCGCGGAGAGTGATGGTCACTGTGCACTGCGTAACGGCGCTACGCCACTGGCTGCACCCGACTTTCCTGGTGCGAGGCGTGCCTATGGGTGCTGTCTTATCGCGGAAGGTGGTCACCACGGACGCATGTCTGACGGGCTGGGGGGGCATATACGAAGGTCGACCTGTGAGGGGTCTCTGGAGCAGAGACCTCCAACGGTCACACATAAATTATCTGGAGCTCTTAGCGGTGTTTCTCACCCTAAGACGCTTTCTGCCTTCTCTCAGGGGACATCATGTCCTCGTGAGGACAGACAACACGACCACGATATCGTATATAAACCGCCAAGGGGGTTTGCGTTCTCTACAGTTACACAGGCTGGCACGCAAACTGATCTTATGGAGCTGCGGACGTCTCCTCTCTCTGAGAGCGACACACGTACCGGGAGTGATGAACCTCGGGGCAGATCTGCTGTCCAGAGGTGCACCACTGTACGCAGACTGGACTCTACATCCAACGATTGTGAGTCAGCTGTGGGTGCGTTACGGCCGGGCCGCGGTAGATCTGTTCGCATCAAAAGAAAATGCTCAATGTCAGCTGTTCTTTTCAATGCGCGATCTAAATGCACCGTTAGGCGTGGACGCGCTCGCGCACGTTTGGCCCCCGGTCCTTCTATACGCGTTCCCACCCCTGGCTCTAATTCCTCCAACTCTGGCCAGAGTGAGAGAACAACGCCACACACTGATCCTGATAGCTCCACACTGGCCTGCAATGTACTGGCTGGCGGAGATATATCAGCTGCTGTGCGGACAGCCATGGCAGCTCCCGCTACACAGGGACATTCTATCTCAGGCGGGGGGAATGATTTTTCACCCTCACCCGGAGCACCTGGCGCTATGGGCCTGGCCCGTGAGTGGTATAACCTGAGTACAGTGGGGCTCCCTCAGAAAGTGATAAACACTATTCAGAGTGCAAGGGCTTCCTCCACCAGGTCTCTCTATGACTGTAAGTGGAGGGTGTTTGAGGAGTGGTGTCTTCAAAAGAAACACATCTCTTTTCAATGCCCTGTCGGTGTGATTCTATCATTTCTACAGGATCTGATTGATAAACACAGAGCTTTCTCCACGATCAAAGTGTACCTGGCTGCTATTGCCGCATGCCATGTGGGCTTTGGGGGAAAGACGGCTAGTCAACATCCCTTGGTCTGCCGTTTTATGAAAGGGGCTCGCCGGCTCCTCCCCGTTTCCAGGTCATTGGTGCCCTTGTGGGACTTGACGGTGGTTTTAGATGGGCTCGCTCGAGCTCCATTTGAACCCCTGGAAGACGCTGACATGAAGCACTTGTCACTGAAGACAGTGTTGTTACTGGCTCTGGCATCTGCCAAACGAGTCAGTGATATTCACGCGCTCTCTGTGCATCCTTCGTGTACTCAGTTTGCCCCGGGGCAAACGAGAGTATTGCTGAAGCCCAACCCGGCCTTTGTGCCTAAGGTGGTTGGCTCATGCACTCCCATTGACCTTGAGGCATTTCCTTCACCGCTAGGTTCCTCTGGGGAACAGCGGCCGAATTTGCTTTGCCCGGTTCGTGCTTTGCGCACTTATATGGACAGGTCGAAAGAGTTTCGGTGCAATGACCAACTCTTTGTATCTTGGGCTAACCCTCATAAGGGCAAGCCCGTTACCAGGCAACGGCTCTCCCACTGGATTGTGGAGACGATTGCTCTGGCTTATACGAGTCAGGGTTTGCAGGCACCAACGGGCCTGCGCGCTCATTCTACTCGTGGATTGGCTACATCCTGGGCTTTGTTCAAGGGTGTTTCCATTCAAGACATTTGTGCAGCAGCGAGCTGGTCCTCGCCGCTCACTTTTGTCCGCTTTTACAGGCTAGATGTTTCTGCTCCAAGTGTGGCCCGCGCAGTGCTGGGCCCCGTATTGGGACAGGGTTCTACCTGTTAAGTTCTGTTTTTGTGTTGGTGATTTTCGAGATAAGCATGTCTGGCAATGCGGGAGTCTCAATATCCCATAGTGAGACATCGAACGGAGTGTTATGAATGAGAACTATAGGTTACTTACGTAACCCCAGTTCTCAGAGTAACATGAAGTGAGATGTCTCACCTGACGGCCCTTCTTGCTGAGGCGAAGCGAGAAGAGGTGCTTATTTTGAATGACGCCTGCGTCGTGGCGCAAGCTACTTATAGGGTTGGTGGATTCCCTGACGTTGGCGTCAAGATCACCAGCCAATCAGGATTGGCGTAATGAGATTGATGCTTCTGGTGCATATGCGTTGAGGCGCATCCCATAGTGAGACATCTCACTTCATGTTACTCTGAGAACTGGGGTTACGTAAGTAACCTATAGTTATTATTTAATCTAAGTGATTATAGGCCTGCCTCTTTTGAAATACAAATGTAAAATAATAACTGTATTGATATGTATTCGTGTTTTTACACAGGTAGGCCTACTATTTTCAGCCAAAACAAAAGAGCCTACTTAGTAGGCCTGTTTATAATATTGAATTCATCCTAGAAATGGTGTTGACATTTTTAGTCTGGTTCTTGTTATTATGTGTGAATACATTATTTGTTCTATAAAATGTTCTATTCAATTAAATACACATTTGAAAACCAATTTATGGTGTATTTATGGTTTTTAGTTTAAGCTCTGAAGTGGTTTTTAAATCGACAAAAAGTTGGGGTGCCTTGGGGTCGAGAAATATTTTCAGGGGTGCCTTGGTAAAAAAAAGGTTGGGAACCACTGGTCTAGATAGAAAAATACCTCATTGCCCCACCTCCACCGTTCTGATTACAGCATATTTGGCAGTATATTTAGCTTAGTAAAAGATGTCCGAACTATCAGGTGAATTTGTTGCCGTCTCCTTTACAAGGGCTTCTCACTCCAATCAGCAAGTGTCAGCTCAGTTGGTTCTGTAATTAATGACTACTGACTGGCCACTAACAATCCAATAAGTCTGCCCAATAGGTCGAGGCAGCTGAATCCTGCAGAATAAGGGGAGGCTGGAACTGTTGGTAAGGCAAATGACTAACTGCCAACAATCATTTCTGTGTGTATTTAGTATTTTAATTATTTTGACTTTCAGGGGACAAATAAATGGCTCCCTTGATACAGTATGCTGAAGTTCTTATCATTGTGGCCTTGTAATAAAACTGAATGTTTCATTTCAAACAACTAAGAAAAAACTTACATTTGTTGAATTTATTTATTTGGATTTAACCACTGTAACTAACCCTGAGTGGGGTCCTTTGGGTAAACATAGTTAAAAGAATAGAGTTAAATGCCGCTTTATGAGAGTGTGGAAATGTATTGTGCAAAGATTGCATATGGAGTTTGCACATTCGGTAATGGTGATGTAACACTAAGATAAAGGGGATGGTACACACTTCCTTCCCATGGTGGCATTAAGTTATGTCTTTGTTGTTTTGGCTGATCATTGCAAAGGCAGTGCAGATAAGATACCTGAACTTTGGAATAACCCGTGTGACATTTGTGTACAGATAGATGTCTACTTTTGCTCCAGATCATCAGATAGTGTTAATGGCGTCATGGTGTTCTTTTTTTAGTCGCTTTTTTAACATGGTATTTAAAAAAGGAATTTATACAAATGTTCATGGTATTTTGACGTGGATAATGGCCAAGGGATTTGAAAAAAAAGGTGCAATATGTTGTATAGCTGCAACATACAAATAGGGTTGTTCTTGTCATACAACCATATTGCCCATCCTTTCCCATCTTAAATGGTGGATTTCCATGGTAGCCTCTTTGTTCTTGGTTTCCCTGAACTCACAATCTCTAAAGATGTTCACATTGATGTCTGAGTGCGCCTGCATTAGTGCATGCCCTTAAAACATCAATAAGGGTGCTCATATTTATGAAGGGTTAGGGAAAGTGCACACAAACATGTCTGTACGGGTAGCATGCTCTCATGCATGCAGAACGCAGCACAATGGGTGGCTGAGTCCCACACAGAGAAATACAGTTAAGATATAATAACCTGACAATATGAACAACCCTGAGGATTAGTGATTCAAATCTGATTTAAGTATCTTGACATCATTATTAATGTCTTACTGCAGATTGGTTCCCTGCAAAACCCTGCATTATATAGTAGTTACAGTGCGTTAAGTTCAAAGAACCCCCTATCATATCATACAAAGTATTTCAAATAAGCAATCATCAGCAGCCATATACAGTATACTGTACTTGTCATTCAATACAACACTGAACAAACTCAACTATGTGCAATTTATCATCCAGCATATACGTTTACACCATAAACACAGCATATTCATATGTGTGTGTTTACCTGTGGTTATGGTCATGTGGGTCTGCTTTTTTCAGGGTCAAGTAATCAGCCATCTGATAAAGGCAGCCACTATTTTTTAATCAACCGCCTCAAAGTATCAAAACAACCCTTGTTTAATCATAGAAAACTAAAGATGAAGGGTAGGGAATGACTGCTGATGATAATCTTAGTCTGCGTAAAACACATAACCAACAGTTAATTTGACATCAATAGGAAATATTGAAGACGTCTTTGTACCATTTCTGTGCTGCTTTAGGCTGAAGGCAGCAATACAATGATGCCTGTGTGGCGGTGTGTGTCTGTCAGAGGTGGGAGATGTTCATGGAGCATGGCGGCCTCATCAAACTCGAAGTGTGAAGTGATTTCTGATCCTTTGGGAAATCTAATAAATTGAGAAGAGTAACAAGGTGACATGTTCTGAGTGTGGGGGCATGCCGTGTTGAAACGGATATTGAATTTGTTGCACCTTTTTTATTTTCTACAAGATACAAAACCAAGTTTACAATGCGTATTGTGTAGACATCATTTCTGGCTAACACTCTAGCCTTGTAAAAATATTTTGTGCTATTAAAAGTTGTCAGCTTATTAGATTGTTTATCATGGGAGTATTTGCACCCAATTCTAATGCCTCTATGCTCTATTTAGAGACCATATGATCTCCAAGGATGCATGATAATAACAGGTGTACTGGAGTTTCAGAATGCGAAAAAGATCTCATTAGTCTTTACTCCAAGGAAATGGGTTGGTGAAGCACTTGAATGAATACTTTGTCAGCGAAAAATGCTGCGGTTGTTCTTAGAGTGTGTTTAAAATAACAGTTTGTAAGGAACTTGAAGTGATTTAAGATGAATGTACAGAATTATTTTATGTATGTTTGGTAATCACAAGCAATATGATTTCACAAACATAGATTACTTTACCTTTATCCAACTGGTTCTCTATACTGGTTCTATATAACCCTGGTAGCAAGTCTAGGCTTGAGTTCCTGAAGGCAATCCATTCTGTGTGATAAAGACAAGTAACATGGGAAGAGTTTTCCAAAATGGGAGGGAACCAGTTTGTTTAAGGATTGTAAAATGTATCTTTCATCAAGGGTCATCACCATGACTACTTAAAAACAGAAAAAACATTTTAGAAATGGACCTAAAGTTATGTCGAATTACAGATTATGAGTTTTAATTAGTCTCTGACTAAACCTGACATCACAAGTGTGTTTAATGTGGACCTCAGCTTCAAAGTTAACTTTTTAATCTGACAGATTTTGAACTACAGTGTTAACACACATCACAATTTAAACACAGCTTCATTACTTTAATTCAGGAAAAAACTTGAGTATACAAAGTTTTTAAGGTTAGTAGTTTTTTCCATTTTAATTATTAGTCAAACAATAAGAATAGTTTAACCAGAATTGCATAGCTTTATATAAATACTGTATAGTTTTATTTTCAATAACTGCAACTCCAAAGTGAACAAATGCTATTTTAAAATTAGATGTTCAATTACTTTGTTTTTGCTGCTCTGCATGGAATATCTGTTTTTCACAATAACGGGAAGTAATCACTATGTGTAAATATGAAGTGTGCTGTTGTTGTACAGCTCCCCGACAACCTACAGTAAGTACCACATAATTAAATATCCCCTGTAGTTTGTTCCTCCTGGGGGGGGGGAAGAGGAGGATCAAGAGGGCAGGAAGAGGTGGGTTATGACATCACGGACAGGGGCCTTCCCAGCTAATTTACTCTGTGATTACAGCCGTTGTGACATGACAGGACTGAACACAGAGCTGGGGTAAACTATATGATTAGCCAGGCAAGAGCCGGAGCGTTTCAGGTCTACCTGGCTTTATTGCCTCTACCTTTGTTTGTCTCTCTCTTACACTACAGGAAATGTTATCTGCAAGAAACATGTTCTGCTGCCTGGTCTTGTCCAACCACCAGTTCTACCTCAAACAAGTATGAAACCTATATCTAGCTTTCCTTTTAAGGCTACTATGGCTGGATTGGCTTTGTTCGTGTGTTTTTAAACATCCCCATTTCCTTTAAAGCTATATAAAGACTCCAACATTAACTTAAAATCGGACAATTGGCTAATCAAGTTGATCAACATTTACTCATGTTTTTGACTCACAAAATACAAAGAGATAAACAAAACCTACAAACTTGTGTCTTACAATTTCATAACCACTCCATACCAATCTAAAACCAACCCTTAACCAACCCTCAAAGAATAAGTCTTTCCTTTTTCCATTATAACTGAAATTCTATCTTAAAGGTCACCTATTGTGCAAAATCCACTTGTTCATGTCTTTTATACATAAACATGTGTCCCCTCTGTGTAAAGAGATTCTGAAGGTTTCAGGAAAAAAGATTCTCTCTCTTTTTGTCCTGATCCATTTATATAACAACCTGTCATAACAATGTTTTGGCTTGTGTAACCATTGGCCAATAACCAACCAAGGTAAGACCTCCCACCTTATCACCTGAATCTCCTCCTAGAGCACCATTGTGTTCTTTTTAACCAGATATCTCTCAGAGGGGCGTGGGGAGGGGCTCCTTATTTTCATCTAAAGTAACAGACAGAGAATCAGCACTTTTGAAACAGGGCTGAAACAGAGGGGTTTATGGGATGCTGCAATGATCTGTTGGGTATTTCAAGCCAAACCCTTCAGAGACATGTTTTGTATATATCAGAGACCTATAATATATTGATGAAAAACCTTATAATAGGGGACCTTTAAATCAGGGATAAAATCCATTGTTAATACTAAACAGGAGCACTGACAATACCTCTTTTTAAATGACAAAGTGACATTTCAGCTCATTTTAAAAGCAGTGAAATAGTACTGACGATAATTAGTTTATTGTGAGTACTATAACCTAATTATAAAAAAGGAAATTAGATTTAGCAAATAAGAATATGCTAATGTTAGCCACAAGTTTCATATTTGAACATTTGACAATCAGCTGAGCTTAGAGGAACTGTTGACACTATACATACACAAATACACCACTCACAAGACACTCACATACATTCTCCTCATAATCCATGCAAATCGACTGAATATTCTCTCTGACTCAATTCAGTATGCTACACCTGATATTTTCACACATTTAAATTAAAGCCGAGACACACCTTGGTCCCTGGCCTGCCCCCACTAACAGCAATATGCCCTGCTTCACCCGGGGAAAGGATCATTTTACAGTTACAAATCAATTTTCTCCACTCCCTGTCAGCTCTCTCATCTCCGTTTTCTGAGAGGGATTTCATATAATCCACAGATATCTGGATGCCTGCTATCTTTTCATATTCCTCGCAGTACTCCGAGTTCCCATGGTGCTGAATGGCTCCCAGAAGATACTTCCTCTCTCCGTCTGCCTACTGATGAGTTAAACTAACAATGCTAATACATGTGCAACTCACATGGATTCCTCTATGCATGTGGTACAGTATAGCTATCTGAATATTGTTGAAATCAAAGTGTCTACTGAGCTGGAAAATTTAAACAAACAAAAGCAAAAACAAAGTATAAATTACCTGTTTCAATTCAAGCCCAATGGAAAATCATGAATTGTTACATTCAATGACACAATTACAGCATATGGGTTAATATGCAATATTTGGTATAAGTTAATGCATCAATAATTTAGAGCAAAAAAAGACCATTGGGACCAATTACTTATTTTAATTTTAATAATTTAGGATAAAAAATAATATATATATTAAATTGAAGCCTTCAACATTTTCCATGAGCTTTTTCTACTTGCAAGGGTTTGATATGTCGAGCCAGCCATTAAAATGAATTGGGTAGAAACTCTACTGTTACCTGAGAAGGAGCTTATTTTGCAGTTCTCTATCAATTTTGGCTCACAGTAAAGGGTTTCCTGCAAGTTATCATTTTTGAAAGGGGCGCTGCTTGGCCTTAAATAAAAAGTGCCCCGCTAACATCGGAAGAAAGTACAATAAGTCTCCAAGAGAGATGCTGAATTACTGCGATCACGTTTATACCATTTTCTTGTACCTAAATGGTTAAAAAAATGAGATACGTCATGACTTTGCATTTGTGAGGTCAGAAGGTGACATACCAATGATCAATACATAGTAGGTTAATTTTCCAGTTAATAATCAGAGCTACATGTTGCAATACTGGAGGAAAAAGTGAAAATTCCGTCATTTAAATGGTTGGAAAAAGACAAGACAAATGGCCCTGTCAGTCACAGTCAGAGGACACAGCAGGTGACAAAACTAAAAGCATAAAACTGAAAGAAACTGAAAAAAGACCAACAAAATTAACAGGATAAAGCACCATCTTGGATAAGGGAATTACTTTATTTTAAGATTTATTGAAGATCAAAATAGTTGCCAACTGTTTTTCTGTGGATTGACTAATCGATTAGTCGACTAATTGTTGCAGCTACGCTCCATAGCTACCATTGAATTGTGTATGTATAGATTTAGAATAGACATGGAGCTGCGCTCTGCCATAGTGTTGTGGTTCTGATGACAGCGGGTGTTGAAGGTGTGGGCTAAAGCAGAGCTGTTAGGAGAACTGTCATCTCGGGACAATAGAAGACTATAAGACTCAAACCAATTCTCTCAGCAAGAGAACAAATCTCCACCTGTCAGAGAGATGCTGCGAAGAAAACTTCATCCATCTGACAGCCAGAGTGCCCCTTAATGGCTCTGCCCTTGCTGAAGAGGGCCGGAAAAAATACAAGGACTGTTCCACACATCTAAATAACAAATCTCTTTCAGGTTCTCAGCTCTCAAGAGTCTGGAACTGTCAGTGTTTTTTTGAATGTGAAATATAAAAGATCTATGAAAGGGTGATAAATAATGCAGCACCAACATACAATTATTTGTATACAGTATATATACATTTTTCAACCTTGTTAACCAATATAATTTCCAGTTTAAATAACATGTTTAACAGTAGCATTTTAAAAAAGATTACAGTTTACTAATTTTAGGGGGATTCCTGCCAAAACATTGGAGTGTAAAAAGGATTTTAACACCACTCTACTCTCTAATACAAAATTGTTTACTGTATCAATCAATCAATCAATCAATCAATGTTTATTTATATAGCCCAATATCACAAATGTTACATTTGTCTCAGTGGACTTCACAGTTTGTACAGAATATCAGTATGACAATACGACACCCTCTGTCCTTAGACCCTCACATCGTACAAGGAAAAACTTCCAGAGAAAATCCACAGTTTAAAGGGAAAAATGGGAGAAACCTCAGGGAGAGCAACAGAGGAGGGATCCCTCTCCCAGGACGGACAGACGTGCAATAGATGCCGTGTGTAAATTGAAAAGATAATACATTTGCAACATAGGTAGTCCAAATGTTTGGAAATGCATGTGTGTATAATAGGAAGATGAATCCACGAGGATATCCATCCAGGACTTATGATCCAGGACCACAGCCACGACTCAAGATCCAGGACTCGTGATCCATGACACGGGACCGCAGGATCATCCATGACTCCGGATCCCGGCGTATATAGACACCAAAAAGAAAGAAATTTGGGGAAGCTGGGTTAATCGGAACATGAGAGTATACAGGTATAGACAGAGAGAAGGAAGAAGTAAGATGTCCCCCGACAAACTAAGCCTATATCAGCAAAACTAGGGGCTGAATCTAATCAGCCCTAACTATAAGCTTTATCAAAAAGGACGGTCTTAAGAGCACTCTTAAAAACGGATAGGGTGTCTGCCGCCCGAACACAAACTGGAAGCTGATTCCACAAAAGTGGAGCTTGATAAGAAAAGGCTCTGGCTCCCATTGTACTTTTAGAGACTCTAGGAACAACCAACAACCCTGCATTCTTGGAACGCAATGCCCTAGTAGGACAGTAGGGTATAGAGTTCTTTAAGGTAAGATGGCGCCTGCCCATTAAGGGCTTTGTAGGCGAGAAGAAGAATTATAAATTCTATCCTGTGTTCTATAGGGAGCCAGTGTAAGGCAGCCAGAACAGGAGTAATGTGGTCCCTTTTCCTAACTCTGGTTAGTACACGAGCTGCAGCATTTTGAATCAACTTTTGCGACTTGACTGACTTCTTGGTACACCCTGATAATAAGGAGTTACAATAATCCAGCCTTGAAGTAACAAATGCATGGACTAGTTTCTCTGCATCGTTTTGAGGCAAGGTATGCCTGATTTTTGCAATGTTACGTAGATGGAAGTAGGCGGTCCTTGAAATTGATTTTATGTGGGCGTTAAAGGATAAATCCTGATCAAATATAACACCAAGATTCCTTACAGTCTCACTGGAGGCCAAATTAATGCCATCCATAGTTAATATATCTTTAGATAATTTGTTTCGTAGATTCTTCGGGCCAAGTACAATAACTTCAGTTTTGGTCGTGTTTAACATCAAAACATTTAAGGTCATCCACGTTTTTAAGTCCTTGAGGCAGATATGTGGATGCTTTAGCAAGCAGATTGTGTGGAATTGTGTGTCACACTATATAAAACCTTATTATTGAACATCAGGGCTGATGTGAATTACATCAATGTGCTTAATATATTGGAATATATAGAAATGTATTGTAAATTGTGTATTGAAAATGAATCAAGTCTCAGTATAGGATAGATAAAAAAATGCTTGGTGAGATAATGATACGCCACAGCAAAATCCCCCCGCCAACAGCAACTAGGAGAACATGGAAACATTTAAAGATATTACGGTTAAGGATGATAATGCCCAAGGACAAAAACGTTTTTCATAACTTCCACTTGAAATTCAACGACATTTATGCAGGTCTCCCTTGTAAATGAGATCGATGATCTCAAGGGACTAATCTGTCTAAATAAAGGTTTGAAATGAAATGAACGACAGATGATCACATCATTCAACCATAAGAGCTTTAACCCAATTGCTCCCAAAAAAGCCTCAATTCCCTCACGAAGCAGACTATGTTTTCAAATGCCTAAGATCAGTTTCCACCACACCTTGTTTTCATTGTCACTTGAATAATAGTGAGGGAAGAAGTTGAGAAAAGGTCAGGATTGGTTAAATTCAGAGAAGAGGCAAATTCTTTGCGGGAGGAAAACAAAACGGTTTTCAAATGGCTGGGTCAAAGTATATCAAAACAGGGCAGTGTCAAGAGTATGTCATAACAGCTGAAAAGGAAAGCCACACATTTAATAAAGTGAAACCGCTGATATTTTAATGACGTACCCTAATTTGCAAAGGAAATACGGTCCTAAGCAGTTTCAACTTACATTTCAGACCAACCATCCAAAGAAAACAAAAAGGATAAGAGTGGAGTCCCAGGGAGAGTAACACCATGTTCTCCAGGAAAGAATAGGCTCATTGAAAGCCAGAACAAGGGAACACTGAAAATGTGAGGATAAAAAAGTGGCACACTTAATCACCTTCTTCCTGTTAAAACCACTAATAACATCTAAAATACTCAGATGTCATTAAACCCAATGGGAGGGAAGGAAACCCTACACCCAAATTGTGATTGCTTAGCCCTCAATGCATTTAGCATAAGCAGCAATGCAATTCCATTAGAACGCCTTATGCTCACGAGAATGTGAATACTACCGACTATGGATTATCTAATGTTCATTTTAGAAAACTTTATGCAACTATAAAGAAAGTTCAATCTACCTCCAGACTGCAGTTTGTCAAACGAGAAGCAGAACATATCTAAACGAGTATAACTAGGAATAATTCACCCTTAATGGGCTCAAGGAGTTTTGAGTAAATGGTAAAACGATTAGCCACCCCATTTTAATACCAAATGAATCTCAAGTCGTCTATAAGAGTCAACTTCCCTGCATACACTGTATGTACCACAACTTCTTGCATACTGATACATGGTTTTGGTTCTCATTAATCAGGTGAAGATTTTTGGTTATTTGCTTTATTCAAGCATGAAATTAACAATCCCCTAAATTACAGTCCCTTTGAAACTGGTTATGCATGATTTAATGTAAGGGATGGGTATTGGCACGAATAACAACCTAAATAAATGGATTGGATACCAGCCAGACATGCCACATGAAATACAATTTGGTCCTTTTTTATTTATTTTTAATACCAAGACTTAAGTGAGATCATTGTTGAGGAGCAAGATGACACATGGCGATTACATGTCAAACTGTAGTCCATATAAACTAACAGTAAAATTATCATGAAAGGAACTAACCATGACTTATCAAATGCATCATTTGTGCTCACTCCCTGTGAAACCATTTGTTATGACCTGGCTCAAAAGGCCACAACGAAGAGGAGACACACCATATCAACGGTTAGCAAAAGATGTTTATTTACACAAACAATTAAAATCAACCAAATTAGTTAAGTGCAAAGTAAGTGAAGTATGAGGTGTGAACGTCAGTGGTATCAGTAGTGTAAATGCAGGGTGAGGGTTGCATGGACATGTATGTGTGAGGGTGTTGAGGTGCACAAAGTGAAGCAACTGAAATAACTGATAGCTACTCAACAGAATCGGGTGCCTGCAGGAAAAAGCAGAGGGGAAACAGAGAGGAGCAGAGAGGCTTTAAATAGCTGCAGGGCACCAGACCCAGATGCCCTGAGTTACTACAATCAAGGCGGCTGGATGCAGCACAGCCACACCCTCTCAAGATTAACCCACAGGGGCATTACACCATCCCACCCAAATACAACCTTGTGGGGAGGGTCTCAATTCCCCACATGATACAGTCCCCCTGAAGAGTCCTTATATTTATATCCATTGTCAGTGCAAAGCTGGAGAGCCGTGCTGGCTCATAAATCTGGCCGTGCTTACCAAGCACAAATGTCCCCCTCATTAGAGCTCCACACCCTGTGAAGGGTCCTGAAATACACACAGCGCGGAATTCATGCCCATCAACCGGGAGCAGGAGGACGCTGCTGGGGGCTTTGACACCTCACACATGTCTAATCTTAGATGGATATATCATTTCATTACACAACTACTTTACAACTGTTGATCAATAATCGAAGGTTAACACATAAAGACAGTGATAATTACTTTTGATTCAGTAAAATTATTCTGATAGTAATTCAATCGTGAAAAATAAACTATGCATCCATCTGCATCCTAAAGGCCGAGACACACCAAGCCGATTATCACCCATTGGTCAATTTGGAACCATCGCTGACAGCCATGTTTTTAGAGTGTCCTGCAATGTTGGCACTTTTCAGCGATGCAGAGGGCCTCTGCAAAATAAATCACTCCGATTGGCTGTTCAGCTTAAGCAGCTCCTGCATAGGAAGAGGATTGGACATGAGGAAAAAAACAACTCATTTCAAAACTGTTCTTTCGATATCTCACCTTATCTCATCTGATTATTCTAATACTTACAAGGCCATGGTCGTCTGGAATGAAGCTAAGTGGGGAGTGAGAGTGGTTTGAAGACGGTTGGCGAATGCTGCTTTTTTTTAATGTACATATTTTAACAGCTTGTTTATCTACAGTGATATGGTGTCAGTTTTCCCTTTTTGAATGACAAATGCAGACTACCGGCGCCTGCTAATATAAAGTTATTTCCAGTCAAGCAGGCAGTAAACATAAGTAATAGTTAGCCGTGATCTCTGCGTTGTGTTAAACTTCTTGGCCGAGATGCAGGCAACATGAGGAGACACAACAGTGGGCTGTGTTGCCACTAGTTCTTTGATGTCTGTTTAGTGTGTCAGAGCCTGCATGCCTTTCTTCTGGTATACGCTATATGCATTTAAAACACATTTAAGGCTTATGAAAAATTCACAGCGCTGTGATGTCCATTTTGATTACCACACCCAATGGATTGGCTTTATCCTGCACCAATGTTGCCCTGTGGGTGGATACGCCCCATCTTTGAAGCCCAAACCAGAGCCACAGGGAGGTCTGGTATAAAATAGGCTCAATCTGTCTCCCCCTCTCCACCTCCCACACCAAGCCTTAGCCCTTCACTCAAGCTTCACTCTCTTCTCTTGGGGGAAACATGTATGTCAGAGACAGCAGGTGTGAAGTGAGATTAGAAAAGCACAGGAAGAGGAGGAGGGGAGGGAGGATGATAATGGGAAGGGAAGTGAAGAAAAACACAAGGCTAGTGTTGACAGCGCATGTGCCCGTGTCTCACTTTGTATGCAAGCAAGTTATGTTTAAGTTAATTCAGTATGCTTGTGTAGCAGCTGTGCACATACACTGCTAATAGCCTTTGTTTCTCCTCAGAGAATGTCAGTCTTCAGGCCCATATGATGGACAGCTTGGTGGCTGGCACCAGTAGATGAAGAAAGCTCCCAGGCCATCCACTCCTCAGAGAAGCAATTATCTCCTAGCCTCAGCTCCACACTATGGGTCTGCATGAGAATGAGCCCAAGGCCATGCCTCCATGTCTGGCATCCTCTCTTTAGAGATGCACACCACATACACATACAACACGCAGAGAGAACGATGAACAGCCCGGCTCTACAAAAGGAGGGAGGCAGACAGGATACTGGTGCTCTCCTCCAGTGTTTAAGTTTCTTGAAACTGACCTGCTGGAACAGCTAAATGTATGAGAAATGCAGCGTGTCAGCACAGGTGTAAAGTAGGAAGCCTGGGGCTAGAATTAAAGCCACGAAATTGACAGGTGAGGCCCTATGGCCTATGGCCAAGAGCAAGACCAGGTAAGCATTTCTACAGCAGCCCGAGGGTGAAATGAATGTAAAATAAACCTGGATCAGGTCAGTTTTGACATACAAACTTAGAGTGGCCTAAGAAGTATTATATGGTTGTTGAACTCTTCAGGCTGTTACTGCACAACACGCTCATTACATGATGTCTGATATAGTTATCAAAAGCAGCATGAATTGTTTTTTTAAATATTTGTTTGCAAATCAAAGAACCCTATTCTTAATAGGAACATTTTAGATAATTTGATGATGATGCCACAATTTGAGCTTTGGTTAAAACAAAAACTTTAGATTGAAAAAAAAGTGAAATCAATCTTGTTTGGCATGAACAGCAGGCACATATGGCACATTTAAACAAACACAAAACTACAGTCAATATTAGCCTGTTTGCTTATTTGCTTGCCCAGCCCATCACTTACATTGGTGTGTTGTGTCTGTGCCCAGAACAAACAGTATTTCAAGAGAATGGATCTGAACCAGCTGAAGACGCCTGCACTTCCTGCCTATTTCTCCTGAGATAAAACTGCAAACATTATCACAGCTGCTCTTTCTATTTATTCCAAATGACAATGAATAGCAAAGTTCTCCAGCGCACTGATTTTCCTTACCATGAACTAAGGTTTAAAAGAAGAGCGGGTTATTTTGATAAAGTCAACAAAAGATATTGAAAGGTGACCATTTGACTTGTATCTTTTCATTCTGCCTAGATACGTTGTTTTTTTTTTTTTACCAGAGAGCATGGAGTTAAAACTAATTTGTTGTGTTCTTGTCTTATGAGTGAGCATTTATGAATGAAAAATAAATGACTTCGACCATTTTTTTTAATTACCGGTAGGTTATGCCAATAATTATATAGAGTTTCTTAAAACTGTATTTTTGAGGCCGGTTATAATCAATTGAAAATGTTGTATCGGAATATTATTATTTTTCCATAAACATTTAGCAGTATCAAATGTATTTACTACAAATATTTAAGATGCATCGACACTTGTGTGATTTCTTGTTAACCATCAGTTAACATTATTACCATATTGATGTGGCCCATTTATCCATATAGCTTGAGTCATAATTTAAGTATGAAGCCCTTAAACACCAAAAATACCAAAATATGAAGTTCTACAAACCAAAACATTGTAACTAAATAAAGTAAGAACAAGTGAGTAACAGTGTGTAACAGTCTAAACTATAACACAATAGTAAGTTGTATAATATGTAAATGAGCCCTTTCATGCTCGCACTGATTTCCAAAGTGACATCGTTATTAAGGGGCAACGACACTGCACACTGACAGTCATGATTCAAGGTAGACCATTTCCTCTAACATCTGTTTAACTTTCCACTAAACAAACGTCTGCAGAGATGAGCAAACAAAAGCCTTTTCTAAAGTTTGACATGGCAAATGACCAGAGAACTCACAGTGCATATATAGAATCAGTGATCAGAGTCCTTGACGTTACTGATGAACTGACGGTCAGTGAACCTGTTGCACAAAATCTTCTACAGATGTGTGGAAGCGCCAATGAGAGCTTCGGTTCACAGAGCAGCAGCCCCTGTTTTGTTTTTGTAGACTACTAGGTGATTTCTAGGAAGGGATTTGCTAGAAAACACTGAATTTTCTCAACAAAGCTCAACAGCTGCGTAGATCTGTCACAAAAAGGGTAAGGCTAAATAGACATAGCAGAGATTATAACAAGAATGTGTGACCAACACTGACTGTGGCAGCTTTTAATACAAAAATTGTATGTCTTTCTTTGTCAAACAAGGAAGCGCCTCAGGCCAGAAATGAGCCCAAATTCCTTCCCCTTTGTTTCTTCTTCCCTCTTCTTTTTGTCTCCACCAACTTTATTGTTGCTGCTGTGTACTGTGTAGACATAGCTGACAGAGAGACGACACTTAGCACACAGATACACACATAGCAACTCCTGCTTCTCTGTGTGCTCTGCTAATATTTACACTGCCAGGCCGAACACTGCCACTATTGAGTTTGGCCATTCAAAATAATGTTTGACTTGTATTAGAACAACAGTGAGGGCGCAGCGTCTGGGCAATAAGGCCACCGCTCCTCAGGTTGAGTCCAGATAGACAGGCAAAGACTGAGGGTGTGGACTGATGTCATCTTTTTACACTAGTTAAACATTTAGTGGCTTTTTTGTGTGGGTTTGTTCTTTGTTCTGCTCTTTTAGATATGTGGAGGTGTGTGATTTGACTAATCTGTGTGGCTGTATAATCTGACATTTGCTTTGTTTCTTGTTCACAGTGAGCAAGACAAAGTCGTGAAGGCTAAAAAACAAAAGACAGAATCATTAATATCAGATTTAGTTTTATCAGGTGTTATTCACAGAGCTGGTCTACAAAGGAAAGATTATTGCAAGGGACATTGTTTGTGAGGAAAACAAATCAATTTGAAATAAATGACACCAAATCAAAGAGTGAGGTGAGGTTTTGCAGAACAACCTGAACTGACCTGAAGAGTAATTCCGTTGACTTTATGAAACATTAGCCTGAGATTGTATTAGTCCAGGCTAAGTGTTTACAGCCTTTGATAGCCAGCAGGCGGAGTTTATCGTCCATAAATTTGTCATCATCATCATCATCGCTACAGGAGGTCATACAAGTTTACAAACAGGTTATTCAGTGTCTAGTGCGTGAGTGTTAAGCCGACCCAATGTGTCTTCGATGATCAACAAAGCTTACAGAATTCTCTCAAACAAAGAAACCTGCCCATTTTACAATATCCTCCACAATAAGCCCTAACCCCGTTATACAATGGAGATGGATAAAGAAAGACTGAAAGAAAAATGCAGCTAATACAGAGAAAGATCAAAGGAGTACGGTACAGCGAGATGTTTAATATATGTGTGAGAGCAGCAGCGGTGGGGGTGGGGCAGGACAGGTACACAACATCGGCTACTGCTGAGCATCTTTCATGGTTAGTACTGCCATCTCCTGGTGATAAATATTTGGAAATCACAATGGTTTAGCACAATGTCAATAATGGGTTTTACCATCAGATGTACTGAAATGGAAGGTTTAACAAATATATAAAGGATTTGCTTGGGTAAGGTCATGTCATGTTGAATATACAATATCGAATAAAACAATTTAATTAACAAACACTTATGCCTGTGAATGACTAGCACATGCTTATTTGAATTTCTGAACGGATTAGAGATTCATTTTTTCTTTTTGTATTGACTTCAGGCAGACTTGTAAGCCCTCATTCAAGCCCCTCATGCACTTGTTCTTGTGACTGTACGGTGTTTTTTGTAGCCATCATTTTGTGTTTGATTTTCCCCAATTGTTTTTGAATAAACAGACTGTGGGAACACATTTCCTGAACATTAAATAATCCATCGCTATCTAAATAGTGGAGGTTGCAGATCAAGTAGCATGAAATTGTTTAGTTTTTGAAAAGTAGGAGATGAAAGCACGTAGGTGAACTGTCAGCTGATGTCAGATCCATCAAAGCTGTTGTAATGGAAGTCGCCAATTAGGCCTCTCAAAACTGCAACTTCTCATGTTCTTCATCTTAAGCAATAAATGCAATTGTTACATTGCAATGATGGTAAAACGACTGGCTGCGTTCTGAAGAGTGTACATGGGCTCTGTCCTGTGATCTAACCTCAGATTTCCCTTTCCTGTCCAAAAGAGATGTTGGCGTGTTCAGGTGTTCTCCTGCAAAGTTCAGTCTTACTTTCTTCTGGCTCATCTCACAGTGAGATCTCCGGGATTTTGTATTATGCAACCCTCTTTCACCGAGTTGGCAACAGATTGTCTGGGTTTGAATGGATTTACCTTGCGCCTGAAGGTCAGCTTGAATCTGCTTGGCAGGTGACTGGAGGTGCTATCTCTGGTATTTGAGCAACATTTGATCCCTGGCCACATTCTGAGAACTAAACTTATGTGCCATGGGCCATAAACATCACTATAACTTGTGGTGAGAACAAGAACACAGAGTTATCTGAAGGTGAATTCCTGATAATGTCTTTAATTGGTTAACATTATGTATTTTCTCTATTATATTGATGTACAAAGTAGCATAAAAGTGGTCAAATAAGTGTTTTTTATATTTTGAATTGCAACTGATTATATAATAATACTGAATATATCGTTTTTAAGTGAAATATGATATTGACATGCAAGGATTCACATTGTTATCAGAGTGATTTGAAACGCTGTGTATAATGGTGCAAACTTGTGTCAAATATTTAAAGAAAAAAAATGCTTTTAAACGAAAATATTTGCTGAAGCTATCAGAAACCTTTGCATTGACTTCAAGGTGTTTGTGAAGGTGTTCCTCAAATACAAGCTGGTCAATACCAACTGTGTGACTGTCCAATATCGCTCCCTCACGGAGGCAATTATCCCTCGATTTTGGCACACGGCTTGACAGTTAACATTTTATTGTTGGCGGAAGCCCTTTTATTTTTTTTAAGACAAAGCCTCTGCAACACCTAACTGTTTTCATCACACCACTACCAATAAACGTTAGACAAATATTAGCTTTGGCAGGACATGACAGCCTCTCAGAACAGTGAAAGTCATTTGGCCATATTAAATGGTTTATAGATTTAACAACTATAAGAGAACAAAGACAAAGGCAATGGAAGAGAAGGGGAGGTGCTAGGGAGGGTGGAGTACACTGTTCATTGTTTAAGTGTGTTTTAGAAAATAAAGGTAATGCAGAGCAAACATGGATATTCAAAGTCATAAGTTGGCACACCTTCGATAAAATAAAATAGTCTGGACAGAAGGTTTTATTAAATAAAACACATTACAAAGTAACCAATAGGTACACATAGTATGAACTGCTGAAAACGTATAATAACTGGGGTTTTTTGCTTTATTTTCTGAAAATATTTTCCTCCCCCAATTAATTGCTGACATTTCAAAACCACGTCACAAAAAAATAGGTCTACTGAGGCGCAGTTAGATGATCGTACTTTGAAAACAAACATCAAGGTTAGCTAGGTTCCTAAGGTAGAAAAGTGCTTCATTTATTTTATAGGGACATTTTTGGGTGTACTCAACAAAAAGGTACTCATATGCAAAAAAAGGGAGTATTGCCCTCTATTATATGTGCACTCACTTTCAGGTTTTACATTACATGCTACTCTAGCAGAGCTGATGGCTCATCTCAGGTTCCGACCGCTCAGGTTTACGCTCCAATGAACCCCAAGTTTTCAGTCAAATTACTTTTGAAACTCAGCTCTTGCCAAATATCATACATGTGGTGGACTCAGTGGTAAAATCCAAAAAAGGGTTTCCTCCTCAAAAACATTTTTGCCTCTGTCTTAAGTGCTCCAGTGTTGGTGTTTTAAACTTGACAATGTGTTTCTAAGTGTCTGAAATACAACGGAAGTCATTTCTGAGGCTTTCACTAATCACTATCATCATCATCTCTAGCAATGTATATTTTTTATACAACTTTAAATGTTAAGTAGCATCTGACATGAAAGCTATGCCATTGTCAATAGCTAATTACAGGGTTATTGTGTGATCTCTACTTAACACAATCAATGTGACAATGTCGGCTTTGCTAGAAAGAGCTTCTCTAAAATACCCTCCACAAAAAAAACTCAGTATGCTATTTTCTTGTAACCAGTGTGAGCTCAGTTGAAAAGGAAAGCAATTATGTCTCTTTTGAAAAGCCACTTGGACAGCTCTTGTGGCAGCCTGTGAGTAGCCCCACTCATACATGACTCATTTCTACTCATTTTCATCCAGCGACTGAAAATGCACCACACTCTACTGCTCCTGCCAGCTTTGGTGCAATTATACTCGGGGCTCCTCCATACACTTATCTTCTCCATCTGAGGTCAACTCAGGCTCCAATAACCACATGCTTTACAATCTAGCGTATGGAATCGTAGTATATTTCAACAGAAGAAAAAAACATTGTCAGCTGATGTCCATTGTCCAGTTCTTATTAAGGGTCAAGATTTCAACGTATAAAACTAAGATCTAGCCTGTTGAGAAAAAGTCCAACATCAAACATGCCATTACTTATTTTATCCATGACAGACATGTGAAAAACTGGTTAAATAAATAAGGTTTTAACATTAGCTTGATTGTGATGTTGTACTTTATATAACATTCTGTTTATGCACAGATTTAAAGTCTAAAATATTATATCTGACAAAATTATGGTTGGGCGAAAGCGAACATTTGGAAGCACAACAGAGACACAATCATATAAATATGTAACTATTAAAACAACAACATTTAAAGACCGTTAGGTTAATGGATAAACAATTCTCAATAATAACTTGATTACTTAAAACAGGAAATATTAAAATGATAATACAATCATGTACTTCCTAAAAATAGAAATCATATGAAATGTGTGCAGGTATAGAAGCGTGTGTTTTTCTTCTTCTTGTCTTACAGTAAATGCCACTGACAGTTAATAAGAGCAAAGGTGCAGAGGGCCTTTAAGTGCAGTTTCCAAGAGTGGAGTTAAACATTAATATCATATAACCATAAACCTAGGTGTCATGTATTTGGTGAGAACAGCTATGCAGTGTTATCTTGGCCAAATGACTTACAATCCTGTCCCACGCTGTAAGATATGCCTTGAAGATTGATAAGGATGAAGGTATTTAATAGGGATGTTAAAACAATGAACTGGAGGAAAAGCAAACAGTACAGGAGTCTGTGGTCGCCCCCAACCGACATTTTCAGCCATAAAAACAGGTTTCTTGATAAAAAGGGGGATTACCAAGTAAACCTTAATCCTATAAAAGTAGTAACATCATCACAGAAGTAAAGCAAAGAAACCCTATTGATACTCTCCCAACTGTAGTTTTTTTTTAAGTCACACCTACACACTTGTCTCAATTCTCCTTAATTTTAACTTGTCAAAGCTTTCCCAGTATCCTGACCTTGTACATATCAGATAGCTTTTATTTGCTAAACAACAACAGGGAACACGATTTGCCATTGTGAAATGATAAATAAGTGACTTATTCTATGATTACACAGATGTCGGCACATTTTATTAGCCATTTTCACAGACGTAAGCCACATCAAACACTCCTAAATGCAAACACAGAGTACATTAGGTGGAGCTACAGCTATGCTTTTTGAAGATAAGAAAGAATGGTTGAAATACCAATGTAGTCTTCTCTTTTACTCCTAGCTGCCCACGGTGGCCAGGGTCCCTGCCATAGAGGGATTACTCTCACAGCCAGGGAGACCAAAGGACTGAACTCAAGCTTTAATATAATAAAAAAAAAAAAATGCATCTCAAGGTCAACACCAACGCTCACCTGAAACAAAATGTTTGGTCCGGTGCCTTGCTCAAGGGCACCACGGCAGGGGTCAGGAGGTGGACTGGGACCTCTCCAAATAGCAGTCCACACTCCATATTTAGGTCTGGTTGGGGGCTTGAACCGGTGACCCTACGGCTCCCAGTCCAAGCCCCTAATGACTGAGCCACTGCCGAAAATGTTTGAAATATAAAACATTCTGTAAACTTCGCTGCCATAACTGGTTTCTGGCTGCCAGTCTGGCATCCATTTCTAAAAGCTACTTGTTGGCTCTTAAACATTGAGCACAAAGCCTTAAGCAACCTTTCTGGAAAAAAACATAACACTTGGTCGCCTTTTTTCCACAGAGCACCTTTTAATGAATATGGGACTCAATCACTGAAGAGTGGTTTTATTTTTGCATAAGCAGAGGGCTGAGAGTGCTGAGTGACATAAAGTAGAAAAGATAGAGGCTAGTGCTGAGTGCAGTGATGCGGATAGCTCATTTGTATTAATAATGTCAGTAGATCCATTTTTAAAAAAAATGTATTTTGTATTTTGTAGTGATGTATGGACACCACAACGGCATAGTAAAACGCTCCCAAAAGTAAACAAGGAGACCGGGACTTTTAAACACGGATGATAAATAGAGTGATAGAAAACCACACAAACTAGACTTTAATGAGTGAGGGTCGATAAAGATCAGTCTCAACTCTGTCATCACAGAGATGGCACAGCCAGTAAAAGTCAGCCCAGGATTCACAGCGCCTTAGCAAAACCACTAACAGCTGCAGAGACCGAGAGCTCTGCCAGGAACACAAGGAAAACATTCATCCCACTTTGCCTGAGAGTGTTTATCCCTCAACAATGCCTTCCAATATTTCTGTGGATGCAAAAACCCAGAGCTTTCATTGTTCTTGGCAGGGACCCCCGTGTCCTGGTTGGTGTTGACGAGTAACCGGCTTAACGGCAATCACTTGCAAATGTATTTATCTTTTACAGCTCATGAATACAACCGTGTTCTGCCAAGGCTAAAGCCAAGGAATGTGAGGCCTTTATTTAGAATTCCTTAAGAACAATTAATTTGACTTGCATCATATATTTTCATGCTTTATTATGGGTACAACCCAGGTGACTCAATGCATTACAATACAGTCTATGATTACAACAAGCTATTCTTATAGTTGGTGGGCTTTAAAGCCAAATAATCATTACCCAAATACAGAGCAATGGGATGACAAATGAGGCCTGTAAGTGAAACAAAGCCAGATTAGCACATTTCTCTCCTCTGACTAAATACAGGGAGCATCTTTCTGTGTGAATCTATTTATAGTATTTATTTCTATTATGTTTCTGCTGTGGCACATGGTGTAGCCCTGTTCATCGCTAGCATTCCTGAATGTGATTTTATAGTCAAATTCAAAAGTTATGGATATGGTATTAAGACTGTGTCACAAGCGGATGCACTCTTTGAGAGCAGCTTCTATTTCTTAATGGGAGCAATACGGTGGCGTATAAACCACGGCACATTCAGTAATGTGGGGATTATGGCTACAGAAGGGTTTTGCATAAAACCAAGGATGGGAAACATTGTCTCAGTTTACCTTTCCTTGCTCTTAGCTTCAACTGCCTGTCTCACTAAAAAATACTAAAGAAGAATTCAAAAAACTATTTCAAGTAAAAACAAACAAGTTATTTAAAGTCGGCCAACCAACCTGCTGACATGTAACAGTTTTAATGTTTACCATTGCAACCATCATAGATTATCGTCTGAGTACGCTAACATTAGCTAACTAGCACTTAAAGGTCACTTTATTATGCAAAATCCACTTTTTCATGTTTTTTTGTACATAAACATGTTTAAAGAGATTTCTGAAAGTTTCAGGAAAAATTGTTATCTCTCTTTTTGTCCTGATCCATTTATATAGAAACCTGTCTGAAAATGAGCTGATCAGATTGTGTCCACTTTATGATGTCATAACGTTTTTTTGGCTTGTGTAACCATTAGCCAATCACCAACCAAGGTAACCCCCCCCCCCCCCCCCCCCCCCTTCGGATATTCGGGTACAGTCCTACCTCCTGGAGCACAATTGTGTTCTTTTTAACCAAATATCTCACAGAGGGCGTGGGGAGGGGCTCCTTATTTTCATCTCAAGTAACAGACAGAGAATCAGCACTTTTGAAACAGGGCTGAAACAGAGGGGTCTATGGGATGCTGCAATGCATGATCTGTTTGGTATTTCAGCCAAACCCTTCAGAGACATGTTTTGTATATATCTGAGACCTATAATATATTGATGAAAAACAGTATAATGGGGACCTTTAACACAAAGCAGAGCTGAGGCCAATGGGAATGTTGTTAGTCTTGCAGGTATATGTATTTGGTACCCGAACTAGTGTTCGACACATTTTCATTTTTATTACAATTCACAAGGGAGACATGAATGTCTGTATCCATTACAAATTTCAACCAGCTGTTGGCACAATATCTGGACCAAATTATACGGCAACCCATTTGTGATTGTCAAGATTTGTTGGACCAAAGCAGTGAACGGACCAACAGTTGGACCACCCAGTCACCGTCCCCAGAGGCACACAGCGTGGCTAAAACGTTTTGCTGTGAGGAAGCATTGTGATCCTTTCAACTCATCAGATAATGTTCATACTAAATAAACCGCTGATAAATACATTTGATCCACTATTGCTTTAAAAGGAGTGCTTTCTCTTAATTATACAAAACATGTAGCAGCTGAGTTAAAGAATCAAGTCCACAAATACACAAGCAAAACAATGAATATTCAGGCCAACAAGCACTTCCTTCTCTGTGTAAATGATAATGCTCCAATTGCTGGAGCACATCTGCATCCCCAAGTCTCCTCATTCCAACATATTAGCTCCTAGACAGTCGCAGCCGTGACATATTGAGATGTAGTGCAAGAACTGTGCTCTGGGCACCGAGCGATGTGCAGCTAATGCACTTTGCTAATGTATTATTTAGAAAATGGCCTTGCTAATTGAGTTTTAATGTCAGTGGCGGCTCTCCCACATGTGTTTGACCGAGCAAAGGGGAAAGTTTGGATGTTGATAGATTACCGCTGGCCGCTGGTGGCAGCTCCAAAGGTCATGGGCATCGCAGGGGCAACCGCAACAACCTCATCGGATTTAAAGCAACCCTTACTGCTTTATTCACACCTGTGTACAGTTTACTTGTGTTTTGAATGGCAGATATTAATTTTAAAAAGCTTGCAATTTGATATTTGAGAAACACAGTAAACACTAGGTTTCCTCATTGATAAAATAGGCATAAAGTAAATGACAGTGAAAGCTTAAAATAAGATAATGCAGATATACAAACCACCCAGAAAATGTTATTTGCTAATGCAGCCACTCAAAATATGAAAAGCTCATTAAAAACATATCTAACACCGCTGCAGGGATAAGAGAAAACGGTTAAATGTTTGCGAGTTGTACTGAATCTAAGCTGGGAAACAGTACAAGGTTTGTAAGTTGGATTTTTGAATATGCTCCCTGAATAAACAAGGAGACATTTGCATTTTAAACCGCAACACTTTCTGCGCCACAACTTTGTGGAAATCATTAGTTACACACTTCCTTGCAATTATTTTTGCAAGTTCTCCCCACAAGTTGTCTATGATAGGAAGGCACAGAGAATGTTCTAGTATTTATGAGAATCACTCACCCAGAGCACAAGATAAAGCAGAGCAATAACTTATTTCTAAAAATCCCAACCGGCTAATTAACATTGTGAATTCAACCAGAAAGTCAGTATTCCTCTGACTCGAGTAATTGCATTGATGTGTGAGCCACAATTTAACGGCTCAAATAGAGAGCTGCTTTGGCTCCTATAAAAGTGCTATTTCCTCAACTCAAAGACTGTAACAAGGTTTTTTTTCTGTGGCATAATCAAGTTTAGCTTTACCTGAGCTCATTTGATGATTTAATAGACTTAAATGAGTTTCCCTCCCAAGGTTAATTATGAAGCATTGAATTAAATTTGCCACGATGCAATTGCTTATTTATCAAAATGTCTTCAGTTCTGCTCTGAGCTAATGTGATTATTGGATGGAACTGAATACCAGCCAAAGCGTGTTGTGTGCTAAAGCCTGCTGATGAGTTTGAAGGGTCACTGAAATGAACAGTGCTCGCCTCTAAAAACCAATGGATGCTAAGCATTTTTGTCATTGGACAATGTTTTGTCATTGGACCATCAGCAAGATGTTTATCCATTTGTCGCATTTAATATCCTTTAGCTTTTTATTCTGAAAAAGACACTGGCCGAACACGGCTCAAGTGACCTCACACTTATATTGGAAAGATGATTACATTCGTTTTGTAGCTCAAAATATCATAATCAGTCCTGCTAGAGTCTACATTTTTAACCAATTCAAAATGTGTCTGCTTTTCTCTTCCTTCGCCTGAACCCAAGGACTGTCTAAATTGAAAATGATTTAAAGAAAAATGCAATCATAGCAAAAGGTAACCAAGGGAATGGACTTCAATGGGAGTCAATGGTCAATAAGATATATTACGAGAAAAAACGTAAAAGAATAACCAAATGTATGAAGCAACAACACCTAAATGAAAAAGCCCCAATGCTTTCACTCTCTTCAATGACTCATCCTGTCCATCTCTTTTACCAACATCTTCCCTTACAGCCCGACGGATATCTGTCCATCTCTCTGACAGACTTTTTGACAGGAGTTTTATAACACCGCTAACATTGTGAAGCACTGCTCAAAAAAGTCATCGTGGTGCAGAGAACAAGTGATTATATTATGTTGCAGCTCATCAACCACTACATGGTAAAAAAGCAGAGCACTTGATATCTCAGACAAGTGAGTTTAATGGCTGCCAGTGCTTGACCTTCTCCAAAGGGCTTCCACGTTAGTTACTCTCCAGCAATTCCAAATTGAAGCAGAGCCATAGAAACTAACAAATATGTGTAGAGAGAAGAGAAAAGCACGTAAAAGAGAGAGGCAACACGAGAGACCCATCTCCTCCCTTAGGGTCTGTCTTCTGTCTCTCTGTAGTATAGCTGGCAGACTTGGGTATGCGTTTTTCAAAGTGATTGTAGTGTGACAGTGTGTTTCTGAGTATTTCAAAGTTCAGAGTTTGTGGGTACAAGGAGGGACTGCAGACCTCCCCACTCAGCGGGGTTGGTCTGAAGGCTCCATCAACCGTAGTGGGCCCCTGCGATGAGGCTCTTTGCTATCAGGGGCATGGGTGTTGCTGGAGATTGGTCTGTGATGCTCACAGTGACAGCGCATCAGAGCAGAGCAGCAGGTGAAAATAATCTATCTTCCACTATGTGATTTATGGATGTAATTCCTCTGGTTCGACACCGGTTGCAGGAGCATCCTTGGAGCAATCTGTGAGGGGTAATAGACTTTGCAGGAGGACCAGGTGGATGAAAATGTAACAGCCTATAGCCTCAGTCTTTTTTTTTTTTGCATGACCCTTTAGCACAGCAAAGAAAAGAAAACGTATAGCTTTAGGCGTATTGAGGTTGGCCGATACTGAACAATGTACTGTTTAGCCTGACTAAACAACAAATATGTCATCATCTGTTGAGAAGAATTTAAATTGAACCCCCATCTTCTTCTCATCGTCACAGTAACCGCCCCTGAACAACGTGCCATCACCCTCACCCTCCTTATGGCCACCCTGATGTTCATAAGTGAATCAATCGACAATTACAATTATGGAGAGTGACTGAGCTCATCCCTCAGGTTCCAGCGGCCGCTCGTGAACATGCGGCAGGTTCTGTAAATGGAACAATTAAGATAATTGACTGTACAGGCCCCATTAACAAAGCCTGCTTTCAGCTCCGAGCTGCCATTAGATTAATTCTCATAATGGGGAAGCCCTTGTTCCTCTATTGTTCTCCATTTGCCCTCTTCAGTCCAGGCGTCAGTCATCTCCTGTCAGCAAGGTTTCACACTGGACTAAGGTTACAATGATTTATTGAACTTCAAGAGTGAAGGACAGCAGATCACTGTGAAGGTGACAGGAAGCGGTGCGTTGCTCTAAGACATGTGTCTAGACTAAACTAAGATTTAGTTTTAAATAACTGTGTGAATCTCAGTTGAATAGTTTTACCCACCATCCAAATACTATGAATGTTAAAGGTCTATGGAGTAGTCAGCCAACATACTAGAAAGATTAGTCAATAGACAGAAAAATAAATCGCCAACTATTTCAATAATAAATTAATTGTTTAAGCAATTTCTCATGCAAAAATGACCGAGAATTTCGTTTTCGGCTAGTTTTCATTTCAACCTATATGCATAGACATATGATAGGACTCTTAACACCTTTCTCCCTTGTGTGTTTAAGTTGTATCCTTTATGAGAGGGAAAACAAACACTAGAACTGGCAGGAAGGAGATCTTTTCTGACCCAAACCCGTTTAAGAAAGGTTGCCGTTTTGCTGCGACAGTGAAAGACGTTCCGTCATGTGAGATTCATATAACTTAAGGTAACCTGTCAAAAGTGACAAAAAAAATTATATTAATAAAAAGTATTATCTGCATACAAGTATAAACAATGCTGACTTAATGCTGCTCTGCTCAATTCCTTAATTAAATATGTCTTGTGAAATAGTGATGATACTGAAATCTAATTCCGCAATGTTAATTAACTAGCAATGTGGTTGTTTCAATTACTAAAACTATTCAGGTAAACAAAAAAATCCTATGCATCACATAACTTATCATTATTAACTTAATTCATATTCATTTTAAACACTTGAATCCACATAGGATAATTCACATAAAGTGCACCTATAAACTTAAGAAATATTAAAATACTTGCAACTTTAAATTAATAAAAGGTGTTCATAATATTTTGTATGACTGGTGAGGAATGTTTCTAGCCGACCTAACAATTACAAATGTATATAATTCAGTATGAGTTTAAATAATAATTCAACCGTAATGCAACAAACTGAATTGACCCAGTTCATCTTTAAGCATAAAGGCTATAATGTAATAACAGGGTGCAACACATTTACAGCACTGCCCAACAAGCATTAACTAAATAATGCAAGGATGTATCTATGTGGTGAGCCTGACCCACATCGTGTGTTGAATGTTGTGTTTTCAGTGCTCATGTTACAGAGAGCCAATCATGGCCTGTGTGTGAAAGAGAGGTCATTATCTTAGTAATATGAACTGTGTGCATATGTGTGTGTATTTTACTGGGAGGGGAACTCATTATGTCATGCTAGTTCCTATACCTTTCTTTTGGTTCAGTGTGAGGCTGAGGGAAAGTGTTATGTTACAAACACTACACACTCTCAGACTGTATGAGTTTCTGTGTGAGGCCACCCACCATATCTGCGTGTTAGTCCTCCACCTTCCTATGCCACCGCCTCTCAAGGTCTGGCACACATCCCTCTTATGTGGATGGAGCGTGGAGGTTAGGACTGAAGCCTCTGCTATTACATTTTCCTTTTCTTCTGATGTTATTCTACAGAACACCAGGCTCTCTTTTCTGCGGTCAGTGTCTGTCCAATTCATTCAAAGATGATATGCATTCCTCACCCGCACTGCAGGGCCAGCGGGACAGGTTGCACTGCCAAAGGCAAGGCGGCCCGGAAAGTGGTTGCACTTATTGGACACTGGTTTAGTGAAAATAAGGATGAAAAAGCCATATAAGACCAATACCACAGTAGCAAATTGTGAAACATATTACTTGGCTGAAGGACAAGTATCATTTTTTTCCTTCAGAGGAAACAAGAGTACACAGCTGCTTCACGTTTGTCCTATTTCTGACCAACTGCAGCAAGAGCCCCTTCATGATGTCTGTAACAGAAGACACACCAAATACCTTCAGAGTCAACACAACCCTGATCCCTCCTGCAGTTGGAAAACAAATAAACATGGGCTCACGCAAGGCAGCCCTGGCAAATCCACTCAGGAATTTCAAATACTCCTGAATTTATTTTCCATGAGGTCTTTGGGGCAATCTTTGCTATCAAAGAGGTCAATTTTGCTTGGAAAGAGAAAAATATTGGGTAAATATTTTCAGGGAAACTGGTCATATTTGAAATGGAATTGCTTCCCTCACCCCCTGCCCTTCGTTGTACAAACACCTGCAGTTTACAAACGCAAACACACATCTTCGTTCTGAACACACACACACAGTTGCGCTTGAGATACAGATGCATAAACAAATGGCTTTAATTCAGACACAGTCTAGTTTTTTTGTCCCCTCTCGCCAGACGAACTGACACGCTTGTTTATTTTTCCCATGCCCACTTTAAAATTCCAACAACCCTCCCAACTGAGAAGGCCTGTGTGTGCCTGGCCAGGAGGACAAAAAAGGTAGGAAAATATCAACAAATCGTCACTAACATCAGAACAAAAACAAACAAACGCAGCAGAAAGGAGCTGCTAAGAAGGTCCAAGGCTTTCTTGCAGCAGAAATCCTTCTCATGTGGCTTCAGGCAGCCTGCCAGCCAAATCTAATATGGATTTATATACAAAGAAAGTGCTTAGTTTAACATAATGAATATTTAATCATGCATGGACCCTGTAAAGCAATTTTGCAAAAATAATTGAAAGCAGACTTTGTCTCCAGGCTCGGAAAAAAGAAAAAGCAACAGCTAAACTGTTGACCCAAAGGAGCCCAAAAATCTCACGCTGGATTAAATGTTTACACTGCTGGCATACACTCTGATAAATGAGGTTAGGAATATGGGGTGGAATCAGGGAGTGTTAAATCTGCTGGTTCTGTCAGGGCGAGAGAACACAGGGACCTGGCTGTGCACGAAACACAAGCACTTGTTTGGCCGCGCCATCTTTCACCCCAAGCTGTCTTTATATCACCTTTATACACGGGAGGAACACTGAAATGATCTCATCTTGTCTATCAAAAGCTTTGGACAAGGTTCATCACTGGCTGAACAACATTTGCTTACAGTTAAACGTACAAAAGACAGTATGCATGATGTTCAGTAAACGACCAGTCAAAATCGAAGGATCCAATGTGTGTTCCAACGGAGCAGAATTAGAAAACGACAGTCTCCCACTTCAGGTATCTTCGAGTCATACTGGACTCAAACTTGACTTTTAAGAAACATATTAAGAAAGTATCCAATACCATTAAATTCAACTTGCAACATTTTAAACAAATTAGACCTTTCTTAAATGTCAATGCTGCAAAGTCATACCTCCACTGTATGATTCTATCCCACATTGAATACTGTTTTACAAACTGGTGGTTCGCTTGTGCCACAAACCTGAAACCCATAGAACAGCTGTACAAGAGAGCCATCAAGGTGTTTGACAGAAAGCCTTATTCATACCACCCCTGTACCATCCTAGAAAAACATACTTTCTTGAGTTTTGACCATTTTAAGTATTTTAAAAGTATGTGCTTTGTTTATAAATGTTTACATGGACTGAAAATTCGTATTGCAAAACCACCTGCGTGAAATTGAAATTAACCGTCCTTCATAAGGTAATCAGCTAAGAATGCAGAAACTAGCTCGAGTGCGCTAGAATTTGAAAGTATGCAGCCGAAAACAATCTGCCCCTTCCTTCAGACTTCCTTACATAGCCCCTCCTCCAACACACACGAACGCGCACATGACCAATGAGGGCAAGAGATAAGTTTTTGCACGAGATGGAAGGCTGACAGGCAGGTAGGCCATCCAATCATCTGCCGCGGACCGAGGCAGATGATTGGACTTGCTTTTTACAGAGCCACGGGTTCCACAGATGACGTTTTTTTAATGCATTTTTTGTCAAAGCATTTAATGTATTCATTTCTATCGGATGTTAAGAGCATTCCATGGAATATAACAACAAGTGTTTCTGAAGTGAATTACTCTACCATTAACAGCATTCTGTCTTTTGTGCTGTTATTTTAGACTTGTTGTATGTGCTGCCGTACAGTGAGACGAGAGAATTACGGTGACAGACAGAAATAGATTCAAACACCACTTTAAATAATTTATAAGCCAATCACTCAGCCACAGGTCCACCAGACAAGACAAATTAAACAAATGCAAATTGGAGAAAGCAAAGTAAAGACAAGATGAAATACAACTCCATCATATGAGCAGTATTACATCTTATGAAATACTCTTCACCAGCATGACTTGTGCCATTCACTCCTTTTTAAATTATTAGCTCTCATAATAGTATTAACAAAGTGACTGTGACGATAACGGCCACAGGTCACAGAAAAACACAAGAAATAGCTTAACTCGGATTTAATAAAAATGGGGGGGGGGGCATAAACGGATTTGAGGGAAAGTGTTCACTTATGCAAAATAAAACAGGTTATCAGGTCTGTTTGGTGATTCCCTTGCACCTCTTAATAAATCAGCTTAAGGTGCGGTCTAACGGCTTCATGCGCCCTACAAATCTCTGCACTGCAATAACATGCGCCAGCGAGCACAGATTAATTTAATAACTCTTTAATATTCTCCATGAAAAAGAACAGGAGACCAGCGGGGCCGGAGCATATGGGGTGGGTGGTGCTGGGCTATCTGTGGAATAGGATACTGCAGCAGCAACAGATTGAATATTACATAATGATGTCATTTATATTCCATTCGAAGTGCTAGCTTCCAGACTGGGGACTCGAACAGAGCAGGGGATCTGTGATAGAGAGAAGTATGAAGAGAAGCAGAAGTTTGTGGGGAGAGTCGGTGCGAATAAGGACGAAGGTGAACGTGTTGCAATGAAAAAATACGGTGTGGTTGTGTATCTGAAGGTGCCTGACTTGAATGTTTAAATCCTGAAAAATATATATTGTATGACCAGCAATTTACAATTATAAAATGATACATCAATACAGGATGCCAATATACAACATCCCCCTAGATAAAATGATGTTCTGTCAGTCCCACTCTATGGCTCACATGTGAGGCCTAGTGAAAACTGAAATGTGCTTATTTCATTATTTAATATTTACTATGGTCTGGTATAAAAATAAGGCTCCTCTTGCATCCGTTAGTTGTATGTTTATGTGAGCAGTCTTCTCTCAGATTGTCTTATTTCAGTGTTCATTACCTGAAAAGGCATCGAAAGTATTTCATATTTTTCTTGGCTCATTAAGATCTGTTGTTTTGGAGATACATGGTTTTTACAGCACACTAACAATATAGTTAGCATGGCATGATAACAACTCCCCGTAAGCAGACCCTACAGGAAAGTAATGGGTGATGTCTGCTTCCCATTTGGTGCTAAAGATGATAAATGTCTTCTAATCAGCAAAAGAAGGCAAATCAAAATGACACGTCTGGATCGGAAACAAGGGGTGAACTCATCAGATGGCAAATTGGTGCGAGGGGTGGAGGTGAAGCTTGGAGAGAATAAACAGAGCTTGCAGACATTGTAATGACAATTTGCTCCATTTGGCAGTAGCCCGCAGCAAAGGTCTCCCATCTGTTTCCCATTGGAAGGGGGGGGGGAGGCAACGGTTTGGAGGGGGGGGGGGGTGAAAAGGGAAGCGCAAGAATAAACGGGCCACAGTGACATCTTACGGCAGCAGCTGATAACACAGGGGACGGTGTTTGTAGTTCAAGTTAAAAATAATTAACTGATTAACAAATTCCTTTGTGATATAGCAAAGCATTATTCATTAAGTTGCATTATGTTTCAGCTTTGTGAGTTTAAAAGGGCAATTACAGGAAATGGTGAATGCTAAGAGATCCTTATCTACAGGTATTTCAAGAGGAATTGGAAGTCAAGATCTTTGTGAGAAAGATAGGCGTCAAACCCCTAATTATTTGGGAAAACACACCACGAAGAGATTAGAAATGCTGACAACATATTTCAGCAAACAGAGATGTTTGTCTTTGCCTCACAACCTCTCCTTCGTTGGTCGCTCCTTTTCTGCAGACAGAAAGCAGGACACATCTTTCAACTTCACCTTCGGGCCGACATTAACCTCGAGACTCATTTTAAAAGACTAGAGAACAACACAAATCTGAATGACAGAGGTAGATTGAGTTTAAATGTGTACACATTTTGATGAAAAATATGTCGATGATTTTGAATTTCATAAGGATTCAGACTTGTGCTGGTTTCACTTGACATATCATAATGCCATAAAATCACTGACAATATGTGATAATAGCTTATATTATTAATAGTTCAATATTTCAATCATCTCAGGACACAGAATACTCTGAGCTGTGTCCTTGTTTTCGCCTTGAAAGAACATAGGAGTTGGCGGACAGTGACAAAAGATTTGTTTGCATATCAAGTGACGGTCGTTTGTGCAGGAAGATTAAACACTAAGGTCAATGTTGAACCTGTAAAAGCACTCGACAGAGAATGGCATTACAGTTGTTATTAATGTGTGTGTTTAAACTGGGTACACACACTCATGTTCTGTGTGTGTATGTGAGAGTGTGTGTGAAAGAGTGTGTGCGTATTAAGGGGGTGTGAGAGGCTTTTAGCAAGATCAACAGGCAAAGCAGGTAAACAGGCTCAACAGTGTTTGGAGGATGTTATAGCTTTACCTCACACACAGACCCTGCATTTATCTTTCAAACTGTGAAATCCAGATATTAGGGGAGTTTCCCAGGGAACATAAAAAAATAGGCAAGAATATGAATGCGTCTGACATGAACTGCCTGCAGCCTCACTGTGTATAATATATAACTTTTTATTTTGATAAACAAGACTTATCTCGCTGCTGCGTCAGATTGTTTAAACATTGCCAGTTACTGTAGACAATGTTTGGAAAGCTAGAGATAATGAAGTACTTCAGACATTAAAATTGATTTGAACCTAATTCAGTGAATACTCAGCTTTTGAAAAAAAACACTTACGGTCAGCTAAGTATTTAGGTAACTAAGAAAAAAAACGACAACAACAAGCATTACAGACTGTGACTTCTCATCCTGGAAGAGTGTTTGAAAATGACATTGAATCATTAGCAACAGCAAGAAATGCTCATATTCCCTACAATGTATGCTGATAGCGACTTAAGCATGATGTTAATGGTTATTTAGGCATCTCAAAGTGCAAGATTAAACTTGGGGTAACAGCATCGCAATAACTTGACTGAAACCTTTTTACCCCACAAGAACTTGAGCTCTCGTCTTTTTTTTGGCAGGGCTTTTTTTTTTTACAGCTTATTTAACTCCAACAGTTATAGTTTCAGTTTGAAGAACGTTTAAGGAATGATTATCATCTTAGTTAATAAATATACAACAAATTTAAACATGAAACAGCAGATGGTCTCTTTTTTTTTTTACAAAAAGCATCGTCTTCGCCTAAACTTGATAGCGAACTCTGGTCCGTAGATTAGATAGACACAAGCGGCAACTTCCATAAGGTCTTTTCAGCAGTTTATGGGTGACGTCTTAGACACTACACCCAGGTATTTTTAAAAAAAAAACAGTCTATGGTTGTTTGTCCATCATCTCTTTACTACCTGCCTATTACCTCGGTGTGGTTAAAAAACATAGCACCTCCAGCCAGCTGATGTAATACACACAGAAATCAGTTTTTTTTAGTAGTTTATGAATAAATATCATAAGGTTGAAGTCGCATTTGCTCTGGTTTGTCCCCTTTCTTTAAAAAATGATCCCATTGGTTAAATCCCATATCTGCAAAGTAGGGCTGCTCGATTATGGCAAAAATTCTTAACCTCGATTATTTGGGTCAATAATTGATATCACGATTATTAAAAAAGATTATCCATTTGATTTGAAAACATCCATTTATTGAAAAAAATTTAATTATTTTTTTGTAAAATAAATAATCGTTTTATTTATTATATTATGTTGTTTTTCATAATCGTTGCAAGCCAAAATCGTAATTGAGATTAAAATGATTAATTGAGTAGCCCTTATAATTGATACCCATTGTATTACGATCACACAAGTGAAACAACTGTGTTGATTTTCACTGAACAACGTAAGGTAAGGCAATATATGGATAACTGAGGTGAGACCTGAACATTAAATGGGAAACAAGGGAACCCAGTACAGCTTCTAACCACCAATGTTTACTCTGCACGCTCATGTTCACACATGTACACACACACAAACGGCTGCACAAACACTGTTTGTTGACTCGGGAGGAGACACAGGAGGTAGGTGGAAAGAAGGGGGGTGGATTTGGAAGGGGCCTAACATATATTTTCTAAGACAATGGTGGCACAGAGTGTAATTTGGAACAACTAGAGGGTTAAACCAAAACACTGACATTAACTATATTTCTTCATATTTACAGACAGTACTGTAAAAAGCCAAAGATGAAACATAACACCCTGGTCTAAATGACCCTTATCAATACAAAAGACACAATAGAGTACCAATCAGCCACAGCTACCTTGTTTAACCTCACCATTGTGTTCATGTGAGACAAAGCTAAAGCACAATACAGAATGATTAAGAAATGTTCAAGTCATAACTAACCTTGCATTAAACAATACAAGAGGTGCATTGTTGTGGGCATAATGATACGGTACCCATTGGACGAATACAAGTCCAGAAATGTGTTGCTTGGTTGCAAAGTAAACCAGATGATGAGTTTACTTTAAAATGTTCTTTTGCAAATGCATGATGTAATTCAGTCAATCAGTCATTGGGTAAAATAGTTGTGATCTCAATATTGAGCAAAATAATCATTATTATGATTGTTGCCATACATAACTAGCATTAACAACTTGGTTCATGGACAGTCCCTAAAAGATGGTAACATTGTTGTCCCTTCTTCTTTTATCACAGTTCTAATTCAGTGCATTTAAAAAGGCACATAGGACACTGGTGATTCTTCCTACCTTGTCTGCTGTCTTCAGTAGCCTCCTAAGATGGTCGGGAACAGGTGCCCCGGTCTCGGCCATGCTTTTTCAGAACATTTTTCACTTGCCTGTGAGTAACAGATAAGAATGGCATTTAAATGTATAAAACAATACTGTGGCCTCAGCACTTCACGTCACAAAGTTGTGTATCATTACTATCCTAAAAGCTAGTAACCTGTTTCTTTCGTACATGTCATTCATATCTGTACATGTTACTTTACTCGTACTGTAAAACATAAGCTAACTAGCTAATTAGCCGTCACAGACCAACACAAATAATCAGGCCTATTTTAAATTATCTTACATAACCTAACTAGAAGGATTAACTTCACATTTAGGGCTCACCTTTTTCTGACTTGAATGTGTCATGTGTTGCTTTTTTGTACTTATTACATTCCTTCCTAATGTATATATTTTGTATTATCTAACTTGACTTCAAATACAGATATTGTGATCTTATTCAAACGTCAAACTGCAGGTGCGGACTAAACCATTTGCCCGTAAGGAGGGGGGTTTATATGGATCAGGGACTTCCACATTTAAAGGACCCAATGTTTGATGATGTATTTAAAAATAAAAACTTCTCTTGCTAAACTAAACTAATTATGTTTAACTGTGGGGCTCACAATTAAGTGAGTGGACCTTGAGTGTTCACCTAAATGAAAAAAGTAAACAAACAAACATAGCAAACCTGTCAAAACATAATCTTAATACTGTATGTTATTTTCCAAATAACTTTATAAAAAGATATATGACCTTAAACGCAAAGCAGGTGTAATTTTTGCTTTATTGGGGGGGTCTGAAAACCAGTCAGTATCTGGTGTGAGGGTTAGGATTAGGGTTAGGGTAATGTTGTGAATCGAGTGGCCTGTGTTCATCGTCCATACCATAACCCCACCACCACCATGGGCCACTCGATTCACAACATTACCCTAACCCTAACCCTCACACCAGATACTGACTGGTTTTCGGACCCCCCCCAATAAAGCTAAAATGCACGTTTCAGAGTGGCCTTTTATTGTGGCCAGCCTAAGGCACACCTGTGCAATAATCATGCTGTCTAATCAGCATCTTGATATGCCACACCTGTGAGGTGGGATGGATTATCTCTGCAAAGGAGAAGTGCTCACTATCACAGATTCTTTCAGATTTGTGAACAATATTTGAGAGAAATGGTTATTTTGTGTATATAGAAAATGTTTTAGATCTTTGAGTTCATCTCATGAAAAATGGGAGCAAAAACAAAAGTGTTGCGTTTATATTTTTGTTCAGTGTAAATACCATTTGATGGCTTTGTGTCCTACAGTTACAAGCAGACAATCCACCATATTATTAGTTAGCTAGATGTAGTTATTTTTTTATGTTTGGCTGGTGTAACAAAGTCTGCATTTACCAAAAATATACTACAAACCCAGTTTGAACTTGTTCCTTATCACCTGAAACACAATTAACCGTTCACACCACATCCTTTACTAAACAGCATGCTTGTTTTTCCACTTTATTTTTTTACTTCAACACGTCTGTGTGTGTGTGTACACAATCCTACAAAACACACCACACACTGTGTATACACATCACACTTGTGTCACACCGTAAAAGCCTCAAACATCAAATACAGTGTTTTGTAATCTCACACTTTCACACTCAGCAGTACACAAAAAGGTGACCGGTCTAATACAATGTACCAAAGCAAACACACAGCCATGGATAAGGAGGCCTGTTTAAGCAGCCATTAGCGAGTGTTTGAGTTAAAGAAGCCATTTAGTAAAGCAGTGCTGTCATGTGGTATTTGCTCCGACACTGCTTAAAGGCTGGCTACTTAAACAGAGGGGGAAGGAAGGGTCAATATTTTCACAGGCGAGCCTAGAGACACAAGGATTGATGAGATTGGCTGATAGCTGTTTCCCACATTTGTACCACTTCCAACTGGTGCTCACACTGATACGGCCACGAGACAGGATGGACATCATGTGGTCAGCAAACATCAACATACAGTAGAGTGAAATTACCAAGTGATATTTGGCAATTTAAGATGACAGCTAATGTGTTAGCCTTTTGGAGTTTTTACACTGTTGTTTTAAAAGCTCTGTAAGCATACTGGGAAACAAGGGTAAATAGGTCTATTCATTAATTACTTGTCTATAGCTTTATTATGTATAAAAGTACATAGCTGTCTTCAGATGTAAGATATTGGAATACAACATACTTTTTTTAAAGTATGTATTGGTTTTATTTATCATGTTTGTTGAACGAAAGATATTTAATTTTACTAAATACTATGTTATCCATTCAGTATTTATCCCAGCACTCTTTGCACTAAAAGATTCCCAATTTTTGCACTATTGGTAAACAATTACAGACTCATTTTTGAAATGTAAATAGACATTGTAAATTGCCACATTTATATAAATATCCTTTTTACAAATGTATGTAAATATGTAAAACATACTTTGCCAGTAGTGCACATTCTGATTTTGAACACATTCGGTTACTTAACATAAAATATACAACATCCTCACCAATATGTAAGCAATAGGACATCTCAGTATTGCTGTAAAATAGTGTATTTAATAACTGAATAAGACCCTAGTATTACAACATGTTCTTGTGTTAAAAAAGAATAACCAAACTATCAACAAGAATAGATGAGGTTATTATAAAAAATCTGAGGTAAGCAAACAATCTCCATGGTTTCATGCTGAGCAGGCTCTAAATGGAAAAAGAAAATGATCACATTTGATCAACCAGTTGCAGTAACCCATTGACTTCCATAGTCAAACTGCCAAGTGCACATTACCCATTAGCACGCACACTTTTCAGCTTCATTTGCTGTGAAGTTTAAATGCTGGAAATGTCAATCTTTGAGATACGTAAAAGACAGCCCATCACCCAGGCAGAAGAGCAATTCAGTGACCCCGTCATCCTGGCTGTCCACGCATTCACTGTGAAATGATACCAAAGAGGCAGCAGGGCATTCTGGGTAGCACCAAGCTTTCTACTTCTTATAATACATCCATGGTATAGTCAGTGGCAGCCAGTATGCAGCATTACACCTCCACACAGTCAAACTCATTTCATTAATGGGTCATTTCAGGTCTGGAAAGTAAGTTGTTGAAAGAGCTTATTTTTCTTAAGGACTTTCAACAATTATATATGTTCTTCCTGAAGGTATTTAGTTCCACCTGCTGTTCACATTGTAAATTACATATTTCCTGTCCCCTCTACTGAACAAAAAGTGAATTTAATATGCTTTACAAGTGAAAAATACAGCAGTGTTACTCTGGGTAAAGGCATCATCTAAATGACTTTACTAAATGTGACGCATCTGTGCCAAGTTATATTCAGATTACTTTTATTTCTAACAAATGCCAGACTTTAGTGTCATTCTCTTACGAGTATTAATGAAGTAAAGCACATAAAACTCGCACAATTGAACCTCTGTTCCATTAAAACATAACCAAAGCAACCCAGAAATGTAAAAAAAAAAAAGAAAAGGATAAAAGAATTGCTTGTGTTCTATACGTTTTTTTTTCTCCAGAATTAGCGCTTGTCATACAGAAGGGGATAAACTGCTCCCAGAAGCTTATATCAATTTGTCTTTCACACATTTCTACCCAACACTGACACCCTCAAAGTATTAGAAACATCTTAGTAGAATTTTACACAAGCGGAGAGTTCAGGTTCACAGGTTTTTAGCAGAGGTGAGAGAAAAAATAAACAGAGCTCCTGGTGTGTTTCTATCCGGTTGTGTAGTGAGTAGACATTTCTCACCTGTTGACGGGCCAAAACGCTGCACAAACAGGAATAACATGTCAACCTGTCAGCAATGCCAACTGTGTGCTTAGCCTTAAAGTGAGCCTTTGACTTCAGACTGAGAGGGTCACTGTGGCTTTGACAGAAAGTCAGAGGAAATGTGTTTGACCTGTAGCTCGTGGAGTTCACTCTCTAAATACCAGTTGTTGACAGTGGCTCCCCTTTCCCCTTAAGGTATATTAATTGGTATACTTTTAGTCACAACATGGACATAATTCATTACTTTATGCTATTAAATATCCTTATAATTTAAAACAGACAATAACAACAAACTAAATAAATAGAATTAATTTGCCTATTTTTTTTCTTTTGTCATTTTGGATAAAGAAACCTTTCTGACAACACTTAGTGTTTGAATGCATTTTATTCCAGCAAACATGTGTGTGATACACTGTTTCACAGAAGTCAAAGATGTCATAATACTTATTTACAGTTATTCAGAGATTGATTTCAGCAAAAGTTAATTAACATCTAATCCAAACAAAAAAAACTGTTCTATATTTGTTTTGTAATCGGCGATATGATCAGTGCAATATCCTATACATGAAGAACCCTTGCAAAAAAGTTAAAAGTACATTTTTAAAAAATCGTTTTCTAAAGCTCAAATAATCTAGTCTTTGGGTAGAGGTACAAAAGCAGTGAAGGATTACAACTATTTAATTTATCACCAAATACTAATTTTGAGCCATATCTTTAAGAAGTAATAATTCTACATTCAAAAACCAAACTAATCCAGGACATTAATACGATTGATTGATTAAATAAATAGCACTCAAAAAATGTGTACTAAAATACATCATAATATAAAAATGTGGTGACTCAAAAAGATGCATAGTTTCCACATGCAGGTCCATTCACTGTTCCCACCGTCAGGCAAAATCCTTCATATTTACAGCAGCTCAAGGCTTTCTGCGTCTGGAAAAAAAGGAAACAAAAAAAGCACAAACCTCAATAACCTTCATTTAAAACCCAATGCAACAGCTGCACTCTTATATAACACTACATGGTTAACAGTCTTTTGGCACAAACACACACTTATTAGCTTACTTTTGATACCCAAGGTTTGAACTTGTGCTGGGCACTGGAGCCTGATGGGAGGGGAAAAGATGAAGGGTTGAAAATAAAGATAACTGCACAGACATCAAATGATCCAATTTATATGAAATCAGGAATTCTCTTTGAAAAATAGCTAGCTACAGTAGAATCATGTTGTAAATTGCACACATACAGTATCAAGTTTAACAGCAATATCATATTGATGTCTTGTGTGTTCAATTAAGAGCTTACCCTGTTTTCTATGTCTTCCATATGAGCTGCTCCATCTCCAGACCCCGAGTGCCTCTTGCGACTGAAACAAAACATTTGAGAATGGTTGGCCAAACTTGAACTTTCTTTTACGAATTACTCACAATAGATTGTAGTCTTGGGAGGAGGCGCTTAAGCCAACAAATAATTTGTGTCTGTCTTTTTTTGCAGGATGTTTAAGAGTAAAACTACACATAAATGACCAGAATGTTTATCCTATCAATTTGTTTCTTACAGACATATCTCAACCTGTAGTACTGTGGGCAAATACTGTACCTTGATGCCATTGCACACTCTTGTCTTAGTGTCTCAATGTCAGTGAACTGCACAGCCTGTCCGCCTCCTCTGGTCTTAAAAACATTGCCCTGAGGAAGTTCAAAGTAAAAAGAAAACTCACACAAAAGGAGAATACACAACAAAACCCTTACTCACAATTAAGAGAAAACATTTAGCTGTGTCCCGGTAATATAAAAATAGGACCTGAATTTGAAATCAAACACAATGTGATTAAGTCAAAGTCATGCAAGATATAAAATAATCTGTCAAAGTCTCAAATTAAGTAATTATGTCATTTTACCTTGATCAATTTGGTCTCGATCTCCCCGTCTGAGGCAAGCTCTTGATGTCTAAGCACATACTTTTGGCATTTAGACAGAGCTTTCTCGTTGGGGGTCGACACCTTGATTGAATTGGGTATGATTGGCTGCATGACAGTGTCTAGCTCCAAATTAGAAGCAGGTTTGTGGTCTACCCATTTCTCCCCACCCGCAGAGTGTGAGCGCCTGTGTGTGGGACGAACTGGAGGGGCCGTCTGGTGATCCCAGAGTGAGAAAGACAAACCAGGAAGTTATTCACATGTGACACCAGGGACCATTACGGGGGTTAGTGGTGAGTGTTGATCACGAGAAGGTGTTAGTGTTGAAAATAAATGTACTACTGAAAGGCCGAAAGGGACAAGTGCATGTACTAGAATTCTCCATAATATTTTTATTTTAGGGGGATAAGTATTTTCATATAATAATGTAGCACTTCTCAAATGACATCCCTAACAATATCCTGGCCTTCCAGTGATACCAATTTTCATAAAGTAACTAAAACACACTGCAACCAAAGCAGCCCTGTAGAGTGGATATGAATAAACATGCAAAGCGGCGCAAGAAAAAGTGTGATTTGCAGGCTGCGGATGTATCAAAAGCCAAAGTGATGTCTCATTGTTGATAAATGGCATCTGGTATACTATAACATGAGCAGGTCCATAAGGAGCTCCACTGTTATTTTGTAAGGCCCCCTTGTTGATGGAACTTTTGATTTCTATATGGTGATGGTGAAAGCTAGCCTGGCCCTGCTAATCCCATTAATCGAGTAAGACAAAATAAAAAAAATGTGCAGCAATTAAATAGACTGGAAACTAGGCCTAGATATGACAATAATTTAACAAATCAAATGGAAATGTAAGGCTGTTTTTGTGCTTATTTTAGTGGAGAATGTCAGTTTTTGTACTTTTAATTAAGTGGTGCTACTGAAACACGTTAAAAGAAAACTGTGCGAGGGAAAAGCTTCTCTAGAGCGCACCAAGCAACAGAAAGAACTACAAACAAACTACTGCTGCTACTACTGGGGCTCCCAAGGAAGGTCTGTCTTAAAGTCGGGAGGAACACCAGCCGACACTGATGCAGCGCTCCAACTTTATGCATTTCTAAACAAGCAGACAACTACTGATAACACTACAACAAAGCAAGCCTTTAACTACAAGCTGAACATCCTTAGGTACATCTAGGCTCTAACACACACTAACCCTGGTGCCTGCCTCTAGGTCGAGCCCATACACGGTCGGGGCGGGGGCCTCAGTGTCTGCGGCCCAGCGCTGGCCCCTCCTGCGACCCACGCTGCTGGCGCCTTGGTATGGGCCGGGGGTCCGGCTGCTGCACTGGGGAGTCCCAAGCTGCCTAGCTTTGCTTCTTGAGTCTAGGGGAAACTTGTGCTCCCAATCTGTGATGCAGGAGGCTACTGAGGGATAGACTGAGGAGGAGGAGGAGCAGGTGGAGGAGGAGAAGGTGGTGGTGGTGGTGGAGGAAAAGGAGGAGGTAGAGTGAGGGTCCTGAGCTGCCCTAACATTGGCTCTATTCTGGTGGGACAGAGTTTGGTGGAAGTCCTGAAAAGTGATGAGGGAATGGGGCCAAGCATTGTGGATGTTAGGAGCTCGAGAGGAACACAAATACAACAACCGAGTGACAGAGAAGAAGCTGCGTGTACAGTAGAAATCTTGTTTAGATGATCACATGAATAATTAGTGGCATGCACATTTTCCACATTAAATCAAGTTTCAAAAGAGAATGATGAGCTGAAGTAAGTGACTCACTTGAAGGGGGGATGGCGAGGCGGACCTCATGTGGTCTCTCTCCCTCGATGGCCGCTCAGGCTTCTCTGGGTGCTCAGATGGAAACCCACCGCCGCTGCTCTCCGTCACGATCGCCTTCAGCTGCTTCAACTTCTCATCCTTCACCCACAACTTGTTCTGCATCTCCAGCTGCTTGGCGTTCACTCGCCTCTCCTAATTAGAAGAAGACGCCAGCAAACATAAAGAACAACGTGGAGGCAGCAGAGAGAGCATCGAGATGGCTCTGGCTCAAAAGGGGTGACAAGTGGGGCCAGTAGGAAATGCAACTTGAAGACAGGATGAGGTCTGATCCACCTCGGTCGGGTCGGCTGGAAGAGGGCGTTTGTTGCAAGACCCGAAACACCCAATGACTCCAGGAAGCAACACTGATGATGTGTTCAAGTTTGAGCATCAGATGGTGTGCGCACTAACTGAAGAGTTATCAAATCATCTAATAATCTAGAGGAATTATGGCTCAAGTTTCTTGTTTCTTAAATGAAAGGATTGCATTTTTACCAAATAATTAGTTCATGTACTCAAGACTTTTTTACCTGATAAAAAAGTTTAGGGTGCAAACATACAATAAAGTGAGCATAAGTAATTCACTGTTTTGGGGATTTATTATTTTTCAAGCATACTTTTATAAAAACCTGTCAGTTTATATGTTTTACGTTCAATTGTAAAAACAAAAACATGCTTCTTGTATCAGTTCGTGAGGGAAATCAGGATCAGTGAATAATTGTTTTCCATTCATATTTGCATACCTAATATGGCAAAGAGTACTATAATCGCCCATTGGTTTTGTGTACATAGTAACTTTTAAGACCAGTTTAGGTGAATAATGTAAAGTGGTATGCCACAGTAGCCGTTAGGTTTGTCCTTTGCTGTAAAATGTGCACTAAGCTGTGGTTTGACTCGTGTATCGTACATCCCTCTACATTTAGTTTAACCATCAATCAATGTTTCGGTGTGGCCTCTATAACTTATTTGAGCAGTGACTGCCATTCTAGGCTGCCAATACACAGAAGGTGGACATCCTGGCATAAACATACATATAAATCCCATTTAAAAATTAAACACAAGTACTGTATGTGCAATGCTCAATCCTTCAACCTTAAAAATATTAGGCTTGCTTTCAATAAGTCCACTTACACACTCCTTCTCCCACTTGTGCTTGGTGTCTGTCACCATGCCCTGCATGCGCTGCTCCATGCGCTTCTTCTCCGTCAGCTCTCTGTGCAGCCGCTGCTCCCGTGTCTCCAGCTCCTGCTGAAGGGAGCGCTTGTCCTGCTCATACATGTTGGTTGTCTTCTGCAGGATATCGATCTGAAGAGGAGAAGAAGTGGGAGTAACAAATAAGTTCTACAAATCTCTCATTTTTATAAGCATGTTAAAATGATGCAAAGGACATGTAGAACAAGAGAGGTTTTTAAGTTAAGGACACACCTTGTATTCCAGTGTTTTGGATTTTTTCTCTAATCGTTCCAGCTCAGACTTTTGACTGTTGATGACTTTTTCTTTCTCGCTCAGTTTGCTTCGTTGGTCGTGGAGGAACGTCTCCTTTGAATTGACCTGACTGTCAAACTGCTGAAGCATGGACTTCAGTGTAGTGGCTGTGGGAGAAAAATGATTGATGCAAACGGTTAATGTTTGATTTGATTTTCTTCAAGTTACAAATTGATCTTTAAATATCCACTCAATGACAGCAAAGAACCTGTGCCTAAAATCTGAAATAAAGTTGTTTCTGTAAAAACCAGACCAATTATTTGTAGTTTGGAGAATGGGCCTGTACCAGATTTGTTGAACTGCTCCGTCATCATCTGACGGACACGATGTCTCCTCTCCAGGACTTCCATCAGGCGTGGCAGCGTCTGATCATCGGCCGGGTCCAGCAGCTCACAGCGAGGCAAGGCTGGGAGGCTTTCCATCAGCTGATCCAGCAGAGCCGTGTCATCTACTGTGTGAATAATAATGAGCCATAGAAGACTTTGTGTTAGATTAGTTATCTGAAGTTAAAACAGATACATTTCTGAAATGCAAATCTATCATGTAAGTGTGAGAGTTAAATGAGGACAGTACGAGAGATTTGAGGGGGGTTTACCTGAACTACCTGAACCTCCTCTCTCATCCACGCGACGTGTCATCTCATCTCTGAAGACCTGGTTCCTGTGTCTGCGCCCTGCAGTAAGGCCGCAGATTGGCCGGTCAACGGGCCGCGCTACCTCCACCTCCTGGGTCATCTCGGCAAAGCGCATCACCAGCTGCAGCACATACAATATACATCTATTAGAAAAACACTTCAAAATGTGCTTAAAGCACCTAGCCGTTTTAGAAGTTTCAAAGTGCCAAAAGTAGTCTTTGAGCTAGCCTGTATTTTGTCAGGACATCATTGGTCAAAATAAAACCATTAACTATATATTTATAACGTTTAAATGAATTTGTAAAATGTTCCCCTGTGGTTTGACAGAAGTCAAGCAAGACACTGTGGTTATAAGCCAGCCTTTCAAAGGGTAAGACATATTTGTTTTGAGAAAGCAAGTGAGATTAAAGAGAATCTGAAATTTGACAAATATTTACATTGAAGCCATTCTGCAACACAAACGGTTTCTCACCATAGTTTCGTCGTAGTCATCAGCCTTTGGGTTTACACACACAATCATCCTCACTTTTCCTTCGCCATCAAAGTAGTTTTTGAACAGATGTGTAACTTTAGAGTCCCTGTATGGCACCATCTGGAAGAAAATAAAGGCTCTGTGAAACTGCATTTACTGTAAAGTGACCAATATGAAACATTTAGAACAATATTACACTAAAAAGAGATAAAACAGTTAAATCAAATTATACAATAATTAACAAACACCAACCTTGTTAGTTCCACACATCTGATTTTCACGCAGGACTTCCATACACGTGCGCAGGGTCATCAGAGATTGGTTGATATTACCTGAAAATGAGACATTACTAGAGATGATTGTGGCCAAACATTAACATACGATTTAATGGTGAAGAAGATACACAGAAAGTGCCTCTGGTTGACTTCAGACAGAAGCCAATAGTTAAGAAATAAACCGACCTGCTTCTCGCAGACGGCTTCCCTCTGCTCTGGTTCTGCTGGTCCGCTCACTGCCAGCCAGGTCCACCAGGCACAGCTGGCTCACATTCACCTGGTTTTTGTCCTGCAATATAACAACATGCGGTTTGCATCACTAAATAGCGCCTGGATAGTGCGTAACACATGACTCAACTAATTTGGTCTGCTTTTTGTCACAGCCTGATTTGCTTCAATTAAAACCAGAAAGGCTCATTTGGCTTTAAATAAATAATAACCATGTAATATCGGAGCTGCACCACACCTGTAGTATGTGATCTCCGTCAGCATCGAGTGGAGCCTGGGCCAGCTTCACTGTGAACACACTGTGGGAGCGACTGGATTCACGGTTGAGTTCAGTGTTGGCTATCCTCCTCTTCTTTTGTCCTGGAGACACAAAAGAGCATTATTAACAGTGACAGGAACAACAACACAGACACAAGAGAAAAACAATAATCCCTTGATAAATCATCAGATTGAATCCTGTCCGCTTGATGTGTAAATCTATCATGACTTTCTGATTATGGGCATTGAACTGTCAAAACTGGCATGCATGAGGGCTACCTCCTTGTATGCAATACAGACATTTAGTACAACTCTTTCATAAATCACTGTGTTAACAAATATTGATAGTTTCCATTATGAGAAGATACAAAAGTTAAGAATAAAAAACTGTTTGAAATAAGTTTGCAATCAGAATGTTCCTGCGCGTCGGGGGAAACTTCATGCAATAAAATACATCAAATAAAGTATATAAAGAAGCTAGTCATTATGACCACGCACTCACCCTTCCAAAAGACTTCAAAAGCCTCTTCTGTGGATTTGACCTCGACCTCTGTGCAGCCAGCCACATACATGTTGTGATTCTGGTCCTCGCGGAGAATCTTGGATTGAGGTGCTCTGAAACCAGTTAATACAAATAGTTAAAATACTGTAACTGTATAATGTGTCCTTTTAGTTAGACAAGCATCAAAAGCTCAAATGAAAAAACAACATGATGTTAGTGCTAATAACATAAAACTAAATACAATCTCCGGGGGTCACATTCAGGGGTACACAGAGATTCATGCAAACAAGCTTGGAGCCATTCAGGGATGTGTTCAGTTGTTACACTAAGAGCAACAGCAGGGAGTCCTTGAAGACACCAAAATGACAAAAAGCTAGTCAGCTACATTTATGCTATTTACAGGGATTTGGATTAATGGGGTGGAAATGCACTAACGACATATGGGACAGCGGCTACAGCCAAGTTAAAGTAATGGACTTTCACTGGCCACATACATGAACTCATTGTTCCGTACAGGAGTGCCTCCAGCGAACCACCTGACAAAAACAGGATCTTTTTAAAAGTGCATTGTGTCAACAGAAAAGTGTTTCAAATATTAGCTTATTCAGCAGATACACGGAGCACAGTCAAAGTGCCTATGATACACACACTCACAAATATATGTGCACTACAACTAGAAAAACATCTTTAGATCACGTTAGCAGTGTTTCTTTGTGTGGGTTTAGTTGATGACAGTGCCAGATCATACATAATACAGGCTATATGCAGGAATCCTGAAGTCAAATGTAAAACCTTTTAAGACCTTTTTTAAGACCCTTAGTTTCCATACATTTTAAGACCTCATCGCTGCTTTGAGTTTTAACCGGTTACATTGGCAACACACTTTACCTCACATTTACCATATACAGTATTGATTGTCCTTCCTCCTTATCTTCCAACCATTTGGACGCAAATTTGCATTTCCCCATAACGATGTTGTTTAACAACCGGCGTAAACAAACCTTTGCGCGCTATCAAGCAGTGAGCGTGCGATTACCTGTTCAGATGACGTCAAATCCAACGGGATGCCATAAATGAACTACACAGAATCACACTACACACCTACGCAATGATTACATTTAGGCAGACTGTAGAATACAACCTCTTTGGACAATTTATATACTTATTGAAAACAAGCTACAAAATGTAATACCTTGGAAAATGCCCTTTAATACTTTTTAATAGCCTTAGTTTTCGCTAAATTGATTTATCAACTTTTCAAGACCCCGCGGACACCCTGTAATAACAAATAGCTGTTGTTCAGACAGTTCTTTTAAAAAAGCTCCCACCAATATGAAATGCTGCCTCTTACTTTGGTCTGATTGGGTCAAACGGAGCATCTTCGAGGAGATCATAGATATAGTTGTTGTAGATCTCGATGTAGGACACAAAAACGCTGTAACAGCAGTCTTCATCCACATTCTCAGATTTACACGCCTCTTCTGAGTTGATCATATCAGCCAACTCTGGGTCAGCCTTCTGCCTAAAATAAAACCAAAAGAAAAGAATTACATTTAAAATGTCACTTCCCTCTAATTTCCTTCTTTTTAAAAAAAAAACCATAAATAGTATAAAGAAGTAAATATAAAGATACTAATAGCTACCTGGAGGATGGCGTTTTGGGCACAGTGGGCTGACTCTCTCGTTTCTGTCTCTCGAGAAGAGCATCTACTTGACCCTGGATCTCCATCCCATTTTTGTCATCTGGTTTAAAAACCTGTGGGATTTATTAAAAACATCCATATAAATGTCCCAACCTTCTCCGAAAATGTAAACCTCTTTTTTTTTTAGATCAACAAAAAAACAAACATGAATGGATAAAGTCTTACAAATCTTTTGGCCTGAAAAGGGCCGATGCTGTTGAAGAGCATGTCTAGAGAGCGGGGGAGCAGCCCACCTTCCCCAGGTGATCCGGTCATGGTGAAGGTCTTACCACTTCCAGTAACACCATACGTAAACAGCAGACCTATGCACATGGAATATTACAATCACATAACCACCGTTCACAAAGACAATTAGGACTGATTTTTCAGATATACTAGTAAAATGATATGTAATGTTGGTCAATTAATGTTGGTGTGTGATGAGTATGTTATCCCAATCGTACTTGAATAATCATCTTGTTTTCAATTTATTTCCTTTTTTCGCACCAGAGTGAATAAATAGTAAATTAATGAGATTCTGTACGGTGCACATTTTAATACGTCATACTTTAATGAACTTACCATTTTTACAATGAATAAGGTCCTCTATCAGAGGCTTGGCAACATCCTCAAACAATTCAAGTTGATTGGTATTAATACCAAATGCTTTTTTAAATGAGTACTGTGTCTGAAGGATGAAAAAAAAAAAAAGAGTATATGTGAATGGCATTCAACAGAAAATGTAGTACATTGCATTACAATAATAATATGTTAAACCTGTTAAAGAAAGGCTGAGGTGTGTTTGAAAAAGCGTTACTAAAATATAATTGTGGATTTGTTCAGTACGGCTGTATGATTTTTTACTTGCTGAAAAATAACCATATAACTGACTTGTAAAACCATGCGGGTCATTTCACAAAATGACTTGTCTTAGTAGAAAGCTGGTATTTCTAAGGTCAACAGAAATGTATCAGGTGCATTTCCTTATTCTTTGCTAGCTCATTTAAATGCTATCTTCTGATTGAGATGTGAGGAGGCAAAAGAGAGTAAATATGGTCCATTTGCTTTAAAGCTCAGGTGACTCTCCAAGCAGACAGGGACAAGCACACTCACCTCTTTGTATTCCCCGTTGCGGTTGGCTTTAATGCCGTCAGGAGCATGCAGCTGAATAGTGGAGCTGCTGATCATCTCAAGACAGCATTCCTCATCTTCTGCTCCGAGTGGGCGAATACGGCAGTATACCTACAAAGATGAAAGAACAGATTTTGTTTAGTGTGATGAAGCCACCACAACTGCCAAACCGTAAGACTAAATTAGCCTATGACGTTGCCACAAACTCCATGTTTGTAGATAAAGTCCATACATGTCTAGTTCAGACATAAATGTGATTTTATGTTGTGACTGTAAGAATCATTAAATTAAAACAACATCAATTCAGTTTTAGTTTAGTGTTGTGGTCAATTGTCTATGTGGTTGTCTCATGAGGGCTTGACACAAGCAGCCCTCTTACTGTAACTTTAGGGTGACATTGTTTAAGTTTCAGGAAAGTCAAAGTAAGCAGTGTTCACTTACTCCAACAGGATCTTTATCTATGTTGGCTGCCTTTTTAGGGCCAGGCCTCCGAGGAGTCTTCCCTTTGCTGCAAGTGATACAGAAATATAGAATCAAGGTCAAACACAAAAACATATATGCTAAATTACATAATAATACTAATATACATTACATTTACTAGACACTTACAACTTTCCACAGAGCCAGGAACACACTATGGTCTTAGATAGACTTTTCTCATATTAACTGAGGGACGAAGGCCAAACCAGGCTGAAACAGTAAATATGTGATCACAGTGATGTGCATGGCAAAAGGGTCACCATACTTAAGGCCATATGGCGTCCGTGTAATATTCAGAGGTAGGAGAAGTACTCAGATCTTGTACTTAAGTAAAAGTAGAAGTACCAGAGTATAGGAATACTCTGTTACAATTGTTTCAGAAGTAAAAGTAGAAAAGTATTAGCAAATATACTTAAAGTATCAAAAGTTTAAGTACTCATTATGCAGATTGGCCCATCTCAGAATAATATATATGATATGTTTTGATTATTATTATAGATGCATTAATGTGTTATCAAAGCTGGTAAATGTGCAGCTAGTTTTAATGACATTGTATACTGAATGTTACTCCAGGTGTAACTAAAGTGTTATTTAAGTGTTGATAATATTTCACATTATTGATCCAAATTAGTGGATTAGTAGTGGATTACACCGTGTACCTCTGAATTGTAGTGGGATAAAAGTACAAAGTAGCAAAACAATGAAATACTCAAGTACCCTCAAGTCCAAATCCCACAAAATGACACTTAATTACTAACATATACTTTATACTTTATATTACATTACTATATATTAAAACCGTCCTATCGTATAACCTACGCTGCCTAGCTATGTTAGCTCAGATGTCACCAGCTAACGACAACTCACAGGTAACGGAAGAAAAAACATGAACATTGACATTTGCCACTTTACATTTAACATAACCAAAGCTCGACTACGTGTTTTTCTCTTTCACAGAGTTACAAGACGAAGTGGTGTAATATTCTCTTTAATGTTAGTGTTCTCATACACCGATATTGACCAGTTGGCAACAGTGACTAACGTCATCAGGCTAGAACGAGGGCTAACGTTATGCTAACATGAGAAGCTAACACTATTTTACTACAGAACAAGCGCTAGCAGAATACCTTATATACCTCGCTCATGTTGCTAACACAATGCTAAGTTGTACATTGTTTGCCAGTTAGGTAGCTAAATATAACTATAAAAACAGGGTGATACTCACTTTGGTCTCTGCATTGTTTGTGTTGTTAAACTCCTCTCCACTGAACACAGAGCGCCTCTTCTCGATTTGAAATTCCCTCTGTGACACGTTTTCCTGAGTGTCATATATGTTAACCAATCACACAGCAGACATGGCGGTCAGTAGCGGAAGTCCCGCCCCTTAACATCTAGCCCGATATTACTTGGCTGAATCATATATTTTTTTATCATGTTTCAAAGATTAAAATAAAGTGTAGAAAGAATTTTATATTTCAGTTGAAGATATAGAAAAAATATAATTTTAACGCCAAATACGTATATATGCAACAGCAATTTCAATCCAAAAAAAAAACAAGAACATCACATAAGAACCATAACAAAGAAGATCAAATGAATGAGAGGGAGATGTAAAGATAGTTTAAAGATTGTTTTTCATGACAACGTTGAGTGTTTCTTTAAAAAAGAAAAACGAAAGGCATTTTTGGTAAAATGTTTATTTGAAAAACAATAATAAATAATATTGCACATAAATACTTTTCAGTTTTTCATCATTAAGGCACAATGTGGCACGTTTCAAAATTATACAGGGACAGAAACAGCCATAATATGAGGGACATAAACGACTCTGTATTTAATCTGTGTTACATATAATACATTAACAGTCATTTAAATCTAACTTCATTAAACTGCTTCTTTGAAGGCATCTCATAAATTCCCTTCCCTTGTCAATACGTTTCATGTTTTATGCGAATGATGTGCATATATCAAATACATGCACTCACAAGCACTTTAAATGCAGCACTACAATTTAAAATTGACAGTGATGTTAGCATTTTTTATTTTACATAGATGCTGTTCCTTGATGCTGGCCATCACTTCATACTCCACGTGAGTGGAAATCAGAGTATTGAGCAACAAATAGCTTATAAACATATACAGCAGTGCCTCATAGTGTAGTTTACATCCTACATTTGTATTTTTTTAAACAGAGAATTTCCAGTTTGTGCAAGTTATCATTTTAAGTTTACTGACTCATGTAACAGCAATCATCCCAGTGATGTCTGTAGACCAAACACCACCATAACTTTAATGCAGATCAGCTCCTCTTTGCTCAGGAGTCTTCTTTAAAATGTTTTTATGTCCCCCTATTGCACTCTATGTCTGCATGTGTTGTGAAGTGCTGGGAATCCTTAGCCGTTGCTAATGGAGCCAGAGGTTCAGCAGCAGGGGCAACTCTTAGCATATACTTTCTTTAGACCATGTTGCCTTTCTTTACAGACTGGAGCAGAGAGGAGAGGTAGACTGAAGAGGAGGATGATAGTCACATTCACCACCACACAGAGCAGCCCTGCACCCACTGAGTTGGAAAAGGTGATGGGTATGGAATTTTGAAGGAGCCAGGGTCGCCGTGTCATCATGTCCTGTTCAATGGCCTTCATCTGGAAGTGTGTGCCGAGGATACCGCACACATGGAAGAGTTGATGGCTGTGACCTGCAGAGGGAGCAGTCGAGTTGTCTTTAAAGCAGCACACTGACATGTCAAAGTGAAAAACAGTAGCAGTACATTCAAGCCCTCAAGTTTAGGAAATTAACCTTCCGTATCATTTTCTATTTTGTTGAATAATGCTGCAGGTTTAGAACATAATCATTTTTATAAACGTATTGATATAATCAATTTACTGTTCAAAGTTTCTTTACATTTTTCCTAATTGGCTTTGAGAACTTCTTTCAAATAAGGAAGATCTAATTTTAGTGCTGAGGGGAATAGCAGACGTATGTGGTAATTCTCTGTAGGTGTTTGTCACACTGGGAAAAGAAACCAAAGCTTATGACATCAATAGCTGCTCCTTGTACCTATGTAGTCGAAGCTGCCAGGTGCCAGGCGCTCAGGTAAATGTGTGGCAAACAGAAAGCCTGTGAGGAAAGCCAAGGTGATGTGTTTGCAGTGGAGGATGTTTGTGTCATTGTCTGCACAGCCCTCTCCTACACACAGAAAAACCTGTAAATAAAAAACACACAGAACAAATTAAAGTGTTACATCCATTATTACTATTTTCTTCACCATGAGGCATAAACTCTTAAAAAGTAGCTGCTAGTTCTCTCTCCCATGAAACTGATTGAAATGTAGCACTTGAGTACCACACTTCCTCACAAGTAAACCTCAGGCTGATCAGAATAAATAGGAAATGTATGAAAGGTATCTAGACACTTAAGAAGGTAAAACTCTCTATCTAAGTTCGTGTTAGCGTTTTCCAAGAAGCAATGGCAAGCATCCTGAGTCCTTACTGGAAACGTTAAACAACTCTAAACCCTGTGTTGTACTACGACAATAAATGAATCTTTAACAATAAAACTGTGCCTCCTGTCTCAATGCTGAAAAAATAGAATGTTAACTTGTTCACTGTAAGACTGGATTAATATCATATCATAACATTATATGAAAGTGTAAGCATTGAGCACTAGAGTCAATGATCTACCCTGAATGAAAAAAATGTAGCTCCTTAATGTTTAGCGAAAATGTCATTCCAGTTAAAGATTAACCACTTTGTTAAATATGAGTTTTATCTCTGACACTTTAGAGACACAAATCCTTTCAGGTTTGTCTTTTGTAAAGACACATGTGTGAGGTAAAGAGATGTGCACGTACCCTGTAGAACAGAGGAATGTTGTCAAACAGGTAGGGGTAGGCAAAGGCAACAACACGGAGGTATTTGCTGAACTTTGGACTCACAGGAAATCTGAAAAAAATTGAATAATTTGTTCTTAATTACACAGTCAGTGCAACCCGCTAAAAAACATGTTCTGCCACGCCAATCGGCCCAACTGGAAATAAAATACAATTGGGGAATCAGTTTAGGGTTTGTCTCTATAGTCACGATAGGGTTACACCCAGAGAGTAACTCATGAAACTCAACAATGTCTCTGCGATGAAGTTCATCTCAAGACATGTCAATACTCACACGTGTTAAATCAACATGCTCAATCAACATACATTAAGATGGAATAGTGAAACTATAGGATGAGCAGAATTCTTGCCAAATGCATTGTCTTTACCTCTTTACGATGTCATGATTATATTGCAGAAATGGTAAGCCAAGCCTTAGCAGCGGGGAGAGATGAGTGAAAGAACAATAAATTAGCTATACTGAGAGAACAATAATTCAGAGAAAAGATAACAGTGCGGAGAATGTGACAATGGTTGTTGAGTATAGAGGGGAAACAGTGTTGTATTGATACTGAATGGGTGAGAAAGTCCCACAACGTTTTGATTTCCCAGTTTCATTGTATGATAAAATAATTCTTGATCTTGATGAAAACCATTCACTCAGTCTTGCTTTTTATGCCAACCGAGGTATGGTGGGATTTATCTCACACAGAAATTCACAAATATCTGAAACCAGTTATGCCATACAATAGGACAGTGGTGAAGAGCAAAATACTTAAGTAAAAAATTGGTACAATATACAACTTTAGATTTTCTGATTACTTATATATCTTCTCCACTCATTGTAAAAGTGTTTTATTTTTACTACACTGCATTTATTTGATACCTTTAGGAACACATTACTTTGCATATTCAGATTATTAATGCAAGATCAAAAGTAAGTATTACTACACTGTACTATTGCTACTTTTAATTAAAGGGACAGTGTACAGGATTTGGCAGGATTTAACAGGATTTAGCGTTGCATTGTAAACAATTGAATACCCCCACTCACCCCTTCCTTTACAAGCCTTCAGTAATTTACCATTCAGACAAACAAACGCTAAGCTCTGCGACTTAAAATTGGGGATAACTGATGTTAGCTTTTTGTCAGGAAAATGCAGGCTCATTATCATGTTAAACTTTTGTTCTGATAGAAAACATTTAGATGGATTTTTCTCTGTGTGAATTTACTGATTACATTACATTTAGCTGACGCTTTTATCCAAAGTGACTTACAATAAGTGCGTTCCACTAACAAAATACAAACTTGAAGAAAACAGAATCATATAAGTACATCAGGTTTCATAGAGCTAAAACATTTCAAGTGCTACTCAACTGGCTTTAGATAAGCCAGCCCTTTATTAGTATATAAGTGCTCTGTTAGTAATTCTATCGCTCGAAGTGGAGTCGAAAGAGATGAGTTTTCAGTCTGCGCCCAAAGATGTGTGCTTTCTGCCGTCCTGATTTCAATGGGGAGCTCATTCCACCATTTTGGAGCCAGGATAGCAAACCCACGTGTTTTTGCTGATGGGAACTTGTGGATCTGTTCTCAACATACCTGGAGTAGCAGGCCAGGCCGGTGCACACCACAGTGTTGAGCACAGCTATGGGGACGTAGCATTGGTGGAAGAGGCTGTTCACCCACTCGTCCGGGAAAACATAAGCTGAGTAGCTGATTGCAGACCCTGCAGCAGGACACACGACAGTAAGAAATTGTAAACTTGCATTGTGCTGTTAAGCAAAACTGAATGCAATTATTCCCACCAGTTTGAATCAAGGTAACAACATTGTGTGCGTGGACCTACCCAGGCTGTAGAAACTAAGGGCTCCATAATCGAAGAAGAAGCAGATGTGGCGTGCCCGCTCCGACATGCTGCTGAAGGTGTGAGCACAGCTGGACGCCAGCGGGTAAATGCAGCAGGAGAGCAGGAAGATGACCAGAGGCCAGGTGAAGAAGTCCTTCCACGCTGTCAGTATCAGCACCACAGTCCCTGTCTTCCATAGAAAATACCTGCGGGGAGAAACAAATAACACCGAGATGATTATATTGGATGGTGCATTTCTGAGTTTTTGTGTGTCTTTATCGTAATTCTGTCATTTAAAATCACTTTTGGAAACCTTATCATCATATCCAACGTCAAGCTTTTGGCAGCAATACAAAAAGGACAAGCGAATGAATATCTAAACATGACTGATATAAAAAAGAAAACACACAAACCACACCAAGTGAATGTTATCAGGAGCTATAGTTGGCCTTGTGTGTCTATTTCAACATGTCTCATTAAAAAATCAACATTATTTGTGCGTTTCCCCGTTACTGAGCAGTTAACTAATTGAGATAACTCATATGAAAGCCTCGAGCTCAGATCTGCTCATTAGCGGCTTGCCTGTAGGTACACCGAGCCCCAAGACACAAACAAACACCCATGTGACCTCAGCATATGCTCAACAACCCTACACACCACACACACACACACTGACACATGCACACACATACACACACTTTCTCCATCAACCATACAGTCAAAGCAACTAATCTCAGCAGGAGGAAGTTCAGCAGGGCTCATGGGAGCAGTAGCCTCATCAGGAGACCTACTCTACTGTACATAAACACACAGCCATGCACAATGAAATGATTGCCCGTGTTAAATCATGTATTTTACTTTCACTCTTGTCAAAAAGAGAGGAGATGCTAAGCTGAGGGAGGAAGCTGAGCAGCTGACGTGTTGCTTTAATGGAGCTCAAATGTGTTGAGATGTGGAGTCGACAGACAAATAAAATGATCCTCATTCTTGCACTTAATAGCTTCAGCCCCTTTCCTTCTTCTTCCTGCCACTTTTTAACTTCCCTGTCTTCACCTGAAGGGGTTGCATCTTAGGTACAAATTAAGAAGCTGAGAAAACAACTGCAAAGTCTTCTTGAGTTTAATACATTTTAGAAGCAGGTATTGTGTAATCTTAGATTAAAATGTAACCTTGCATAAACGCTAACTGTTTTGTATGGGTAACATGAAAGTTGATCATACAAGGGTCACAAAGATTGTGATACCTTTACATAACACATAACTAAAGCTGTGAACTAAAGGAAGTCTGCAATAACTGTGTGTGTGTGTGTGTGTGTGTGTGTGTGTGTGTGTGTGTGTGTGTGTGTGTGTGTGTGTGTGTGTGTGTGTGTGTGTGTGTGTGTGTGTGTGTGTGTGTGTGTGTGTGTGTGTGTGTGTGTGTGTGTGTGTGTGTGTGTGCGTGTGTTTGTGATTGTATGGAATATTGAATGTTCCTTTTCCAGGAGCTGCACAGAAAATGTCTTTGTTCGATGTGTACACTTACAATAAAGTCAGTCCTTTTTTTTTCAAACAGACATCCACTGTAACTTTCCTTAAACTAGTAAAAACAAGGCTTCCTGGAGATGTCTAATTTGATGAGGGGGAAATTCCCAACAGGAAGCGTAAGTAGAATTATGAATTGATTAAAGAATAAATAAACTGTATGAATGCAGCTGTACTATGAGAGTACATTTGCACAAACACTAGAAAGCACCACAGGAGGTCTGTTGCACCCACATGTTGCTGGGATGGATGACCTTAAACACTGTCTTCATGTATAATCCTTCTCATATTACTTGAAGCTGTTGCTACCATGTCCAACTGCTTTATTACTGAAGTATGTCAAGTCTGCTGCTCTCCCGGCATCCATTTAACGACTTGAAGAGTTCATTTATGTAATAAATATTCGCCGGAATGTATTCACTGACATACACTATGAATGCCGAGCAGACAGATACTGTAACTGTGGGTATGAGCTGTACAAATGGTTTTGGTAGTCTTCAGATGGCAATGTGCCAGAACTGAACTATAAAACCACACAATGAGATTCGGCAATATTTCCTTACCTACAAGCTGAACAAGATTCCTTTCAACACGAAGCAGGACAAAGAAAACTCTCCCAACTGAAATTCAAAGTCACTAAGGATTTTTGAAAGATGTTTTAATTTACTAACTCTTCTGTAGGGAGTTGACTTTTTGGGATAACACTTTTCCTCTCTGGGATTAAGATTGTTCTTGGTTGATGATTGGTAACCTCTTACATAAATTAAGCCACTTCACAACAGCTGAAAAGGAAAAAAAACAGTACATGCAGGTGTGTCACATGTGTGTCTCCCAAACACATGTTTATGAGATTTATAATTGCAATGCATTGCAGCAAGGAAAGAATAATTGTCATCTGTACCAGGTGGGTAGAAAGTGGGTCCAGATGTTGAGCGTCTCATTGGTCAGCTGGAAGAGGCTCAGGATGCAGTCAGTGGCTGAGCTGCGGGGGTGTCGGTATCCAGAGACGATGCCGTCCTCGTGGAAAACCTTTAGAGAGAAAACGTTTAGTTTAGTCTGCAGCCAGTTTGACAAGTTTATTACAATATACATTTCTCCTGCTCTGGACACAGAAGAAATCTCCAAAGACATTGCAAATACACAAGATCAGGTGATGCTTAGTGGATCAAGTGTTGCAAGTTTGGGAGCGGGCTATGGGATCCCCCCAAAGATAAAAATGACGGGTCATAAGGTGACTAAAGGTATAGAATATATATATATATATATATACATAAACACATTTTCTTTTAAGGAAATGTATTTATATATATTTATTCTATAACCAATTAACTTGAACCTTTTATGGTTCATAAATATCTTGCAAATCAAACAATCTGGGAAGGAGAAATCACTCTCTAAACTTTGGTGAGAAGACATTGATTTGTTTCACCGGGGGTCATGAGCTTAAAACGCTAGAAAAGCTGATTTAAGAATACTTATTTACCTTATTTTGGCAGATGTTAAACTTTAACCTGCATTCACAGGTAAAACTTATCAATAAGATTTTAGAAATAAAAACAAGTTGTAAATAAAGGTATGACAGTTTTCTTTCTGTGACTTAATGTTATTTAAGTCTACCTACCAACCTTAACCTGAAATGAGTCACAGTGTGTGTAAGCCAAAGTGTCATACATGTTCAGTAAAGATAAAATGAAGATGAACTTACTTTGGGCACTTGATTGATGGTGAAGACTCGCGGTAATTTGATGAGGCTGAACATGATTATTCCTGTTGCTGCTGTCAGAGTGAGAGCAGTAGTGAGGCCAGTGGAGGCGCGTGTTTCTGTCTTTAAAGGTGTGTGTTGCCATGCTGCCCTCCCTTTTCAAACCCAGCGAGAATATCCAGTATACCTGTGCCACTCCTCCCCCTCCTGCTGCCTCTCTAGAGGTAAAGGGTATGTGCACACAGGTGTAGGCTCACATACAGAAAGGCATGTATACACACACACACACACACACACACACACACACACACACACACACACACACACACACACACACACACACACACACACACACACACACACACACACACACACACACACACACACACACACACACACACACACACACACACACACACACACACACACACACACACACACACACACACACACACACACACACACACACACACAAACACACACACACAAACAAGACCATTCTATAAGTAGAAGTCAAGTTCTTCTAGATCACATCTTGAGATGACCATTTACAGTAGGAATGTTGTTTCTTAAACAAAGCTCTCCATAATGTTATTGCATGATCCTCACACGAAGAGATGACAGGCAACCCAGTTAGGCGGGATGGATAAAAAGGATTTCAGAGCTGTGATTTTGCATTAACTTTTGGCAACTGGCGATGATATTTTCAACCATTTTCCTGCCAGAAACTCAGTCGAGGAGCTGAACCTAACAAGTGCTGTCTGAGCTTCAACCAGTCCAGATAAAGCCTTACAATGTGACTGAAGGGTGTGAATTGGTCTGGATGATAAGTCAACAGCTTTCCTTTCAGGCACTTTCTTGCTCCTCTCCTGGTTAAACTGCTGTGTCAAGTCTGCCCACACATGCCAACAGCAGCCGTCACGCCCTGCAGACCTCCCCGTCTATCTTGTTCAAACTCTGAAGCAATGAAAACAAATTTTTCAAATTTTAAAGATAAAAGTGAAGTTAATGCTTTATCTCGTTTGATAAAAAAACCTAAATTAGAATGAAATGCTTAACCCTCATCAGTTAATTCAAACTCTTCTAAAAGCATGTTGCTAATCCTTAGTTCAAACTCTGATTTTGTAACACCAAAGACATCTCAAAACCTTTGGCTGTGCTTCAATCCAAAACTATTCCAGTAATCCAACTTGTTTTGTTGTTAGTTTCAATCACAACAGCTCAGTGCCATGACCTATTACTGTAGTGCAGCAGAGCACCATGGGATCTCATTCAGCTCTCTCAGAGGAGCAGAGCTGCACTCAGAGCAGCATCACAGGTTCACAGCTGAAAGAAAAAAGCCTGTTTGGCTTGGTTTGGAGTCGGTTAGTTAATATGTAAATCAGTAAGACATTATGTGGCCACAGGGTAAACACAGTCAAGTGCAGAGCGCTTCGAACTTGGGGAGCCAAGAAGATAGAAAACAAGGTCAAGTGACAAGAATTTCTAGGAATATTGTGAAAAAAGTCTCAACCCTCACCTTTTTTCGTTGTATAGTTATCTCAAAGCGTTGCTTTTTTTAAATTGGTGTGACCATTTATGGCCTAATCACAACACTACATTTAACAAATCTGTTAACACGGGGTTGAAAGACGAAGCTTCACTGCCCTCTCAGGTTGTTTCAGGACTGTTACACTACTGACCCCACCCGACCACACACTGCAGCATTACTCATGGGTGTGGTCGGGAGGGGTTAGAAATATGCTCTGAGGAACAGTATCAGCATCGTTCAAGAGAATGCAGGTCGGGCGTGATTTACACCCAATGACATAGCACATTTAGCTACTCACACACAACTGATTCAAACAGCTCTGGTTTGCAATGGCTGGTTTAGCTAACTTTGAACAGCTAGTTCACAGGTAAAGCAGATTTTGTATCCCCTTCTGGGCTTTAGAAATGATGCAGGTTTAAGCCACTTGTGCATGTTCTTCACGTTTCTGTCCCAGAGGTTAGAGATCGATTTCCCCGAAAGCAACAGTAATGTGACCTTGAGAGGTCAACAGCAATAATATTTAAAGAACATACATTCACTTCTTTAACTCCAAGCTATTTGTGTGTATTATTTCCAGGTAATAATATTTAGTAGGTCTAATTTCCCTCCTATTTTGTAAAACTGTTGTAAAAAAAATCTACAATGAAACAGCATATCTTATTTTTAAGTTGAATTGAAGTTTATGAGTTTATGTAAAATTATAATATACTTTAAAAATAATTCCCCCTGAAATATAATCATGTGTAAAATCGAACATAACATACCTAATTTAACCTAATTACTGTCCATGAATACATCTGTTGAGTAATAATTCACAGCTGTGTGTTTTATATCAGTGTCTTATCAACTTGGTCTTCTGAAATCCAAAATGACCAATTTAATGGTTACAGGGTTATGACCTGATTAAACACACTATACTCAACAGTAAAGGAAATATGTTTGAAAAAAGTAAAAATAAATAAATGTATCAGCAAAATATTCATATTGACCAAACAGTATCCAAAAAAAGCTAATACATTATTTCATCTTGATTTATCAGTTTAAAGTCTATAATAGACATAGGCCTACATATAAACAAAAAATCAAGGAAATTACGTTATTTCTGAACACAAATACAGATAGGCCTACTCCAACAAAGGCATGAGGAAATATCATTACGAAGAATCCAATACTTTTAGGGGACACGTTTTTTTTCCTTTACTTTGCCATCCATCTATATGAATGAAACATAATAATGAGAATACAATCTGAGTCACAAGTCCTTGTTGCTCCTGTGCCTGCTGACACTTTTACTACTCCATCTCACCACATGGGGGCAGTGCTCTCACAGAGAAGCCGCAAAGGTGTGGCCTTGCACAGGCACTCACTTTAATCATGAAGATGTACACGGAGAAGGAAATGTCTGTTCGTGGTTTATCTTTAGACTTAAAGGTGAGGTATGTAATTTTGGAGAAACCACCTCGATCGCGCTAGAATTTAAAATTACACAACCCGAAAAAATCTGCCTCTTCCTTCAGACTTCCTTACTGAACCCCTCCTCCAACACACACTTACGCACATGACCAATGAGGGCACGAGATAAATGTGTGCACAGATGGAAGGCCGACCGGCAGGTAGGCCATCCAGTTATTTTAGCCGGGCCGCGGCTAAAATGATTGGTCTTGCTTTTTAAGAGGTTAAAGCGCTACGGCTTCCACAGATGACATTTTTTTATGTATTTATTGTCAAAGCATTTCATATATTCATTGCTATCGGGATGTTAAGAGCATTCCATGGAATATAACAAAAAGTGTTTCTGAAATGAATTACATAACCCACCTTTAATTGAATGTCTTTAGCAGATCTAAGTGTCCTCAAAAACGTACCCATAGATACTCAACATACTTAGATTCTTAAGACTTGCTATTGGTATTCTTTTTCTATGAATTAATGTATCCTGCTGTGACCTTGGACAGTAAATTAAAGAGCACAATGCAGGGACAGAAAGGTCCTGTCGCTCTGCGCGCTTCCTTTATCGAGTGTTAATGAGAAAAGTAACACATTTCGCTTCAGGCCAAAGTACTCTGTACTATTGGAGCCAAACTGGGCCTCCTGAGTCCTGAATGTTTGTGTAGCATCAGCACAAGTACTGAGGAGCTTCTCACATTAAGCATTCATTGAGTGGCTGCTGACGATGCAAACACCGCTTTCTTTAATATAGGGAGCACATTGTTTACCTCAGATGACTTTAAGATTGTCCAAAAGATTATAGCACAAATATTACATTTGAGAACGAACAGCAATTATTAATGTACATATAAAGAGTGATGGAAAGTAACCTGTACTTTAAATGAGTATTTCCAATTTACACTCCACTACATTTGACAGCTGTTACTCTGTAGATTCAGCCGTTTTAATTGGTTCCACCTTTAACCATCTACAACTTTGACAATGCTTCTTGCATGCATTTAACTATTATTATTATTATTATTATTATTATTATTATTATATAAATAAATCAGACTGCTTTTTTCAGCCTGTCCTCTTCCAAAAAACGACCAAATAGGTTGATTGTTCAGCAGCTTATGAAGACCTATAGTCACGTTTTAAAGTTTAGCACCTCTTGTGGTAAGAAACAACAATTTGCAGCATATGGGCATATGCTCCTGTTGACTGCAAACGCTGGTGGGTTGTATATTCAAAAATAACCCTCTCTGGAAAATCCTAAATTGTAGAATAGTTTGGCCATTAAAATTCTTTTTGAGTAAATGAGTAAAGGTAAAACTCATGTAGTACGGAACACGTCACATGAACGTGCCAGGCGGCGCGGTCCCGTGGGTTGGATCCACGTTCATAATGCTGAGGAAAATAACTCTCTCTATACAAATGTTCATACTGGGTAGTTTATTTAGTTCAAAATAAATTATCCAACGATTTACAGACGTCTCTTTCCCAATGTAAGTCAATGGGAAAAAGTATTTCCGGGCCCAGCGACTGATACGGAAGTGTAGTACCGCCATTTGGCCACAACGAATATTTTCCTCAGAGTCCGGCGCACTTCCTGGGGGCTTGGTCAACCCTCACGGGGTGAAAACAGTATTTCCGGTCTCAAAGTTTTCATAATAAAACCGGAAGTATTCCCCTCACTTTCAAATGATTATACAGCGATATATGCATTACTCATCCACTAAAAAACATCAGTTTATCCTTGTTAATTACACAATATTGATTGGTTTAAATTGTGTACAATGCTTTTGTGTTTTTAACGTTCGATTCGGAGAAACAAATAGTTTTTTCGGAGTTTAGGATGGCCGAAGACACTACACTACCCATAATCCTCACCAATCGTTGGGGACTACAACATCCGCTTTGCTTGACAAACCCCGTGATTAGTCCTCAAGCTCTGTGATTGGATGTTGGAGTGGCAGTGCGCCAAGGTTACGCCGAGCGTCAAACAGCTCTTTGAAATGGAATGAAACCACGGCAGACGATCCAAAACTGGACTCGAATGGGTCCAGCCCCCACCCCCCAGAACTACACATGCTGGCTAATAGAGGCGAAGTCCCTCCCCTTCCGGGAGCCTCCATGGGACCCCGGAAGCGGAAAATTATACATTGAAGTCAATGGAGAGAGAAAAGTTATCTTTTGATCCCGTTTGAATTGTGCCACGAATGACACATATGATGTTTGTCAATCTTAAACAATCATTTCCATGCAAAAAAAGTCACAGTTTGTCGTAAAAATGCTGAAATATAAGACTATGAATAATACGCAACTAGAAAGACTACAAATCCCAAATGCATTCTGGGTCGCGTAAGTGATGTCATAGGCGATAATGCTCCAAGACTGGTTGTGACTCGCAAAGCAAAGAGGAAGAAGAAGACTGATTTATTCCCTCCAATAAATATAAGAGATTGCTCCAATAAATTCACTTTTACAAGATGCCTGTGTGCTTTCTACGAGGTTGTAATCACAAAAGAGATCATACCACTTGCTCGTTCTATCGCTTCCCGTCTGATGAAAGGACCAGGAGTCGTTGGACCAAACATATCAGGTAATATACATGTTTTGCATGGAACATAGTCAAGTTAGCTACCTAGCTAGTAGCGAGCATGTTAGTTAGCATTATATTACATTACTTAGCCTTGTCATTTGTATTAGCCTTAACATGAAGTAAACCAAAATGTTAAACAGTAAGAGTAGTCATGATGGTAAGTATGTTGTGAAACATTTGAAGAGTAGCCTATCGCCCCCTCCACCAGGTGCTAAGGGGGCGGGAGGTAGGCTAACGCCACATTAGTATCAGCGATCTTTTCTACTTAATGCTATCTGCACAAATGGTTAACATTGACCATTAAAAGATCAGGCAGTTCAGGGAGATTTGAAGGAAGGAAGGCAGGCAGCTTTGCATGACATTCTTCTGGACGTGTTTCATTGTGATGATAGTGAGAGTGAGTCAATCTGTTTGTTGGAAAGACAGTAGTTGAGTGATTACTGAGAGAAAATTATTAAAAGAGATAATTATTCAGTGTTGTTACTTTAAAGTGTTGTTACTGACCTTTTTCTCTTTTATTTTCTTTACCTCACCTGTAACTGCTGAGACCCTGAGGAACATGCACACAGGTCTGACCTGCTCTGGTAACCTGATTTCCACTGTACGTAATAGTATTTGGTTATGGTATATTATTTATATACATCAAAGGCACAATGCACCCCTCAGAGACACATGTATTGAGTGGGATATTTTGCATTGGTCATGTGAAATCATCTTTACATACTAGAAAACTGTAGGAGCGGCAACTTGTTTTGAAATTGAATTTTTAATATCCGATAAAGTTGATCTGTTTTCTTTATTCTTCTCTCTTCCCAGCTCCATCCATCACCATTCTCTGTTCCTGCCAGGTCCTGCTTGCTAATCAATGCTCTAACTTTTTTACACAATTACAAATAAAGTCAATGTATTGTATGACATGAAGTTGTGCTTCATTCTGAGTCAATAATAAATTCATTCTGCCTTCAGCTGCAAAAATTATTGTGGACTGCACCAACATCCATGTAGCAGCCCCCCCCCCCCCCCAGTAAGATGAACCAAGCAAAGCTGACATACTCAACATACAGCTGTGCTCTTAAGTTTACATGAAGAATTTGTGAAATATTGGTAATAACAGGTTTAAATGATTATTAGTAATTAATTATATAATTTTATCATCGTAGATGAGCAGACAGGGAGCAGATGAGAAAAGCAGAATATGCAGCTGCCATTTTTCCACATGGAAAAGAGAAAGGGCCAAGTGTATTTGAGTGGACAAAAGAGAAATCCCAAATACGAAAAATAAAATTATACAATTTACAGATATGTATACAAATAAATACATATCCTATATACACCATGTATAATGATGGTGTATGATGTAGAAGGAAGTGTGGTAGATAACAAGTAAATATAGAGTTACATACAGATCCATGTTACAGCAAAAGATGGAATAACTAAGAAGCACGCAGTATAATAATAATTACACGCAACAATTAAACTGCTCAGCATCTCCACCACAATCCCAATCTGCTGTGTCCTGTTTTCCTCCCCTCTGCATAACACCCCATCACACATACGAAACACAACGCAGAGTCCGAGGGTGTTAAGAGTATGTTTATTTAAATGTCCTCCTGTCTACTGGCCAACACAGGGAGCATATGCTGGGTGTAGAATTGTTCCAGGAGGAGGAGATTTCCATGCCATGCAGGGTCTTTGGGGATGGGGATGATGATCCCCTCCTTCGTGGTCCACAGTAGCAGAGACTCCGGTCTGTGATTTGCAGCTGTTATATAATATACAATACATTTTTTTGAAAAACATTTGATCAAAAAATAAGGATTTGGTCAGGATCTAGAGTCAGGTGTGTAGTTTATTAATTAATCAATGCTCTCTACATTAGGAAAACACATACCAGTGTACCAGAGGGAGTCACACACAGCTGTGCCTAGATAACCAAACAAATTGACAACAGGGATGCAAACTCATCAGGTATGAAAAAGGTGACAAGGATCCGAGCCCCCTGACCCCACAGAATATCGGCTTTAAAATGAGGAATAACAGAGGATTTTAGCAGTCAGAACAACTAAAGCAGCAGTGTTAATATTAACAGAAACGCCATAGAGTCACATCTAATAGAAATATATAAAAAGCATTTATTTTAATTGTGTAGCAGTCAGTTTATAATTTTGGCAGCACTGTTGAGCATCTTGAAAATGTATGTTCAGGCCTCTGTGCAAGGCTTAGTCTTTCTATCTTTATAGCCACTGGTGTAAAGTAACTAAGTTCATAAACTCAACAAGTACTATACTTGGGCACAATTTTGAGATACTTGTACTTTACTTAAGTATTTCAATGTTTTGCTACTTTGTACTTCTACTCCACTACAGTTCAGAGGTAAATGGTGTACTTTTACTCCACTACATGTATGTAATACCTTTAGTTACTTTACAGATGTGGATGAATGATGTGAAATATAATCAAGTGTTAAATCAGACTTTAGTTCCACCTGGAGTAAATCCAAAAGCTACCCTGCAGTATACAAAGTCATTCAGACTAGCTGCACCTTTACCAGCTTTGAGAACACTTTCATGATCAATCATTATAAAACATATCATATTATTCTGAAATGGACCAATCTGCAAAATGACTACTTTTACTGTCGTTACTTTCACTATATTTTGATAATAATACTTTTCTACTTTTACTTGAGGAACATTTGGAATGCAGAACTTTTACTGTAACAGAGTATTCCTACACTCTGGTACTTCTACTTTTACTCAAGTACAAGAACTTAGTACTTCTAATTTTAATCAATTACAAGATATATACTTATACCACCTCTGTTTATAGCCTATGAAAAAAACGATTAGAAAACGAAGGCTAAAGCTAACGTTAGCAGATAGTGACAATGTATGCTAGTTAGCTAGCTCAACGATAATATTGCGACGGGAAAAAAATACTTTTCAGTGCACATCACGCTCTGCCGCTCCGACAGGGAGCTCTACTGTGAACACCTGAACGGCCCGTTCTAACAGCTGTTCACCAGCGGTCCAGTCTGTGCCACAGTGACTCCGGACGCACAGTTAATATTAACGAACGCACCGTAGGTAATGTAGCTGCTGAAGCTAGACCATCATCGCCGAGCAGCAGAGGCTTATTATACATCATGAGCAGAGCCGACAGGCAGGAAGACTCGAGCACACAGCTCGCGCTTCATTATAATATATATAAAAAAAGCTCGCGGCCGCACATTAATCCGGGTCCCAGACCCCCTCCCATACCCCAAAAATATTTTTATTGCAGATCTACAGGAATCACAAAAACGACCTATTTTGGATTCAAAACGGAGAATTTCGCCGAAAGGTGACAAGTTTGCATCCCTGGACAAGATAACCAAAATCCTTGAATCTACACACAGCAAATAAACTCAAATGACACAACGAGATGTAAAAAGGAGATCACACATATAGTCGATATAGAACTGTCCGCTTCAATCTGAAGAGCAACTAAAACAAAACACGGGAGTGTATCTTGTTCTTGTGAACACTAATGTTATCCACAGCATACACAGACACCACAAAGTTCTTAAGGAGAAAACTAGTTGCTAAAACAAAACACGTTAGTGTACCTTGTTAGCTAGCTGACATTAACCTTAAACATTGCACTCATATTACTCACTGAAACCTTGTAAAGCCGGTCCCGCATGCTGGCTCTTACAGAACCGCTCCCTTTCGTGTATGTACAGCTCTCAACATGCCCAGACTTGTAGTGATTTTCACCTCGTTTTATACTTTTTCGCCTCATTCTGAAAGAAACAGGTGAAATTGACTAACGTGACAGCCATCTTTGTGATGGTGACGCGTATTGTGCGAGACCAGAGACCTGTAGTTCACTGAGCGGTTTCACATAAAAAAAATTGTAACTTCACAATTTTACGACACATTTTTTATTTTTTTGACTTGCAAATTTTCTTTTAATTTGACAAACATCATAT